>NC_056739.1:1642708722-1642944721 GCF_019279795.1 Protopterus annectens | reverse complement strand
TGTATTTTTGTTTTCAGAACATCAGTCTCCCAAAACTAACTACGCTCTGTTAGCCAACAAGCAAAGCAGCTAGTATAACAAAGTACTTGTGCTGCATGACACAACAAGACAACAGACACCAAACGTTGGCCATACAATAATAGCTCTGGATTTTGTAACTATGACCTCAACAACTATGAGGCTAGATGAGAAATCAGACTTAACAAATCAGCCTCTGGAGTTTTACAATTATAAATAAGCAGCAAGCAACAAGCAGAAGAAAAATATGTTCTCTAAATAATGAGTTGTGCAGGCACACAAGAAATGTTTCAGTTATGTTCAGGTACTTGTTGTTCAGACACAAATTAATGTTCTTTTAAAAGTATAAGCATAATATTAAGGTGATGGACCAAATAAAAGTTAATAGTGGCAAGCTACTCAGAACCAGACCTGTGCCTGTTCTAAGTACAGTCTTACAAAGCCCTTAAAATGGCATTCGGGTAAGAATCTAAGATGTCAAAACCTATAGCCGTGAATGATATGTGTGCACTCTTTTCACAAACACACAGGAAACAGATAACTGCACCATCAAACTCTGTTAGAAAAATACACTCTGTTCAAAGACAATAAAAAATAATGCAGCCGTTCAGTTGGAATAAGCAAGCCGTTGTAGTTCAGTTCACGACAGGAACTACAACCAGCTAACTCCACCATCAAACTCTGTGCAGCAGTACTAAATGTTAGAAAAATAAACTCTGTTCACCAGCCTAGCGGTTCAGACCTATTCATTCATTCATTAAGCAGGCACCAGAATTGTTTGGGAAGACAATAAAAAATAACGCACCTTAGTTCAGCACACCAGAATCCCTAGCACACACACCAGAATAATTTGAGAAGACAATAAGAAATAATGCACCTTAGTTCAGCACACCAGAATCCCTAGCACACACACCAGAATCATTTGGAAAGACGATAAGAAATAATGCACCTTAGTTCAGCACACCAGAATCCCTAGCACACACATCAGAATCCCTAGCACACACACTAGAACCATTTGAGAAGACAATAAAAAATAATGCAGCTGCTCAGCACAGGACTAAAAATAATGAATGCAGCCATTCAGTGAATAAGCAAGCCGTTCATAGTTCAGTTCATGACTGGAAATACAAGCAGATAACTCCACCATAAAACTCTGTGCAACAGTACTAAATGTTAAAAAAATAAACCCCGTTCACCAGCCTAGCAGTTCAGACTTATTCATCCATTAAGCAGACACCAGAAGAATCCCTAGCACACACACCAGAATTGGGAAGGCAATAAAAAATAATGCAGCCGTTCAGCACAGGACTAAAAATGGAATAAGCAAGCCATTCATAGTTCAGTTCACAACAGGAAATACAAGCAAAATAGATAACTTCACCAGCAGAAAACAGCAAAAAAATAAAAAAGATAATGCAGCCGTTCAGTTGGAATAAGTAGCCATTCATTCATAGATAGTTCACGACAGGAAATACAAGCAGATAACTTCACCAGCAGAAAACAGCGTAAAAATAAAAAATAATGCAGCTGTTCAGCATGGGACCAAAATAATGCAGCCGTTCAGTTGGAATAAGCAAGCCATTCATAGATAGTTCAGTTCACGATAGGAAATACAAGCAGATAACTTCACCAGCAGAAAACAGCGTGAAATACCTTAGCTTAGCAGATAACTCCACCATCAAACTCTGTGCATCATGGCAGCAGTACTAAACGTTAGAAAAATAAACTCTCCATTCACCAGCAAATGTTTCCACGCTCGCAAATCCAAACAGCCAGAGCTCAATTCTGACAGGCTGACAGAGCTGACATCATCACAAAGCACGAAAGAAAAAAAATGTTTAAAAATCGGAAATGAAGGGGTGCCACTCGGGAATCGTGGCACCCCCATTATTTGGATCCCAAAACTCGGTAAAAACCAAGTAGCTTGGTACGGTTGGGAGGTATGGCTGGTCTACCTTTCTGTGCTGTGTTGCATTTAGTGATGTGGTACACATGGATGATATGGAGACATTCTGATGACACATAATAGAAAATAAAAAGATAGAGATAAGGGTTGGAGTGAGAGAAAAAAAAGATTAAATTAGTACTATCATATGTGATAGACAATAATTTAATACAATTATACAACACTTTTATCTGAAGTATTATATTTGGATATATGTCCTAACAAATACACCCTATACTACAGATTGCTCAAAGTAATTTTTGAAATGTGCATATATTGCACATGTGATTCAGTTATACAGACTGCAGTTTACAACAGGGCATTTGTGCCACTGGTATAGAGTTTTTAATTTAATGTAAATATTATTGAAGAAATAATGTAAATATTATTGAAGAAATAACAGTATTGTATAGTTCTGAATTGTAGCATTTGAACCCACAACCTCTGACTACATTCTAATATTGATTTCTTACAGCTGGTTTGTGCTACAGACTAATGCATACACACTTGCTTTTACAATTGGCATACGCATGCTCAATTTGAGGCAACTCTGCAAAAGACCAGAAAAGCTGTCTTTAACTTTTAAGGCTACAATAACACTTTTCTTCTGCTGCATACATACCACTTGGTTCCCTCAGTCTCTCCAGTCGAGCAAGATGAACCTGCTGATTGAACTCATGCACAGTGGTAGCTGGGGAAAGAACAGAAAAGAACATAAGAGCATTATGCATACCAGTCTTGTCTATATTTAGCTTTATAAGTCTTATACGTACTCTCTTATTGTCATGCTAACATAGCTGTGGAATGTCAAAAGTCTCAAATTACTCCAATCAAAAGTTGAGAGTTTCCCTTTTTCTCCTGTGTAGGTTATTAAACTGATGCCTATATTACTATCCAGTGTGTGGGATACCAGTGGTACTGGATACAGCCTGGACCAAACTATTCCATGCCTCAGACTTGCACTGGGAGCCAGAACAGTCCTCCTGCCAAAGCCTTTGGCTGTGGTGCTTTACCAGGAGTTCAATAAATATCCTGGACTCCTGGACACTCCACCTCTGTGCCCTAAACCTAGCACCTTCCCCCTAACAACAGCCATATCTACCAGCTGAACTAGAGCAATGGAAACTTATGCTTTCCCACCAATTCCAGTTATCGCATTTACTGGTACTGCACAAACCAGAGCAACGATGCCAACTGCATTTGTGTGATGTTAAGCTGAGAAAAGCAGTGCCAAGCAGGGAGGAATTAAATAATTGAAACTGGAAAGTTAATCTGATACTTGGTCTTAGTTTGAGTGATGTCTACTGATGTAGCCTGGAAGTATATATTTGAAATTGTTAGGTAACTGTTAGGTGAGTTAGGATTGCAGACATGCACTGATGGCATAAATGTAATGACCTGACATATTTGTTTTTACCTTTATACACTGAGAAAATTGATTTTTACACTGTGGGATTCAAACCTAGGCATACGTGACAAAACATTTTCTTCCACAGTGTTGATTTTCCATCTTTGCCACAGAAAAAGTGTGGTTCAGACATAGCCAGGAATCATACATAGATACAGGTGACAGTATGAGCTGTTATACATGTATGTGTATGGCATGAGAAGGTTACAGGATATAGATAAAGTTGTGTAGAATTGTGAAGGCCATGCAAGTCCAGATAGCAGAATTATATTTACAGAAATACAGTACACAGTATACCCTCAGTCATACATCTGAAAACACAGTAGTGGTGTTTCATACCGCATACATATAATTCATATCAGCTCCAGTATCTAAAATGTTGTAAGTGAAAGTGAATATAATGGGTAGTGGAACAACAATAAAAGTGTATGGGATATCCTGTATTAGAAACCAGGACCATGTAAAACAGCAGAAACCAAAAACTTATAAACTCCAAAACATGGTGATACTGGTAAAATCCACACAAGTACAAAAGCGCTAACCAACAATAACCTTGTGTGGCTTTTACCAGTATCACCATTTTTTGGAAACCAGGACCATGTGTATGGCAGTCCTACACTTACACTTGTTGCACAAGTATGGTGAGGTAACACTTGTCTGTTTTTCAGTTCATTGCTATAAACTGCACTGTCACAACAGTAAAAAAAAAAAAAAAAAAGGTTGCATGCCCTGTATTAGAACCCAGTACCATCTGTACTCCAGCCCTGCACTTACATCTACTGCCATAGGACTAGTTACATGGCATTCCCTAATTTATGAATCACTCTTAAGGTCTCTGTGTTAACCACCACACAATGCTGCTTAGTGGGTTTGCACGGTGCCCAAAAGAATTAATTGAATATATTCGGTTTCAATTATTCGCTGTCTGAATCCTGTCTGGAGGTATTCTGTCTGTCTGCTTCCTGAGTGGACTAGTTGTCCAGTTTGCACACTGCTGCTCTTCATACAAACGAGATAAGCACAGCCAAACCTGACATTCACTTTCCTCCATTTCCCGTGATTGAGCTAAGTGGAGCTTCATGCAAACACTGTCCCCTGGAAAAAAAAAGAAAGGAAAAAAAAAAAAAAGGACAAGTAGTTGAAATGAGGAAAAGCAATCTATGACATGCACACTAGAAAAAGTTGGTACACATGAGATATTTCTACATAGGTCTGGATTTTTAATCTTACTCCAGTGAAGCTGCAGAACACAGGAAGGGTGTCTTATCCCCTTTTACCACACAAATAGCTTTGCAGCAAGGAACTGAAATCATTCTACATACAAACAACTGCAACATCATGTACAGTAATATGAAACCATACAGCTGTTATATGTACATTTATTATTTTTGGAAGTAGTGCACTCAGTGATCCCTCAACCAGTTATGATTATTGCTTGCAAATATATAGCTCTTGCTTCTCTGTTTGTCAGTCATTATTCTCTTATCTGACCAGTAATCTAAGTCATTCTATATCATTGTCCTTAAAATGTGTGAGGATATTAAATGGTAATAATATCATATGCAGTTGCCAACAAATGAAGGGGAGGTTGGATGTTAAGGAACAGAACCTGTAAATTGTGTGCTGCTTACTTTCATTTCCAACTTTACATCTAACACTTTGCAAGTCTAACCTGACACACCCACTGGATGTAGGGCAGACTGCAGTACTGCTGTGCTTTTATTCTCCCCACCTGTAATCATTCACAATTGCAATCCATTAAAAACAAACACTGAGGGAGTGTCTGCACTATATTTACATCTGCTACAATGGAGCCAAGTATTTGGGATGCGGCAATTCTAATGAGTTCACATGTGATCTGCATCTTCCCCTTGTTAACAGCCCTGAATCTACAGCATAAAAAAGGCAACCATGTAGCTTGGGAAACTGAAGGTGAGGAGACATGTTTATGTGGAGAACACAGAAAAGAGGTTATTACCTTTGGCCTTATCTGCACAGAGGATTACTGAACTTGAGAAAGTATGCTTGCATTTTGTCAGTTGCATACTGCATATGCTAGAATGTAATTAAGAAAAATCTGTAACAAAGGCTTTTACACTTTTATCTGTATGCATTAGTTAGAAGTGTACTGATGCCATGGGTATGTATGTCAGGGCATTTCACAGGTATACATGATTGGCAATACCATAAAATGGAATGTTCTGAGTTAAATATGTAGACATGTTTCAGGGACAGTACGTTTGATAGCACTTTTAGCATTTCAAAGGTGGTTTGCCAGGATATTGTGCTATTTGCCTGTTCTTTTGGGGGGAGCAAAGCTTCATTTCTGTTATGGCACAAACAAGAATATGTTGCTGTTGTTACTCTCCTTTTTTTGTATCTAGCCTTTTGTTCTTATTTCAAATCTCTAGACTGTTTTATGTTTCTCCAGTTGTTAATACTGAAATGCTACCTTTTCTGTTTTACTTGGAACCGTTATTTTATAGTTATTTGATGCTTATGTATATTATCCTTCAATTATCTTTGAGGACACATAGGACTATGCCACCTAGGCATTTCAATCATCAAAGACCACCCTTCACTGACACTGAAAATCAGGTAATTGTTGATGCTTTTAGGCAACATGGTGCCTTCCTGCTTGAAAGGGGATAAGGAGATATGTCACACAAATTGCAGATTTGGCAGCAGATTATCGATGATGTTAATACCATGGGTGGCAATGGCAGGCCATATGAGAGGTGTACTGCACTGAGAAGAGCAGCTGCAGTGGGCTATCGAATGGGTAAAAGGGAGGCCTGCTACAGAGCTTTTACTAACACCAAATGAAGACTACCTGTCCACTGTCAGAGATACAGACAGCTCCCAGGAAAGTGCAGAACAGCATGGTCTCAACATTGGTGCTACTGTTTCAGGGACAGCAAGCATGTCCCAGAAAGAACTTCCAGGTAGGCTTTTGTATCTCAGTTGTTGAATACTGTTGCATAGTAAACCAATTTAAATCAATGCGTTACTTCTGTTTCACAAGAAATATTTTTTGAGGGGGATTAAAGACTGCTACAGTTAACAACGCATTCTGATTGATTAGCTTAGGTTGGAGTTGTCATCCAAGTTCTTGTTGAAAGTATAGTTAATGGATATATAAAGGGGAAAAGGTATTAACACTTGTGTTACTGTTAATTGTGATGATGTTGTCCTTATCTTTTGATTAACTTCTTCCAGGACCATCTGGCATGCAGAGGACACCCTCATCTGCACATGGTAAGCCAAACACTTTTATGTCAGTATTGATGAGCAATTCAAATATTTTAGTGTGTGATGTTGATGTCAGGACTGTTGTGTGTATTGCTGAATAGTGGTGACACTGTTATTTTGTTAGCATATATTGGAGTATATTAGTTTAGGTATTCATTTTTCCTGTGTTTGTTGCTTATTATCATAGGTGATCCTGACAGCGGAAGTGTGGGACTTCTACCACCTGATGTCAGAGTATCAGCAGATTCTGATGATGATCATGGCCAATCAGAGCCACAGTCAGTAGGTGCAGAGGTTAAATCTGACACTGAGGTTGACATACAGCCATCCCCTGAAATTCCATCAAACACAGCCAATAGGCCTATGCCTATACAGTCCAGTAAGCCCATGGATATTGGACAGGTGGAGGGCAAGACAATCAATCAAGGAAGTCTGGTTACCATGGCTTCAGTGCCTGTTGATTCTGGCTGTAGCCAAAGTTAGGTGAGGTGCCATGCAGGAAGGTTGTTATGGTGCTCATAGGAGGCCTGCTGTCCATTCTTCACTGATCCATGTGTGTCTTCCTGTGCCATTCAATGTATGTTTATGGCCATCATGGAGGCACAGGCACATTCCCATAGGTGCTCCAGAGAAATGCTTAGAGTTGTAGATGTGTCACAAGCTGAGATGCCTGACTGCCTCCACCATGTTGCTGATTCAATGGATCAGATGAATGACAGGGAACAAGCAGTGTCTGTGATGGAACATCTGCTGGAAGGGGGGTGGCATCCTCTTGGGTATAGATCAGCCACATCATTTCCTGTTAGTTAACATCACCATGCCTGATCACACTGCCATAGTGGCAGTACTTCCATTGCTCTGTCAGTGGGTGAGCTGTCGACATGTCCAGACATGGCAGGCCATGGTGTCATGGTCTTGGGTGTGTTTGTGAAGGGAGCTCATCAAGCAGACATCAGTCACATTCAGGTAGCATCAATGCATCTGGCCATGGGTGTGGATGTGCCAGTGCATCTCCTGGCAGAGACAGTTCTCATGGTCATGGCATGACCTGCCATCTGTACCATGTACAGCTCATACCTGTCCAACATACCAAGATGTAGCGCCTAGCACAGAGATTAGCTGTGTTCATGCAGACACTCACACACCAATTTCACTTGGAGGACACACACACACACACACACACACACACACACACACACACACACACACACACACATGCATGCACGTGAGCACACACACACACACACACACACACACACACACACACACATGCACTTTACATGATTCAGCCGTGCAGCTTAAAACTCATTTTGTCTCACTGGCTATTTGTTGGTTTATCCAAATGTCTGCCTGCTTCTCTTTCTTACTCACACACACACACACACACACACACACACACACACACACACACACACACACACACACACACACATATTATCCCCCAAACACCCTGTGCAAGTGATGATAAATGTGCCATATCCCTGTTTTGTATATTTTGGATTCAGGGATACATAAGCTTTGTGTCTGATGCTCAGGGTGCATAGCTGAATTAGTACTTAGTTTATCTGCATTTGTGATCTTGAACTGGTAATTGTACCATTGACTTAAATTGGTCTTAGAAAGTTAGACAGTTGATAGCATGAAAATTTTCCATCTTTATGGCTAATGATCTTGTGAGGGTTGTGAAGTCTGAAACTGAAATGTGTATCATTACTTTTTAACTTCTCATTTAATGATTTTCCAGTAAAAATGTATGGTGCTAAACTGAGGTCATGCAGTGACCATCACTACTTTTGAGTGGTATGACTATGTGAATCTTTGATGCCTGAGGCCAACTACTTAATAATGGACACATATAAGTCAAATAAGTCTCTGCTGTCACAAATTAAGGTCATCTCTGTACAAATCAAACACCTTTTACTTGCTTACACTACCAAGTATCAAAACGCGAGGATATGACAGTCATTCATATTATTACACAATACACTCCAGGTTCAACACTTACCTTGTAAATGCTGCAGTTGCAACATTTTTAGTTCAGGGCTGACTCTGTCTGATACAAGCAGTACACAGTCAATACATGGGGAGGTAAAGGTTGTGAGAGTTGTCTGGCATCAATGATACTACATGTATGTGCATAGGAGGAAGGTTTTAGGCCCTTAGGTGGTGAGCGAGTGTACTTAGCCAATGTGAGGGCATATTGAGCATGCCTACATCTGGCTACATGCACAGCAGCTGCCGGTTTCCCCTCTGACTCCTCATCTGTGTGAGTCTGTGGTGACCCTGGCATTGGTGGTGAGATGTGTGCTCCTTCCCCTTGATAATCTTGCTGAAGCTGTTTTCTTAGGATGATGTTGTGTAGCATGGTACATATGGTAAATATTTCAATACATGTCCATGGATTGTAAGGCGAGGACTCCACCAGATATATCTAGGCACTGGAACTGCAACATCAGCAGCTGAAACACATGCTTTATGATATTTCTGGTTTGAGCATATGCCACATTATGGCATTCTTCAGTGGGTGTGTGTGCATTTCTGATGGATGTAATCAGCCACAGTTCCAGTGCATAACCTGAATTCCCCAGGGAATGACCCTGTGGGATATGCCCCCTAGCAAACATCTGATACAGTTGAGAGGTGTACCAGATATGTGAGTCATGGTAACTGTCAGAGTTGCCAGCACACACGTTCAAGATGATTCCCTTGATATTACATATGACTTGGCCCTTTCTGTTAATGTAGAGCCTTCCGTGTTCCCTGGGTGGTGCCTTCATTTCTATATCTGTGCAATCTATGACACCCAGTACTTCAGGGTAGTGTGCTATAGGGTAAAACTCCTGCATATTTCTGGCCCTATCCTCAGAAGTAGGGGAAAATATATGTGGTCGTTGGCATGTATGAGCATAGCATACAAGAATTGATAGAAGATTCTGAATGCTGATGCCTGTAACACCATCAGCATGTCCCCTGTTCATCCCTGAAAGGTACTTGTAGCTAAGATTCTAAGTACTATACATAATTTTGACTCCACTTTGATGAGTTCTTTTCAGTTTACCCCGGTTCTGAGTTGAGGATGACAGAGGTTGCAGAGTTTCTGTAGTGCTCTACAATTTTCACATCATGTAGGTTGTGATAAGTTACGCAGGATTTGAAAACTCTTCTTCTTGGCCTTGGTCTATTAGCAACAGCAGCAGCATAGATTCCACCTTTTTTACATCCACATGAATTAGGGCAACAGCAGCCCCTAACATTGTTTCTGTGTAGACTCCTTTCCATAGCTGTCTTCTAGTATGTTTTGGAGTTCACCAGGAAAACCAGCACTGAGTCTGCATGGTTGCTTTATAGCTTGTTGAATAGCTCTTCCATCTTTGATTGGTTGATTAGCATGCAATTCAGCTGCTTATGTTGTAATTTGCATGCCACGGTGTTTGCCTTGTTTGTGCTGTGATACACCATATATACGCCATATAGAGCCACTTACTGGATTCAAATCAGTGCTACCACCATGATGTGCACATGATCTAAACAGACTATCTAGGCTTCATTGAATCTGGCTATCTTTTCTGCTTTTGTAATGCATATTCACCTTTACAGGCAATTTTTGTATAGTCAACCTCCATAAAAATCTTGGCACTCTATCATGCCCTTACATCTTTCCATCCTTGCATTTATAGCATTCTTTTTTCCTTATTTCGATCCTTCCATGAATTTATCCCATAATACTTTTCCATAATCTTGTTATACCATTCTTTTCTCCCATTTTTAGTCTCTTATACATTTATTATCCAAAGAATAATCTTATCTTAAGAATTCTCCATTTCTTTATTAAAACAAACTCTCCTTTTTTAACTAAACAGAGTTAACCATTCTGTTTTATACTTCAAACTTAATATTTGTGTTACTAAAGAAACCTCATTCTCCTTTAAACATTTTATGACACTATATAAATGTAATTATGTGGTATAAACTATTGGATGTATTAAACCCAAACCTCCTTTTTCTTTATTCACATGTAAAATCCCTCTTTCAACTGGGTTCCTCCTAGACCCCCAACTAAAGGAAAGCATTGTATTATATATTTCCTTCTCCAATGTCAAGGGAATGCTGCAATCACCTGTTAAACAAGTGATTCTGGATAACAATATAACATTATTTAGGTAAACATTTTTTTCTAAACGAAAGCCTAAATGACTTCCATAATGCTCACATTTCATTTCCTCTATTTTTTCTTTCCATATTGTTTCTATAATTTCCTGTTTTCCAAAATAAATTCCAGGAACTTTTAATTTTTGTCATATTAAGTTTAATTCCATCAGTCATCCCCTCAATTCCTAAACCTTGACCTTTATCTTTGTTTATTGAAAATCCTATTACCCGAATAATTTCCTGCAACTGTTTTATTGCTATGCTCATAGCTGGCTCATCTTTAATAATAATAACAATGATAACAGCAACAACAACAACAACAACAACAATAATAATAATAATAACAATAATAAGTATATCAATCTCTTTTTCCATGTATGTAGAAATTATTTAATTACTAATACAAATAATATATCACTCAGAGGACAACCTTGTGCAATATATCTTCACTTCACCCATTTACCATTATCTTTAATATATTATAACTATATGCTATAAAGCAAACATTTTTAATCTATTTAGTTATATTATAAACTTCAAATATATCCCATAAAATGGAATGATAGAATCAAAGGCTTTACTTAAATCACTCACCATTAATTTCACCTGAACATTTCTGTTTACTGTATCCTATACTAGTTCTCTAATTATTAACAACAGTTTTGAGCCCTCTTACCTTTTATATCAAATACGCATTAATTAACAATTTTACCCATGTTTTCTTCCATACTTTTTTGTAAAACTTTCATAAAAAGTTTATAATATGTGTTATTTAATACTACTGATCTCCAATTCTGTAATTCCATTTTATCACCTTTTTGTTACATGCAAATGTAATAATAACCCCACATAACCTTTATACATAAAACCTTTGTTCAACCATTCATTTAATACCTTTATAAACCATTTTTGCTCTATAGTCACATTTTTATACATCCTGCATTCTATTCCATCCGCTCCTGCTGCCAAATCTAAATTCACTATTTTAATACCTTAACTAATTCATCGATTATTATTCCTTTTTCCAACTCTTTATTGCCCTTATCAGAAAATGTACATACCTTCCATTCCTTTCACGTCTTTATCCTATGCTCTTTAAATAATGTCCTTAAACATTCTTTTACTACATTCATAATTTTCTCTTGTGTATTATGTACCATTCCAGATGAATCGTTTATTTCTCTCATGAGACTGTTATTCTCTTTAATTATTTTACTTCAATATGGTGCAATTTCTTTTTTTCCTTGCAGAAAATATCTTTGTTTATACATCAAATGGTCTGCTTCTCTTATTCATCTCTTATAATTCCTATTTCTTAATAAAGAACTTTTCATAATTTTTTTCTAAGCAATCATCAGTCTTGTCACTTAACTTCTTATACTTCATTTTTTCCATATAGATTTTCTCTTTTTCATGTCACATAACTGTTTTTATATTTCATCTTAAAACATAACCACCACTCAGATGAATCTTTGTAAAAAAACTTTCATCTCTACATGATCCTGCCATAATTTTATAACCTCTTCTTTCCCTACAGCATCCGATTCTACCTCATTCACCCTTTTTAGATATTTCCTATTTTTATATACTCAGAATTTCCTTTTATTGAAATCCAAATTGCCTTATGTTCCTAAAATCATGTCATTAACACCCCCTGTTTCACTATTGATAAAATTTCTGACAATAGAAAATAATCTATTTCTGTTCTTTTCTCTCCTCTTTGTATGTCCGTGTCTTTAAATTCCAAATTCTTAACTGTCCATGTTTTAGAATGTCTCATGCTAGTTTAACAACATAGGCCTTCTTATCTGTTGTCTTAAATTGCAAATAAAATCCCCTGCTCCACCACATTAACTGCTACATATTGGATAATATTTCTATACATTTCTTCTCTCGCCTTTCTGTTATGTATGTGTATATTGCAGTAATTCTAAAAGTATGATTTATCCATTTTACATCAATAATTGTAATTCTACCTGCTAAAATAAGGATAACATCTAGCACTTTAACCATATTTTTATACAATTTAAGTATTCCCGAAGAGGGGACCCTCCCAAAATTCGAGATAAATTTTTTTTCCTCACAACACTTCTGTTTTATACCTCTCTATTTAAAAAAAAAAATCTAATATCTTACAAGATAATGATATAACTATCTTGCATTTTACACCACTCCAAGATTCCTGTTCTTCTCTCTGATGTCTTAAAACTATTTACATTAAGTGCCAAGACTCTGCAAGAAATTTGAACTAAAAAACAAGTACCAAACAAACACAACTAGGGAAAAACTCTATTTACTGAATACAAAAGACAGTGATAAAAGTAAGTGCTTTCATGATAACACTATCACTTCTTCAGACTAATAAACAAGTAGAAAGCCATGAATTTAAAAAGAAAGCAAGGCCAATCAGCTATCATATGCAAATCTGATAATTTAACTAAAAGGTACACACACACACACACACACACACACACACACACACACACACACACACACACACACACACAAGCAATGCAACAATTGTTATAAATACAAGGGAAACAGTACAAATACAAATCTTAGTTTCAAATCTTTGTTTAAAAGCAACATTAATGTTCAAGCGGGCATACTTTCAAGAATGGTTTAAGGCTAGGTTGCTAATATCCCTATAGTGTTCAAGAATCCTGTCCTTCAGTGGTCTGTTTGTTTTGCCTATATAGAAGGCATGACAGACCTGGCAGCTTGCAAAATAAACAATATTTGGAGTTCTGCAGTCAGCATAAAAATCAAGTTTGATTTTAAAATTAATGTGAGGATGTATGTAGGTTGAGCCCATAAGTATATACTTACAGGCTGAACAAAGTCTACAAGAAAAAGTCCCATACCTGGTAGACTGAGGCCCTTTGATACAGAGTTGTGATTTATAGCACAAATGTTTCTTCAAGGACTTATTTGTTTTTAAATGCAAAATGTGGTGTGCTGTCTATAGTCCCTTTCAATTCATCTATTGTGTGTAGGATATTCCAATTCTGTTTAATGACCTCACAATATTTATTGATGTCACTAGACTATATCGGAATGTTTTAAAAGGGCAGAGTTATAGAGTAATGAGATTGCACAATGATAACACTCAGTTGGGTTTAATGCTTGACTCTCTCAAACGTGACTTTTTAGACAGAGGCTACAAAGAGACAGAGATTGACTCTCAAATTAATGCTGCATGGGAAGAAAGGGAAGGGAAATGTAGAGCCTATTTTGGCAACCACACTCCACCTGATGCTCTACAAGAAACTGCTGTAGCTGTGAAGGATACTTTTAGAGTCTCTCTACCTTACTCTAGTGACATAAATAAATATTGTGAGGTCATTAAACAGAACTGGAATATCCTACACACAACAGATAAATTGAAAGGGACTATAGACAGCACACCACATTTTGCATTTAGAAACAATAAGTCATTGAAGAAACATTTGTGCTATAAATCACAACTCTGTATGAAAGGGCCTCAGTCTACCAGGTATGGGACTTTTTCCTGTAGATCTTGTTCAGCCTGTAAGTTTATACTTATGGGCTGAACCTACATACATCCTCCCATTAATTTTAAAATCAAACTTGATTTTTATGCTGACTGCAGAACTCCAAATATTGTTTATTTTGCAAGCTGCCATGTCTGTCATGCCTTCTATATAGGCAAAACTAACAGACCACTGAAGGACAGGATTCTTGAACACTATAAGGATATTAGGAACCAGAAAGATACAAATGCCTTAACACAACACATTGGTTTACATGGCTCAGAATACACTTTTAAGTTCTTTGTACTTTAGGTTTTGGATGTTAGTATTAGAGGGGGTGATACATCTAATAAAGCAGAAAGGGCTGAACAAAAATGGATCTTGCTCTTGAATGCAGAGAAACTGCCTGGCTTAAATGGCATCTCTAGCCTTAAACCATTCTTGAAAGTATGCCCGCTTAAACATTAATGTTTTTAAACAAAGATTTTAAACTAAGATTTTATTTGTACCATTTCCCTTGTATTTATAACAATTGTTGCATTGTGTGTGTGTGCGTGTGTGTACCTTTTAGTTAACTTATCAGATTTGCATATGATAGCTGATTGGCCTTGCTTTCTTTTTAAACTCATGGCTTTCTACTTGTTTATTAGTCAGAAGAAGTGATAGTGTTATCGCGAATGCGCTTACTTTTATCAATTTCTTTTATGTTTAATAAATGGGGTTTTTGCCAAGCCAAGTTGGTTCAGTACTTGTTTTTTACTTCAAGTTTACACAGTTTTCTTATACCGCACCTTTCACCTGTTCCTGTGTATTTTTACTTTTTGTGGACACTTTGCAAGAAATTCTGCCTTAAAGTAATATTTATTCAGCCTTTCCTTTTCTTTTTTGATTTCCTCTGTAATTTTTTCCTTTTCCTCTCCCACTACTAATAGAATTTATTTTTTGTTTAACTATATTCCATTTCATGTCATCACTGTCACTCAATCCTGATTCTTCTTCTTCAATTCTTTCTGTATAAGTTCATTCTGCATACTAAGTTTTTGTACATGTTCCATATCAATATTTTCTATTTGTGTTTCCACTATTTTAACTTTTTGCCTTGCTTCACTATTTTGATCTTACTCAATTAAAATTTGTACAATATCTTACAATATCTGTCTCTGTCTCTTTTCCTTTTTCTTCACATCCTCCCCAAATGTCCCTTTTTATTGTCTATTTATCTCAATTCACAATTCCTTGCATCATGTCCTATTTTTCCACACATGAAACATTTTCTTTTAGCACAATTGCCAACAAAATGATCATTTTTACCACATAAAAAACATGTTTTAGGCTCACCTCAATATCTTACCTTGCCTCTATCGCCTTCAACATTTATAACACTAGGTAAATGCACAATGCTTTCATTTTCAATTTTCAAAATCACATTGCAATCCCATACCCCAGTCCATAAACCGCTATTATCATATACTTTTGACATCTCCAACACATTCTTACATAATTTTAATAAATGTTCCTTTAAAGTCTTTCTGCCTACTTCAGTCCTGAATTGTATATTACCTACTTCAGTCCTGAATTGTATATGAATCTTTTTCTTTAACTCTTTATATAACAAAAAAATTAAATGTGTACGCATTTTATGGCATACTGTTTTTCTTTTTTTCATATTGCTATAATAAATTCTCTATTATCTAACCCATCTCAAAAATATCACAAAATGTCTCTTTTTTATATGTACCTCACTTTCCTTAATTCCTAATGGTGAAATTACTTCACATCACACCTTATATCTGTCCATCTCAGTGTCTTCTTTTTTCTCAATACACACCATAAAGTCTCTTCTTTTTTCCACCTGTAACTTCTTTCTTATTCCCCACTCCTGACTTCACCATCTTGTCATACTCTTCATCCTGTTGTATCTTCTCCATTAGGTCTCCCCGGGACACATCTTTACCACTGTCTGGTTCACTCATGTTCACTAAATCAAAGAGTAACTCATCCCACAACCCTGCCAACTGGAGAGTTGTAACAACTCATTCTTGAGCCAAAACCTCATCTCTGAAAGATTCTCTTCAAAATCATCTCCTCCAAATCCATCAACAACTCCATTCCATCAGGGCTGCCCTGCTGTGAAAGCTCAGCCACTCATGTCATGTACTTCACTGCATTCCCAAAGACGATTATTCTGAAAATGTTGTCAGAAAACATTTTAACTGCCAGAGTTTTGTCCTGCATTTAGCTTTATGAACAGTTACTCATCAAATTACTAAAGTTCAACATATTTTACACCAGATCAATTACTTATTTTCTATAAGGCCTCACTTTATAAACAGTTGTATTGTGCGTGCACATTTTTATAATAAAAGGTAGTTTCATACAAGAAAGTATGGAACAACATTCTTAGTGACATGGAATCTTTTTGCATGGAACTTAATAGTTATACCTCAGACTTACTGACTCCTGTCCATAAGATAGGTCATGTAAAAAAATGTCCCGAATTATTACTAATCTCTTTAGCTATGAGTTTTTATTTAATGCAGTGAATATGTCATTATGGCTATTCATAGTCTGGGACTTCACACTTGCCTAACAGCTATCTGTGCTAAATGGATATGTAAATAAGCTCAGCCTAGGTAATTTGTGATGAATGAGCATAAGTGAAATTCTTTTTAAAAACATGCCCATTTATGGTAAAAGCATAAAGCATGTAAAGTCAGTATTAGGAATTTGCAAATTAGTAAGCAAAAGCCTGAGGCTTCATATGATTTTGTTTTCGAGTATCGAAGGTGACTGTGGCTAAATGTAGTCTCACTTGGAAGGCATAAGGCAAATGGCACACTATGCAGCATTTATAAATGATTTTGTTTTAAAATAAAGTGATTTATAATGTTTTATGTATATGGGTATTCTTATATAGACACCTTGATGGTTTTATTAAATAAGAAAAAGGAGGAAGATAGGAAAGATTAAAAAAGAGGAAACAAACAAAGAGGAAAACATAGAATGAAAACATCAATAAGGTTTGCACTTGAGGAGGTAGGAAAGGAGGGGAACCATGTTTTTGTCAATGGATAGAACCTCAATTTTTAATTTTTTTTAAAATGGATAGTGTAGGTGGGCAATAGGTAAAAATATAATGGACAAGGGGTAAGAGAAGAAGGGCTGAGGAAGAGATGGTGCAGGATTTTTCAATCCATAGCACCTGAAACACTTCCACTGCCCTATAGTTCTGCAGTCAAGGACCCCAATGATGAGGGGGTAGGACCCATTGGTTGTGCAGTGGTTAACACCAACTGGGAGAGTGTGTCTTCAGTACACTGAAAAGAGGCTTTAACAGACTGACATCATCTGTTCACTACCTACTCCAGCACATCTTCTACCAAGTTTCAAAGTCCCCTTTTGGTGAGACTTTCCAGGCTACCAAGACTGGTGCCAATGCCTAGACCCTGAGAAGACGTTCCCAGATGGGTAGAGGGTGAGCACTCTTCAACTTAGGAGGTGCATGTCTGGGACATTCCTGATGGATTTGAATCTATAAAAAAGAAAAACAAAGTAAAACAAATGAGAAAGAATCAAAATAAGAAAGGAGAAAGAAATGCATAATTAAAATAGAGAAAACAGAAAAATTGGTGGGGGACAGACAAAAGAGAACATAAACAATAAAATTCATACATCATGTTACTTGGCATTTAATTTCTTAAATTTCCAATTAGACACACTTCCTGTTATCCTGGTTACACCTCCTTGACCTGCAACATGCTCACGCTTCACCTATCACTTCTTATTACACTCATATTACTGTCTCACCTCATTACTTATCACCACAAAATATTCCAGACACCTACTTTTCAACACACCACTAACCCACCTTGCCATACTACTCCAGGTACATATCTCACCATCTCTCCTACACTTGCCAATATTACTAGCCTCCAATATGTTCCACTTAAAATAATACCTACCAAAGATAGTCAGTATAATGCTGAGTTATTCAAAAATGAGCTTATCAAATGATTGAAACTACTTACCAACATTGCCTCTAGGCTGCTGCTTAGTGGTGACATCCACCCAAACCCTGGACCACTCTCAGATAACACCAACCCTCCTAGTCACTCTAGTCTCAACACCCCTACACCTCCAATCCTAAAGAGAAAAAAATCAGACCTCTTGCTAATGAACATTAATATTAGAAGTATAGCCAAAAAATTAGATATCCTCCATGCCACTCTAGCCACATACTCCCCAGACATAGTAATAATCACTGAAACATGGTTAAAACCAGGTACAAAAGAAGATGAAATACTACCCCCAGGTTACTCCATACTATGGGTGGATAGACTCAACAAAAGAGGAGGTAGAGCTGTTATCCTCTTTAAAGACCATCTCACTTTAACTTTCCTCGACTGCAAAACCCTACAACTCGACAGTGCTGAAATAATCTATACCACACTAACTATAAATTCAAGAAAAACACTTAATATAATTGGCTGCTACAGCCCACCTGGAAATAATGCCCCAACTACAGAACATTTATTGCACTGGACAACTAGTACCCTTAGTCAGGTGACATTCATATTGGGTAATTTTAATTTAGACTGCCTTGCATGTGATACAGATCACCCCATCCATCACATAAACTTGCATGGTTTTACACAAACTGTTCAAGAACCTACACGAATAGGTAAAGCTAGTAAAAAACAATCCACCTTGGATTGGATATTATTAAATAACTCCTCTCACTCATTCCAATCAGGTTGCCTTCCTGATGGTCTGAGCGACCACCTTCCCACATTTCTTATATGACAACACATATTCCCACCAAAACCTACTATGTTTAAACAGCTTAGAAAAAAAACATAACTTTAATCTTGACAACTTCCTAGCTGACCTACAAAGGTGCAAATGGATGCCATTCAAATACCTTGACCTAGATGATGCAGTGAACCACTTTAATAAATCCTTTTTAGATATATTAAATGCACATGCCCTGTTAGAACCATCAGAGTAAAATCAAATTAAGTCTCCCAGTTGAACAGAGACACTAGGGCTCTTCTGAAAATTAGAGATAAAGCTTGGGAACTATAGTGTAAGACGAACACAGTAGTTTCTAAACAACTGTATCAGGGACTTAGAAGTAAGGCAAAAAAATACAAATAAAACAGGATAAAATAAATTCCTGTCATAACATTCAAAACACCTACCAAAAAACCCTCAAAAACTCTGGCCTGCTATAAACTCAAACCTTCACTCAGGAAAATCTACTACACCAACTTCAAACATCCACAACAATTCTGATAGCATAGCTACCATTTTTAACAAGCATTTTACTGAATCTATAATTGCCCTTTCCAAGCAGCAACCCCCCTACTCCTGATACCAAACCAGCCAAGTCTACAACTAGTAATGCCTCATTCTCTTTCTCCTCAGTTCCTACAGCCACAATAAAAAATACTCTAGAAGCTAAAACCTACTACAGTTGCCATAGATAACTTACTCAGTGAATACCTCAAAATTGCACCTAAATCTAGAGCCTTCCCAGTATCAATCCTTATAAATAGATCCAGTCTCAAAAACAAGGTTCCTCAACTGTGACAAATGTCCCATGTAATCCCACTTCATAAAGGGGGACCTTCCACAGAACTGACAAACTATTGTCCAATTGCTATTATTTCACCTCTTTCTAAGCTACTCGAAAGGTGTATTCATCTCCAGGTCATGAAATTCTTACTAACAAATAACCTTCTCGCAAACACTCAGCATGGGTTTTGCCCATCACATAGTACCACTACTGCTCTCTTATCCTTCACTAATACTGTAAACCATCACAGGAATAACAACAACTTTGTGTCTGCCATCTTTCTAGACCTATCAAAAGCTTTTGATATGGTCTCCCATTCCAAACTAATAGATGTACTAACTGAACTATTCTTCTCACCATGTACCACAGCTTGGTTTAATAACTATTTATCTGGCCATCAGCAATCTGTTCTATGGCAAGATGACCTATCTCAATGCCTTCCTTTATGCATTGGTTTCCCCCAAGGATCTATCTTAGGCCCTCTCCTTTTCTCCCTCTTTACTAATAACCTGCACACATCTACTCCACATGGTTCTATAATACAGTATGCAGATTATTCAACACTTATCTGTTTTGCCACTTGTCTATCAGCTCTTCATTCTAAAATACAGAAATTTTTCACTTCTGTTAAAACATGGTTAGCCAATGCCCATCTAATCCTGAACCCAAACAAAACTAAATTATTACTCTTCCAACCTAACAAGACTTCTATTTCATGCCCACCATTTAACATAATAGCCAAAGACAATACTGTCTTCTCCCCGATAACTCATACAAAGCTTCTTGGAGTGGAAATAGACAATAATCTAAAATTTGACTTACATGTCTCCCTAACAATAAAAAGTCCATATGAAACTTGGAAGTCTATATAGGCACAAAAGGTTCCTGACCAAAATGACCAAAATTACATTAGCACAAACCCATCTCCTCTCCACTCTACTATATGCCTCTCCAATGTTAAGTAATCTTAGGAAAGCTGACCTGTCTAAGCTAGAAGCATGTTATAATAAACTTACTAAGTTTGCATCTAACTGCCTATATAGAACACATCTTTGTGCAGCTTTAAGGATACTAGACTGGCTTGAACTTCCCAACATTATTCTTTACAACCAAGTCTCTGTAACTCACAAAATCGTAACACAACCAACCAGAATTCCTGCACTACAAAATCTCATCCTTCTTTACAGTTCCAGCAGACCACTTTGCTCTAACAATAAGAACTTACTCACTGTCTCCAAGGCCAACAACACTGCAGGAGAATCTTTATTTTCCAGCTATATATTTCGTATATGGAACACCCTTCCTAACCCCATTTTCTTAATCTTGTCCACTAACCACTTTAATCCATCACTTAAATCTTATATAAAAAATAAGTGTCTACGTTCCTGTACTAACCCCTCATGAGTGCTCTGATACATCACAGTATACCCAAAACATATCAAATTTCTTCCCCTGTGTTTAATCTTTTATTTCTACCGGCCTGTCTTAACCTTACATCTTGACATCAGTCATACTTTACAAATAGTACTAGCTAAGTTCAATGCCTACATTTTGTTGTGATGATGTAACAAACTTGTATTTTCTTATGTATACTACACTTTGTTTACTTTATACTTTATTGGTTATTGTAATTCATGCATTAAAATTTATTACTCATGGAGCTTTTCTCCCCAGGCCTCAGCTGAAAAAGGACCTGTGTCCAGTCGAACTTTCCCAGTAAACAAATGTTAAATAAATAAATAAATAAATAAATAAATAAATAAATAAATAAATACAATTTTACATTATTATTAAATCTTTATTGAAGTAAAAGTTGTATACAGGAAGTGCCTATGCATACAATGGGAGTGTTCATTTGGGAAGGGCTTGTGTACTTAGGAAGAAGGATATGAACAGGGCTTATGCATACTTCAGATGAATTCATATGGAAAGCACTTATGAGTACTTTGAAGGACAGTATGTTCCTCTGAAGTTCTGTACACGTTCCTGTGTCTGATATTCAGTATAAATAACATTTATAAATATTACAGTTAATCACTAAAAGAGAAAATAATGCAGTTTATATTGACATATCCATTATGTTTGTTTGCAGTAATGTAATGATTTCATTGCAGTTCTTTCAGGTACAATGTTCTAAAAATGTTTCCTTATAACCATTAAAGAAAACAATTTAAGACAGACTACTGCAGTAATACACTCATGTATCTGTCAGTCTTGTTTACAGCAATGTAATGATTTAATTGCATTTGTTTAAGGTAAGTGGCTCATACTGTTTTATACACATTTAAAAACAGTTTAAGACAGAATACTGCATTTGTGTATTGAGATACATATTAGTCTTGGTTTCAGCAATGTAATGAATGCCCATTACTGACTTAGTTAAGATTAATATATAATGATAACATTTAAACAAATATTATTGTATGGAACTGTAGTCATAACTTACCAACGGATTTAATGAGCCTGGCTACCCTTCTTTCCTGCTGCCTTTTGTTATACCTTGTTTCTGCCTCAGCTGTAAAGCAGAGACATAAGACAATTCTTGTTTAACTGTATTTAAAATGTTTTTCTGTTATTACAAGGCAATGCATTCAATGCAGTACTTGCTCTTTTTTTATTCGATTTACATATGGATGTCTGTTTGAATTATAATGGTGTGACAATCTTCCCTTTAATGCAAGTTAAAAAGAAATTTAGGCAATGTGAGTGGAATGTTGTTTTCAGAATACTATGATGTGAATGTGACACGGTGCTCAGGTAGAGTACAGTTACTAGTGGTGTGCCACAGATCTCAGTGCAGGGTCCACTCCTATTCAGAATATACTTCTCTGAAGTCAAGGCTAATGTGGAAGGCCTCAGGATGACAAAGTTTGCTGATGAATGCAAACTGGGGGCAATCAATGAATCCAGCAAGGATGTAGATATCCTTCAGGAAGGTCTAGATCAAATGATTGGAGCCAGATCCATGGCCTAAAACTAAAGGTAAAAGAATACATTACCATACCCTTTGGGGGAGTCAAATACCCCTGCAAATTACAGCATCAATAGCACACCACTAAGAGTAGATTCAGAGGTGAGAGATGTAGGTAGAAAAATAGATAATAGCCTGAACCTTGACAGCTATGTGTCCATAGTGGTGAGGAAGTCATTCTATGTGGCACAACTTGTAAATAAAGGCACGGAATCCAGATAAAAAATATATAATCCTGCTGTACTCAGCTCTCATTAGACCAATAATCAAGTACAATGCACCATTTGGCATGTACTTGACTAGGCACTTAAAGCAGATGGATCAACCTCAGAAGTTCCCCGCAAAGAAAATGCATGGTGTAAACAATATGCACTATCCTTTTACTCTGTCTTCTTCTGACAATTAAGGGGTGACCTATGCCTGACCAGCAAGGCACTCACAAATCCAGCCCTGATGGAGCTGCTGCACATCTGTAAGTTAAACAGCATGAATGTCACCTGATCAGGGAATTAGCAGTGCAAACAAAATATTTTGGAGAGACAGATATGTGTCTTAGAGATTGCCAATTTTTTTGGAACAGGCTTTCCATTCATGTTAAGCAGAGCCCTTCATTGGCCATCTTCAAATGCAATTTGATCAATGGATGGGGAATCAGAATTCACACCTAGAGTAGTGCTTATGTCCCTTATGCACAGGGGCAATATTTTAATAAGCTCAAGGCATATGAACAAACCCATGCCATCTTTTTGCCCCTAGGGGCCATATAATGGATAGAATTGGGTTATATTGGCTAGGCTTGTAAGAGCTCTTAAACCATTAGCCTGGTAATCTCTTATGAACCTATATAAGTTATTCACACATAAACAAATGTAGGAATTCATGGAAGTTTGCATTTCCTTTGCTGTACAAATGTGTGTGATTTGTTAGAACTAGTCATTTCTGAAGAAAGTATGTCTTGGTAATTCACCTGGCAGAGCATCCCCCACCTCTCCTTTGCAAACCTTCACTTTGACTACGGTATGGTAAATGATTGACACTTTAGTTACATTGTACATGTGCTTACATTACAGTTGAGCAAATAATCCTATTAAGCAATTGCTATAGTAATAATTCTGTGCCTTACACAAACAATAATTTATTTACCAAAGCTGTCTGCGTGTAATCTAAATAGCAATTCTGTTTATGCAATGATCAGTGAAATTATTACCTCTAACTGCAAACTTGCTTTTTCTTCAGTCTGTATAAATGGGTCCCTATGAGTTGATCGACAACTCAAAACATCGACAGTGACTTCACCGACAAGTGAAATCACCGACATGCATAAAACAGGGCGTTTACCAGGTAACGGATGCAAAGTCGCTACTCATGCCTACCATGGTTGCATGACACTGCCACACTTACTAAACCATGGTAGGCATGAGTAGCGACTTTGCATCCGTTACTAAACATCCGTGTTGCGATGTCGGTGATTTCACTTGTCGGTGAAGTCACTGTCGATGTTTTGAGTTGTCGATCAACTCATAGGGACCCATGTATACATATGTTCCTTTGTATTAATATAATAGCAATACAGATAATATTTGCAGTTACACACATCTTTGTCAGCAAATAGTTCTATTTATGCAAACTTGTAAAACTTATTATGTCAAATATAACCCAATAAAATAGTGACCAGTATATAAAAAAACTATTTGCACTTACTATAGAACTCTGGTCTTGTCTCCAATACACATTCTACCCACTTGGCCAACTAGTCAGGCCTATGCTTCTGCAAATCATTATATTGGAGATGCACTCTTGGCTGGAGTGACTGATATCTATTAGGGATGTCAGGTGGTCACCCACCTCCTGCTAGATATAAATCTTTGTTCCAGGTGGTAGTTTTTGTGAATGCCTTGAGCTTTTCTTGATATGACTCCTTGAGAAAGTAGAGCATAATAAAGGCCACTTTGTTGGACCAGTTTGGAGCACAGCCTCATGTCTTTTGCCATAACATTGCATGAACTGCCAGAACCCTGAATGAAGAAAGTAATAACAGGACTGTAGTTCACTGGTTCAGGATCACTTCTTCTGGGGTGTCACATCACATTAACCAAACCCATTTAAGTTGCAGGGGTAATATACTAGGTATTGATATTATTGGCAAGTTTGGTTTAATGAAAAAATGCTTTGTCACATATATTTTGTTCTTAAGGGGAACCAGTCACATTTCACTTACATGTTGGATAAAAAATAAAATCTATTGAATAATTGTTAGGTATATGAACTACAATTGCTAGTGATGCTGGTAATTGCATAAGGTGCATGTTTTAGAGTATTACATGTGAATGCTATTTATACATGCTTCATGCAGTACAGCAGCCTTTGTAGTTTTTTTTTTTTGGGGGGGGGGGATAATATATATTACTATGAGTGATTTTAGAAATGTACAAGTTGTTTGTAGTGCTAAGGTGTGACAGATGATGTTAGAAGGGCAGGGATTACACTTCATATTGGTGCAAACTTTCATTCAGATGACTCCATTTTGTTTTTTAACTATATTCTGATTTAGGTTAGTGCAGTAAGCTTTGGACTGCTGAGGAATGCTGCAATCTTGGAGCTATCTGCAGTGCATTTGTGTCAGTCTGGGCCCTTGTTTATGAATGTCCCTGTATACGTTTGTGTATTACTATGATTCATAGTGATAAATGAAAAAAGGTCTCATTTGCATACAACATGGGCATATGGCCCTCAATTTATATATGAGTCGAAGATTTCCATATTTGTCAATACTCAAGTTAGGTGGCAAATGTTTAAGGATACTGCAGGCTTCTTAAAGTAAGCAAATAATTAAAAAAATATTATACGTTAATAACAAACAATTAAAAATAAGTAGACTTGCTAGATTAAACTTAAAAAAAATTACTTTTACATATATGATTTGCATATTATAATGGCAATGAAAGATTATTGCAATTACTGTCATTTAGAAGTTGGATTTCAGTACAGCAGCAGTGGGAACTATTAATGATCACTGTGGGCCCTTGTTCCACTACAAACAACTCCTTCCCCCCACCCCCTACTTCTCCCACTACAAACAACCCTTTCCCCCATCCCCTTCATCTTCTGCCTTCTCTCACAACACTCTTAAGTTCTTCACAATCAACGCCAAGAGCCTTAACAACAAAGTACACCAAGTACAAGCTTGGATTAGTCACAACCAACCTGACATCTTAACCATCTCTGAAACCTGGCTAAAACCCCATATCTCTGACTCCGAAATCTTACCTCCTGGTTTCCATATCCTCAGAAATGACTGATTAAATAAAAAAAGGTGGCGGCTCTGCTCTAATCTACTCTAACCTTCTTTCCTTAATCCCTCTTCAAATCCCAACCCCACAATTCAAAAATACTGAAATAACAGTCAGTCTCCTACGAATTAATAAACATAAGAATATCTGCATTATTTCCCTATATATCTCCCCAGGCGACAACATCTCTACCCTTGAAAATATTCTTCATTGGGCGTCAACTGAAATCAAGTATGAAACTTACATTCTAGGCGATGTTAATATCGATTGGAATAAAATCAACACTCCCTCTCCCTCCCTATCCATTAACCTCTACAACTTTACCCAAGTAATCCACTCAACCACCCGTCCTAACAAAATTCACCCCCCAGGATCCATCATAGACTGGATCCTAGTCACCCATCCAAACAAAATAATTCACTCTGGCACTATCCTAGACACCTTTAATGACCATCTCCCTGCTTTCATTCATTGCTCAGCTAACTCCACCCCATATCAGCACCATTACATTCCCACTCTCAAACTTAGAAACTTTAACCCCACAACTTTCTCAAAATTTTTAAACAAATGAATTGGCAAATCCTAAATACTCTTCCCCTTGACAAAGCTGTAGAACATTTCAACTCTGTCTTCCTAAACACTCTTAACTCCCTAGCCCCTCTAAGAAACAAACGAGTCAAAGCTAATACTGCCCCTTGGCAGTCCAAAGAAACAAAACAAATCATGCACCAAAGGGACAAATCCTGGAAGCTTTACCAGAAGAATAAAATGCCTACTACCTTGCTCCAATACACCCAACTCTGCAACCATGTAAAAAAACTAATCACCATGGACAAAAAGAAACTACTACAATAAGCTTCAGTCCAGCAATAATAAAAACCCTAAACAATTCTGGAAATCAGTTAATTCCCTTCTCCATCCAGGCTCCAGGAATAATCCCTGCCCTGACCCAAGTATAACTGACATTGAACTGAGCTCATATTTCAACTCATTCTTTACAGAATCCATAGCTAACCTAACCAAAAATTTCCCAAATAACAATCCACACAACTCTCATTCTTCAACACCCAACAATCCTAATAACTGTCCCCTCAATTTCCAGCTCAAACCAGTTTCAACCAATATTATAAAAAGGCTCATATCCAAACTAAAGCCATGCTCCAATGCCCCTGATAACATACCCTCCACCTTCCTCAAATGTGCTGCTGATGGTATTGCTCTCCCAATCAGTATCTTCATAAATATTTCCTTAAAAGAATCATATGTACCCAAACTCTGGCACTCAGCCTACATTCTTCCTCTTCATAAAGGAGGCAAAAACACCAATATTTCCAATTTCCGCCCCATAGCCCTACTCTCTCCAATCTCCAAAATTCTAGAAAAATGTGTCCACCACCAACTTATGCCTTTCTTAACCCAGAATCAACTCCTAACACCCACCCAACATGGCTTCTGCCCTGGCCTTAGCACCATAACTGCCCTACTCTCCTTCCTGGAAACAGTCAATCAAACCCAAGATTCTGGACTCCTAGTATCCACAGTACTCCTAGATCTCTCTAAAGCATTTGACACCATTTCCTATAAACACCTTCTCTATCATCTCGCCAACCTTAATCTCTCCCCTACTACATTATCCTGGTTCTCCAGTTACCGATCAGACAGATCTCAAGCTGTCAGATGGAAGAGCTCTACCTCTTCCTTCTTACCAACACCCACCGGCGTTCCCCAGGGGTCCATTCTCAGACCCATGCTTTTCAACATCTTCATTAATAACCTTCACGCTGTCATCCCTGACACAACAGTTATCCAATATCCAGATGACTCAACTTTAGTCTGTGCTGCCTCCAACCTTCCTGAACTACTGAATAAAACCCAAACTGCATTTTCTACTACTGAGAACTGGATGCACCCAAACCATCTCTCTCTCAACTCAAATAAATCAAAAATACTACTTTTCCCTCCATCCAGGGCTTTCTCTTATGACAAAAATGCTTTCAAAGTCTTTAGCCAAACTAACTCTGCTATAGAAGTGGTCCCTTTTGCAGAACTTCTTGGCATTACCATAGACGAACACCTTAAATTCGATATCCACATTCAACAAAACATAAAGAAAACCCACCAAAAATTAGGCATGCTCTATAGGAATAACCTCTTTCTCTCCAACTCCTCAAGGCATACCTTGGCAACTACCTACCTTCTACCATCTTTACTTACTGGAGCCACTCTTCTAACTAATCTGACTTCTTCCAACACCTCCAAACTTGAAAATTGCTATAATAAGATCTCTAAATTTGCAACTAAATCCAAAACCTCCACTCATCACTGCGTTACCCTACAATCTCTGAACTGGCTAGAACTCTCTAAACACCTAGACTATCTACAACTAACCACCGCTCACAAATTAATATTCCACCCAGATAAATGCCCAGCCTTAACAAACATCCTTCCCCCATACATCCCAAATAGATATCTGAGATCCGAACACCAAAATTTAATTTCTATCCACAAACCCAAACGACCTGCTGGCCAGCTTCTCCTCTCTTTCTCTCTAGGCAAGAAATGGAACTCTCTCCCTCCCTTAGGACTATATCAAACTCAGAAAACTTCAAGACCCAACTTTTCTCATACCTATCATCCAAATGGAAATGTTCCTGCTTACACCCTACCTAAATTCAATGGAATTCCCCAATGAGTTCTTCATACTCTTTGCTCCTCACCTCCCTCTAACTTATATTTCTATTCTCCTACAACAGACTCAAGCTCTCGGTCACTGATTAAGCAATCTCTTACTTGATTCCAAGTACGTATATATTGTAAATATCAAAGTATTTCTATTGACCGCACAGCAAGTATTTACCTTACTTAATTAGAACAACTGCATACAAACTGTCCCCCCCTACTAGTATAATAACACAAGAACCTTAGATCCTTTATTTTAAAGACAGTTGATCATGCTGAATGGAAACACCTGTAAACTGTGTTCTCTAATATCTGCTAGCCGTATTTTATGATGTACATTTTATGCATTTGCGTTTACTTACTGTATAAATATTGTACATGTATTATACCTTTAAAATTATGTAACCCTTATTGCATTGCTTATGGAGCTTTTCTCCACTGGCCTCCACTGAAAATGGGCACTTTCAGGCCCAGTGGACTTCCCCGGTAATCAAACTGAAAATAAAATAAAATAATAAAATAATTATTACTGTGGTATCATTTAATGAATGTGCATACATGGTAGAAATGTAGTCATTTAATTGTGAAGTTCTGTAGTGGTAAGGATATCAGTATGTATTTGGCTTTACTTGGAGCTTTCTGAGTGGAATTGATGAATAAAAAATGTCAGTATTATGAATACATGACAATGGTAGATGCTAGGGGAAGTATGCATTTTTTCAAAAATAACCTGAATACACTGCAAGTCATACATCACAATTTTATTTGGCTAGACTGAGATGTTTACATATAATTATGTGCGTTATGTTAGCTAACATTTTGTATGAGGGTGGCAGGTGCAGCTGGACAATGTTTTTTAGTTTAAAAGCTGATTATATCAAAAACTTTTCACTGTGTGACTATGGTGCTTTTTAACATGCAGTAAGGATGGAAAAAAATGGGATCAAAGCAGAGAAAGGATATCTTTAACCACTAGGAAAATCACATCCTTATGGCAGCCATTAGAACATATGAGAAACTTCTATTTGGTATAGGGTGGAGCACAAACAAGCCAAGAGAACCAATGCCTGTATTCAGGTACTTCTAAACATTAATGCAGTAGGTGGCATAAACTGGTACTGACACAGTGCAAGAAGATGACAAATGATATGGTAGGATGTGCTAGAAGAAACAGAGCCAGGCAGAATGCAACTTCCAGGACCACAATGGGGGGGGGGGGGCTCCAACAATTATTAAATTAGTACCAGATGAGGAATACTTTCTATCCATCTCTGGGGATGACTGTGACACAGAAGATGATGGCACAGGAATAACCAGAGGTTGTGTGGACACTGGGTATTACCAAAGTCTGCATTAGCAGCAACACTCATCTGCTCATGAAGGTTGGTTTAAAAACAATAACATGTATTTCGGTACAGAATGAATGCTGACAAGGAATGATCATATTAAACATGTGACAGTTGTTAATAGGTGAACCTTGTACATCAGCACAGAATGGCAATAAAGGCAGTGAGAATGTTAAGTATCCCGCTTACCCCTTTATAAGCATACTTTAGTGCATGCTATTTCTTTATTAGTAATGTTTTCTAATCATTTTTACGGGGTCAGCATCAGAAACAAACAGTTACACTATACCAATAAATGTGGATGATAGCAGCAGAATTGGTTTTGGTGATGACAATGATAACATAGCTATATTTATAGTTTATAGTCCTGAATACCTCCTCCTTACCTGTGTAGCTGTGGAAATGCATGAGCTTACTGCCATATTAATAAGATTATCATGTCAAATTCTTCAAACTATCCTTCATGACTGGACTTCCAAAAAATTGAATATTGTCATTATCAACATAAGTAGCATTTGTAACAAAATTGCAGAACTATATGCCTAGATATGGTAGTACATCATTGATATTCTTGCTATTATAGAACCTAGTTTAAGCCTAACATTAAAGATTCTGAGCTACTCCCAGCAAGTTATATTACTATCAGAACTGATATGCCCCACAAGAAAGAAGGTAGGGTATCCTGAATCTATCAAAGTTTGTACAGTTTTTCTCTCTGTTCATAGAACATCCAAAATTCCAAAATGCCAAAATACTTGTATCACTGCTAAAGCTTAACAATAAAAAATAGCTGTGTTTTGTTAGTGTATATCCCATATAGAAATAACCTACCAACTTTAGAAGAAATCCTCTGCTGGACAAACTAATACACTTTAACAAAAACTGAACTAGGAAATGTAAATATTGACTGGCAAAACCTTCCATCAGACTTTCCCTCAGTTACACACAATTTATCACAACACCATCTAGATTTAAGAATGCCAACAATAAAGTTAAAATTCTAGACTGGATATAGTTCTCTGTCTCTGGTAAATTTACAACATCTGGAATGTCAACACAAAATGGACAGACTAAAAAAACTCCAACTATTCTCTGTCTCATATTGCATACTTAGAGGCGATCTCTGCTTGACTTACAAAGCCTTGTCTGACCCAGCTCTGTTAGAAATGCTACATCTAAAGAAATCCCAATCCCTCCACACCACACGCTCCAGAGACCTCAACCTCATTACCACAATCAACCACCACAAAACCTATCCAAACTCACTTAGCAACCAACTTCAAGCCTATACACATAGAAATATTACCCAGCAACTTAACACACAACAATTTTTAAACATCCTAAAACCTTTCCTAATTTAATAAAGACTCATTCATCACTACATTATAATCATTTAATTGGTCTAATAGAAAAACTCTTCAACTTGTTGAGGCAGTCAATACTTTTAATACATTATTTCTTAAATACTCTAAACAGCCATGCCCCACTCCAAAAAAAAAACAGAGTGAAAATTTACCATGTACCATGGCTCACTACCAAATGAAAACTACAATGTCTAACAGAGAAAAATCTTAGAAAGAATGGTTTAAACTTAAAACTCTCTATAGCTTGCAAATTTACAGAGAATTATGAAATCTGAGTTAAAAAAAGTAGCCTAGATAAAAAAACAAAACAAAGCAGTATTGTAGCCATCTACAATGTCAACACAAAAATGAAATGCAACACATCTGGACATCAATAAATAACCTGTTACATTCAGCCGCAAATAAGGAACTCAACCTTCTCATAATAGCTCTCCACTAAACATTGCTACCATATTCAATACTTACTTCGTAGAAAGCAGTGCCTCCCTAACTAAAATTTCTTCACCCTCATCAAGTGCTTCTACCACCCCCCACAATAACATATAGTCATACTATTTCTGCAACCAACAGGTTAGGCCAAAACCAACATTTTCCATATACCATACAGACTACCACATCCTTTATCTCGATTCATCATCCTCACATGAGCCTAATTCACCCTCTATATCCATTGCCAACAACTTCCACATAGGACTTCTCTCTACATCAATAATAAAAAAAAAATAAAAACACTTCTACTTGAACTCAAACCTTGCTCCACTGCAGCTGACCACTTTCCACCTGAAGATAGCTGCCAATGCCATGCCATACCCAGTCTCTATCCTTATGAACAGATCACTAGCTGGATCCCATGTACACTCACTATGGAAGATATCCTACATTATCCTTCTTCATGAAGGTGGCATCTCTGCTGATGTCTTTAACTTCCTGCCTATTACAATATTACCACCTCTCTCAAAAATTCTTAAAAGATGTACTCATAAGCAATTTCTCAACTATCTCCAACAAGAACAGCTATTAACATCCACCCAACATGGCTTCCACCCAACACATTGTACAAGTATTGCCCTCCTATCATTTACTGACACCATAAACAAATACAGGGGGTCAGCCAAATGTGTTTCCTCCCTATTTCTTGACCTGTCTAAAGTCTTTGATACAATTTCTCATCCTAAATTCATGTACACATTGCCTTAGTTTGGACTAGCCCCTGTTAGAGTGTACTAAACAGTGAATAAAGGGTTAAAATTAATTCTGCTGTAAATAAGTTAAAATATACTCAGCATCCATACAGTGTAGCAAGGACAAGTATGTACACATGTGAATAAACAGCAAGTTTGTGGTTAAAGCCTAACCTGAAAAAATAGGAACTTAACCAGAAAAGAAGAATTGTGTGGCAAAAACAATAGTAACATTGTCAGAAAAGAAGAACTGTGTAGCAAAACCAATAGAAACTTTACCAAAAATAAGAACTGTGTGGTGAGAACAAGCCATAAACAACTGTTGGGACAAAGAAAGCATCTGCTTGGTGGGCCTCAAAGAAACCAGCGGTGTTCCTTGTAAAAAATTTATAAAAAGACTGTAAAAAACAAGCTGTGATAAGGTATGTAGGAACTCAGGTTTCGAGGTAAATGGAGAATGAAAGGTTATCATCTATAACTGTGTTGAGAAGCAAACCTTGTACATTAAATCTGTAGCTGTAACAGTATAGTACATGTCGTCTGTTATAGAAATAAGTTGTTTATTAGCAATGGCGCTTATGTTAACATAGTACAGTGCTGCACAGTACATTTTCTTATCAGCGTGCAACCTGCAAGACTCTATGTCATAACCAGAGTTTGATTCCAGTAGCAGCATCATAAAATTTATCAGCCCCTTCTTCATTACTGTGATCCAATAGTACAGTCTGTAAAATGGCAACATACACCCTCTCTCTACCTGCAAGTCTCCAATGGTGTACCCCAAGGATCTCTTCTCAGTCCCCTCTTCTTTAATATCTTTATCAATGACCTCTATACATCCATAAGTCCAGCTTCTCTTACACAATATGTGGATGATTCCATGCTTATATGTGCATCTAATAGCTTGCCTTAGCTCCTTTATGTCATGCAAGAAGCGTTTTCCTCAATTGAGAAGTGACTCCATGATGTCCAACTACTACTCAACCCTAAAAAAAAAAAAAAAACAAATACTACTCAAAGCTAAAGAAAAAAAGTTATGTCTATTTTTCTCCAACTCACAGAAGCCTAAAAAAGCAAATTTCAAACTCTTTTTCACTTAAAAAAAACTGAAACTGAAATAGTCTCTCATGCAAAACTTCTTGGCGTGATTATAGATGACAACCTTAAGGCATGATTATAGATAACAACCTTACATTTGATCTGCAAGTTCATAATAACATAAACATGACTCAATAAAATTAAGTATGCTCTACAGGCATAAATAATACCTTAGCAATATCACCAAAACCACTCTTGCCACTACCTACCTTCTCCCATCTGTCTTATGTGGTACACTCATTCTAACCAGCTTTCAGGCTAGAGTTAAAAGTAAGCTGGTGGCATGCTATAATAAAGTTGCAAAATTTGCCACCAACAAACAATACTGCATCCACCACTTATTGCCCTGAAGGCTTTGAATTGGCTTGAACTGCCTGGTCACTTACATTGTACACAGTTTCTCTCTCCACACAACATTGTTGAATAGGCCGAGGACGGCCCTGATTTTACTCCTATTCTCCAGTCCTACCAACCTAATAGATTACTGCAATCTAATAAATAAGATCTTCTCAGCATATATAAACCCCACAATTCTCTGTCCAAAGTCCCCGCTCATACTCTTGTCACTAAGAAATGGAGTTCTAACCCTCTGCAAATTAGATTTACTTCTAACCTCTATAACTACAAGCTATTAGACTACTAAAATAAGACTTGACTCTGCCCCTGCACTACCCCAGACTGAACATGTCCCTCCCTCCTCCCACCCTCACCAAACCTCTTATTAATTTCTTCTCTTGACACATAGTAAATCTATTTCTTTGATAAAGGACAAACATGATTTAGCCTAGGCTATATTATCTAATCATCTCTGTTGCAACTCGTGTAGTCAGTGTGTTTAATGTCATCTCTATGAACTGCAAATTGTAAATACTTTAACTACTGGCAATGTTCTTTTTCAACTTGTTATATCTGTCCAAATAGTTACACTATGTATGTATGGGCTCACAGTATATGAACTGAAGTTGTTGATTTGTATTGGATATTGTAATAATTTTATTTTACTGTACCCATATTATGTCAATGTGGAGCTTTTCTCCCCAGGCCTCCAAAGAAAATGGGATATTACCCCAGTCGCACTTTCCCAGTAAACAAATGTCAAATACAATTAATAAACTAATAAATTCAGGGCCTAAGTTTTATTCCTGATTTCTCTTTACTCTCTTTTCTTTTTTCTTCATATGCCTATTCTGAGTACTTAGTTTTCCTTCTGCCTCCCAACAATCTGCTTTTCCACTGGCAACTCTAATTTCTTTATGCATGCAGTGTTTTATCTTTGTCCATGTAGGCTCATTGGTTAATACTAGGCTCTTGATGGTTATCTTTGTCCATGTAGGCTCATTGGTTAATACTAGGCTTTTGATGGTGGCCCATTGGTAGCCTAGATACTTGCTGCCTGGTTTATGGGTCTGTAAGTGCAGCTTACCTACTTATAAAATGATAATTTATATAAACTTTATGCAGACATTCGGCATGCTAAAGCTGCAGTGGACAAATATTCCATCTTACCATACACACAAAAATAAATTGTATACAATGTTGGCAAGCATGTTGTATAATCAGGTCCTGCTTGTTAATTTTCACATATATCTGAGATCGAGTCTTTTTTTATTAATTGCTTATAGTGCAATACTTGTAAGAAAAATGCACATTTATGAACTGCACAAAAAGTAAGAATAAAAATATACTGATTTGTTTTTCATATACTTGTAGGAAAACAATCTACACATTGTAGTACTATGTGCAAAATGCATAAGCATCTTCTTTATTGTAAGTTATTTGGATGTGACATTGGCTTATCTTAACATAGCTAGTCCTCTGTTTTAGACACTAAGTACACATGCAGTATGGTGAAGGCCTTGAGTTGTGTAACTCCTGCTTTAAAAAAAGTCATCTCAGGCTGTGGGAATCAAATCCAGATCAACACGACATGCAGGTTTAAGATTCATTGACCAATTAGCCTGCTTGTATAAATGATACTTTGCAGCAGCAGTTTGTAGTCTGTGACTTTTAAACCACATATGGTTCTTTGGCTGCCCCTTACAGCTCTGTGGGAATTTGAAATATGACTAGGACTAACAGCAGAGATCTATATTGCAAATTTATTTCGATAGAACATTTGTATTTCACAACACACTGGTCAGTGTAGATAGTCTATTAGCATTGAAAGGTATATATCCCATATTTAGCATTCTTTTTTTAAAGACTATATACACAAATCTGTGAGAAGCCAGCATTATTTATACTTATAGCTATAAATTAACCTTAAAAATATACTATGCATACCATAAGCCATTTACATTAAAATGAAATGTTGAACACATTCAAAAATATTTTAATAATGTAATACAACAATCATTAGAATATTTTTTTTTTTTAACTCTGGAACAGTCCATTTATGAGTCTTGGTTCTTCAATGGTCTAACATATGTAGGGAATTTAGCATGACTATGTACACTGGACTTTTTGTTCAGAATGGATTTGTTTTTGTGACAGTCCCTGCTGCAATAAGGATTTTCTTTGAAAGGATATGTCAAATGTCTGTTTGATTGTTTATCTGTCTGCAACTGTTGGCCATCACAGTTGCCACAGTCTTTACTTTCTGTCAACAAGACTGAGCATGGCACTTCTGGTTTCTCATCTCCCTGGACATTTGACTTTGATGCATTTGTCTTGTACAAATGACTGCATATTCATCTGTATAACCATTTTTCCCATGAACTTCATAAGATCATTGTATTGAGCTACTTTATCAACATGTACAGCTTCAGGCTATGGATGTCCACTGACTTTTGGAGTCTTATTTTCACTGTAGCCTATAAATCTGGTAGTTTTCTGCAGTTTCTGTCATGGTATTTCTGTCACTGTTAGTTTGTTTTCAGTATTTTGTTTCGCTTCTTGTTGGTTTTCAGGCATCAGGAAATAGATTAAGTTGGCAAGCTGCTTTTCAACTTTGTGCCTATCATGAGATGAGCTGTGAGATGAGACATTGAGTCATTTGGGGAGTATTCCTGTATAGCAATTTTACTAAAATGACAGCCCTTATTGTTTTTGATATTGCTTTCTCTCATAAAATTTTTTACTGTTTGGATAGCTGTCTCCAGTGGCCTGTTAGAGTGAAAACAGGGTGAACATTTTGTTATTATAGTTGAATTTCCTCTCATGCACAAATCTTCTTAACTCTTGACTTGTTATTTGCACATCAGTGTCAGATATTAGGGCACTAGCTATAAGGTCTTGAAAATATAGGCTGGGACTCAAAATATTGTATTGCAAAGGACAGACCTGCTGTGGACAGGTTTGCTCTATACAATGCATGTTTCCAATTGAGCAAGCCAAAAGGTGAAAATTTCACTCCTGACCACACCAACTCATACAAAAAATGACAGGTTGAACTGTGAAAAAGGGCAAAACAGTTCCAAAAGAGAGGTAATTCAACAGCAATTCTTCACACCAGAAAATGTATTAAGCACTTTCATCTTGGTCAATTCCAAGATGTCTTCAGAATAAAAACCAACAGCATATTCCAGCTAATAAATATTAACATAATTGATACATAATTAAGTATTTAAACATTTAAAAAAAACAGGCATACTAAAATCTAACATCTCATTGATGAGATAGGCGAGATGTTAGATTTTAGAAAGCCTGTTTTTTTTTAATGTTTGAAAACTTAATTATGTATCTAATTAATCAATTATGTTAATATTTATAAGCTGGAATTTGCTGTTTGTTTTTATTTTTTATTCTGAAAAAGTCATGGAATTGACCAAGACAAAAGCATTTAATAAATTTTCTGGTGGTGAAGAATTGCTTTTGGATTATCTCTCTTTTGGAACAGTTTTGGCCTTTTTCACAGTTCAACTTGTCTTTTCTGTATGTTTCCAATTGATAGACTTGTTGTGGACAGGTTTGCACTACACAATACACATTCCAGTTTAAAGACTACTGTAGTGCTACTGTGAAAAGAAGGCTACAGCCAATCTAGCACTACATAGGTGCTGATGAGGAAAGCCACAATGAAATGGGGCAGTCCAGGGTTATGGCCAATTCAAATTAAGTGCCCTTCCTGGGAACTTTTTGTTGGGACTGGAATTGGAATAACATGGTAGAATGATTCTATGGATAGCTCTATGGCACTATTTGGGGAGAGAAGCAAAAATTGTATACTGTCTTTTGATGGTGTACATACCTACAGTTCTGTTACAGGAGTGACCTGTGACCTTTGTGTGAGACAAGTACTATAAAGCCATATGTGTGTGTGTTTATGTATGTGTGTGTGTGTGTATGTGTGCGTGTGTGTGTGTGTGTGTGTGCGTGTGTGTGTGTCTCTCACTAGGTGCCTGTGCAACTACCTGAATTGGTCTTGCGGGTAATGCTTGCATGGTTACTTGAAACAGCATAGTGTTCATAATGAAACCTTAATGAGTTGTTGCTCTAGATGACTTTAAAATGTCTCTGAACAGTGGTATATCACCACTGCATTATTAAGCATTGTGTTGTTGCTCACATAGAGCTGGTAGTGACATGCTGTCTGAATTTCAGGGATAGAATTTAATGAACTAATCAGTAATCAAACTTACTCTTGTTGTGTCCATCAGTTTGATTGTTCCAGGGAATTTACAATAATTACCCATTTGTAGAAGATAGATGGCTTCTCTGAAGTGGAACAAATCTGCACCACTCTACCCTGTTAATGGTCTGGACATGTGATTAACATAATATGATGACATTTGTTTTGCTATTTAAACAAATGTTTGATTGTGATCAGTATGTACCTGACAAACGCATAGGGCCAAATTCCAAAAGAGTTGCTCTCAGTGTAAGTCTGTCCTCATTCTGAAAGACCTGCTCTCAGATTAAGTGACTTAATTCAATGTAAGGCCTATTCATAATAAACAGGCTTATTATGAGGACCAGATTCCAACACATGTTGCTGTCACCCTGCTTTCAGTGTAAGTGACCTTGAACTGGGGCCATAGTATTGCCAAAAATGGTTTTGCAGATATTTCTGAACTTTTCTATAATATTAATATATTACTATGTTCTCTTCTGTTGTGCTGGCTTTTTGTGCAGTATCTTCTATTTGACTGGTCACCAAGGAGCATACCTCTCAACTTCATAGCACAAAAAATCTGGACAAAGCCAAAAATAATGAGGGGACAAAGGCCCAAAATCAGAGACAGATTTTAAATATTGCTCTTATAAACTTAGAAAGTTGCTAGAATAACATGTTTTATACACACATGCATTTTCTGAAGGAAATTAAGACTGAAATTCAAATATCTTTCATTATTTAGTGACTGCAATCCTCAATGATTTGTCAGAAAATCACAAATTTTAAGAAGGACAAACCAAAAATAGGAGGCAAAAATATGGTAATTCTGTGAAAATCTGGGCAGTTGACAGGTATGCTAAGGAGAAGAATAGTTTCATATACTGTTGGGAGGTAGACATGTGATATTCTTTTGGTAAATGTAGGGAACTTGTTCTGTCTAACTCTGTACCACAAAACTTTTTCAAAAATGTATAATTTAAAAAAAAAATCCACTGGGTAAATATATTGAATATGGTAACGGTCTCTTACTAAACCCAGTCAGATTTTCTGCAGACATATCTAAAACCTTTATTATGGCAAACAAAAGCAAGACTGAAACTTACTACTGAGATTTTACAGGTGTTATCTGAGATTCAGGTTTCAATGTACCTTAGATGTCCAGGCATATATCAATATCCACACAAACTGCATGCTGTAAAAATATTGGTTAACTATTACCTGTTAATATACCTTTTGCATTTAGGAACTTTGTTTTATAAGTAGTGGTAATACTACTTAACTTTTGTAAAACATATATTTAGTATTTGTTAGTTACAGTGATGGGGTTTTGCATATATTCAGACATATTTCTGGATTTTTTGAAGAGCTCGATATTTGTAATATATGTAACAATCTTTTACACAACATATTTACCCAGCAACATTTTTAAATGACTAATGGCTAATGTAGCAGGGAAACAGATCAGATCTGAATAAGTTTTTAAAATATTTGAATAAAACGGGTTTGTTTATACAATTTGCTTTGTGGGCTGAATGTCTAACTATAGATTTTTTGGATGTTTAGGGGACTAGATTATTAGATGGTACCTTACATGTTACTGTATACATAAAAATATTCCCTAAAAATTATTTATTGATTTATTGCTAAATACATATTTCTTTTATCTGGAATAATAGAGAGCTGGGACCTCACTGGCGGATTATGGTGACATTTGTTTTGCTAGTTAAATGAATGTTTGATGATAATTGGTATGCATCATACAAGGGCTTGGTTAATATTGTCTACACCAATTTTGCTGTTATTTCTTTGTATCATTCTATTACATTAAATATTATTCCATTCTCTCTCTTGTGTGTTTGCTTTTTTTCTGTATCTGTGTATGCTTGCATCTCTTCCTTTGGATTGTTGTTATGGTATGCACTTCGGGTGATATAATTCTGTATTGCACATTTCGTATGAGTTGACATTTCAGGCCAACAGATTGTATGACTTGCTTTTTGCTATGGTATGCACTTCAGGTGATATAATTCTGTGCTGCCTGTTCCATATGAGTTGACATTTCAGGCCAACACATTATATGACTTGCTCTTCCTTTGCACTTTACTATTCCCAGATGAAAATTATGTTCCACTGAAGCATTTATTTTCTCAGCTAATTAGCAACTATTATTTTATCACCTTTGAACTCAAGCTCTAAACAAAATGTCAGTCTTCTCTGACAATAAGTAAATAAATAAATAAATAAGTAAGCAAACAAATAAATAAAATAAAATAAAGTGAATTTCTTTCTTAGACCACCCATTGCCAAAACTATGCCTCAGCAAGTCCAAAGGCACTCAGAAAAAAAATAACACCTAATACCACACATACTGTTACTCGTAAACCCTAAGGCAAGCAAATACACATCCCCAAGGATCAACAAGGAAAAGATAGCAGTTAGTTGCTTATATGGAGCTAGGATCTGCCAAATCATGCATGCACTGAATTTTTTATATCACAAGTACCGGTATTATTCCCTCATAGTCCATTTAGGTGTAAATGATCTGAAATGTACCTCCGACTGTGTGTCTCAGGCTGATATGAATCTAACACTGGGCGTCATGTTACCATTTATGAGGATGATGCCTCAATATGAGCAAAAAATTATTGATTTCAACAACTGTCTGTCTTTGGATCCAATATTTGTCAGTTTGGGCCTTTTTCAGGCAATGACAAATTGACAAACCTACCAATCTCACAAAACCAATACAACTGAGCCTCAAGTTGTTACTTCTCAATGCCAGGAGCCCAAGTAAAACCCACACTCTTAAGTCCCGCCTCACACTCAAAATATAGACATCAGACCAGTAGCTACACAAACAAAGGCTAAAAGTAGAGGTTTCTCAGTACATATCAGTAACAAGCCTACCTCTAGGGTGGTCGAACAGGATGATGTGTCCATGTCCAAAGAAGCTGGCAATGCATGCTTGGACCTACTGGAGACACTTACCATCCAACCTAACTCCCTACTTATGGAAGATTGTAATTACCCCTCTGTAGACTGGGAATCCTACAGGATCTCAAATCTAAAGGCATACAGATTCCTGGACTTCGTAAATGCAAACATCCTTGACCAAATAGTAAGTACACTCAATGGAGTGTCCAACATACTGGACCTCATGCACACAAATAAGTGAGAGTGTTCCTCCTTGGTAAGGTCTGACTATAAAGCTGTCTCCTTTGAAATCAAAATCAACTCCATAATTCCACTAAAACCAGTAAGAGTTAGGAACTATTCCAAGGCAAATAATCTTTTGTTAAGTGATGGTTTGACAGAATTTAATACCCATATAACTTCAAACTTTTGAAAGTCAAAAAACAAACCACAGTCCAAAAATTGGCCTCGGTTTAGTCATTGCTCATGAATTATTCATGAACCCTGGATGTTGATTGGTTCAGTAATTAACTTTATATTATAAATTTACTGTTAGTTGGGGCATGCTCTGTCTTGATAAAATCTCCAAATGGTTGGAGACGAAAGCGCTTGATTCACTGGATGTATCTGATTTATTTTTATTTTTATTTGTTAAATTAAAGTTCTTTCTGTAAGCACTTCTTAGATTCTTATTTCAATTTTTTTTATTTTTCTTCATCTTGTTGCAACCAAGGCCGATTTTTGGATTGAGAATTTAATACCCCTCCAGATCTCGAGAACAGGAGGTAAACACAATGTCTTATGCTGATTGCCTCAAAGCCCTGTCTCTTTACTTGGTATCATACAGACGTCTGAGGGATGATCTTTGCTTGTCATACAAGGCATTCTAGGACACTGTTTAGATGGACCTTTTGCAAATCCACAAAACATACAGCATCAGAACTACTAGATTAAAAGAACCTAAGGTTTGCTTGCAACATAAATAAGACATGCTAAAGAGATAGATGTGTTTCTCAAAGAGTTCAAATTCTCTGTAAAAGGCTGCCCTTCCATTTGAAGCAGAGTTCCTCTCTATCCCTATTTAAGCACAAGTTGGACCAATGGATGGGCAATCAGAAATTCACCCCTGGTCTGGAGCCTATGTCACTGATGGATAGAGGCAGTCAGTAAATCACCCCCTATATAAATCAACTTTGTGGGTCATTTTTGGGTTATACATGTAGGATTACAAAAGGCCGTAGTGGTCACTAACCTAGTATACACCTTTGTACCTACTAACTAATTACTTTTTCTCAGGCCTTTATTTCAGTGTAATTTCTTTCAGTTGTAGCATCTCTAAGAAATTGTCAGTACACGTCTGAAATTCTTTTACATTTTTTTTACTGATAGCTTTTGAAAGAATCTCTAATTTTTCTAACCACTCTTCATGTTTCGCCGATAAATATTGTCTGTGCGATATAAGTTGTTCCTCACCTGGTCTATATATAGCTCGGTCAGATTAGAATTCTATAAGTCAATAGCATTCCTTACTACCTTGGAGGTGCCTTGTGTAGAGACACTTTTGAATATGCTTTATTCATGGTCTGTGGCCTGTTTCCATCTGAACATCTTTACCACAGACATTTTCATTGAATTTCTTACCTCTGTACACTATTGATTTCAGTTCATTTTATATCTGAGCATATCTACTATATCTTTTTGTCCATGTATCAGTGCTCTTTACCAATAGGCAATCACGTCTTATACCAATCTGAATGCCATCTATTTGCAACACAATTAGCATATCTACATCATTGTAAAGACATGTGGTATGTGCATTGGTGCCACTGAATTGTTCATAGATTTGTGTGTTACAGAAGAAAGGCTTGGCAATCTACTTCTGTTGCTCATTGGTCTAGCAAACTGTGATACTGGAGACAACTATTCATGGAGGTCTCCACAGGAGTCAGATGAGACTTGACAGCATTGGATAGATGGATTTTTAATTTTGGACCATCTATAACTAGTTTCTTGAACATTTCAAACTCTTTTCTGGTTCACAGCTCCATTCCTAAGCTGCATCATGTTCTAACAACCTTCTTAGAGGCATAGTCATAACAGACATAGGGGGTACAAGCTTTAAAAGATGTTACATCATTCCTAGAAATTTCTGTAATGCCAGTTTACAATCACTCTATAGTCTTTGCACTGCTGCTCAGATTTGCTTTCACTGGATTTGGTTACATTCCCTCTGACTTTAGCATATGACCCATGCATTTCAGGATTCATAGGTTTATTTACAGTTTCATTTATTTATCTTCAAATTATGTTGTCTCAGTCTATTAAGCAGCTCTATATTTAGCTTAAAAATGTTGCTGTCTTAATCTATTCAGATTCTATATTTGCCTTTTGTCAGACTCTACTTGTGTCTGACCCCACAACAAGCATCAGTTTTGTTTATAATACCTTCAAAGTCTAATTATTTGGGCAGCAGCTTATTGGATTGGTACAGCTCTGATGCTGATGAAATGCCAGATGATAATGTAAGAAATCTGGACATATATAATAACATATTAAATTACACAGATTGGAGTATGCTTTGTATAACTTTTTCTGTCATAAACTCAAGACTGGATGCAATACTGAGAAAAGCTTAATAATTAACATTATTGAGACACATATCATACAGGTAGGTGCGTGTGTGCCTTCCTTGAAGGTTGGGTGCTGGGCTGGCAACTTGACACCGTAAAAATTCACTGCCAGTCATTAGCGGACCGGAGTTCTGCTGTGGTGACCCCTAACTGGGAAAAGCCGAAAGACAGTTTATTAAGACACATATTTCTCAACTGTCCAGATTTTCACAGAATGTCCAAATTTTTGCCTCCTACTTTTGGTACATTTATCATAAAATTTGCGGCTTAAGACTGAAATCACTAAATAATGAAATACATTTGAGTTTCAGGCACCATATCCCTCTGAAAAATGCAAACTAATACAAATACTTTTATTGCAGTGACTTTCAAAGTTTATAACAGCAATATTTAAAATCTTTCCCTATTTTTGGACCTTTGTCCTTCCCATTATCTTAGGCTTTGTCCAGATATCCTGCACTAAGATGTTGAGATATATGTTGAGACAGTTTCTTCATCTGTAAGGAATGGGCAATTTTTTCACTTAAGTAGTGCCTGTTCACCACAATGACAATACTACTCATCCATTTGTTTGGCTCTAATTACTTCTTAATAATATGTAGGCTTTCCATTAACCCCCATTCTTCTTAGATTTATTTCTGAGTGCTACAGGCATTTTTATTGGAGTATCACTCACACTATATCAGATTTAATTTGTAAATGATATAGTCTGGTCAAGCCACCTAGGCCTTTAAACAAATCAGCACAGTCATGCAGAATATCATCACTGTGGTTTAGTAGAACATCTGCTCCATCTGTGCTGGTATGTGAATGATTCTGAATTCACATAAAAATCTTTAATTTTATGCCGTAATTTTTTAAATAATAACTGACATTCTTATACTCACATTTAACCAACCTTTGCCTAATGGTGACACAAGCTGGCCAGAATACGTTAACAATGTTCACATAGATCTCTGCAGTATACTTTGTAATCCCAAACTTTAAAATACTTTTCCATTGCAATAACTTGTTTTACACCTGCATCGAGTTTAAATTCTACATCTGTTTCTGGTCCAGATTCTGTAAAGTTTACGAAATATGGTGCATTCCACCAATATCAGTGCAAAAGTTGCAGATAAGCCTATAATATCTAAGTATGCCTCAGTGAACTTAGAATATCTTGGTGCATACCAGAGTTTCTCAGTAGAAACAACACACTGTCTATTAGGTGTGATTACTCCATAAGTCATGAAAACTGTCTTATAAAGCATGTTGTACATTAACAAAGTTGTGGAAATACTATTCCAGTGTAAGATGCATGACATCCGTAAATACAAATCCACAATTTTCTCTCCAGTAAGCTTAGAGACAACTATGGGATATCTCTATAAGTCATTCATTGGAAAAATACACTTGCTTTCGCTTATGGATTCTGATGGAATCCATAAAATATCAATTAAAAAATGAATAAAGATGAAGGGCAATCATGGCCACTTTGCCAGTTCTAACAGTAGCTACCAATGGGAGAGGGAGATGTGTGGGGAACACAGGTAACACACCCACCTGAGGCAATAGAGACATAGAAAAGCAGATGTGAGGTATCGTTGAAGAAGAGGGACACACAAGAGGTGTGTGAATAGGAAAATCTGAGGGACAGATAGAGGGGCATGAGCAATGTATTTTTTGGTGGGAATAGAACCATGTTTTTTTTTTTTTTTGAAGAATAGAAGGAAAAGTAAAGATGGAGAAAGAGGAGGAGAATACCATCACAACAGTTATACCAATATGACAAATATCATGACACATGACAGAAAAAAATCAACAGTAAGGAACGGTAGGGTACACAGATGACACACAACATGGGCAATGGAAAGTTGACAAACAGGAAGGGGATGCATACCAGCCATGGTGAGATGTAGGAATACACATGTATTTATGCACTATTACATTATGACATGTTGTAAACTGTATAGCAGTCGTACTTTGATGTGTATGACCAATAGCAGTTGAGTGTTATTGGTTAATAAATAGAGATCACAGTACACATTGGATAAATAATGCAATATCCAAGTAGTTTGTCAGCAGTGCAAGTATAAGCCAAGCACCATCACAGATGAGCAAATGCAGCCACAGGAATTCCAGAGCATACCAGCAGAGAACAGAATGGAACCTCTGCCCATGCAGATGAAGGCAAACAGCCAAGCATAGTGCCAAACAGCAGTACTGTAGCTAAACAGCAAATTGGCTGCTCTCTACACAAGTAGGTGTACACAACCCTTACAGAGAGGTAATGGAATGCGTATGGCACACATACATTAGGTCAAAGGCAACACACAGGTGTAGGTGTATATGTATGGCCTTCATTGGGCTAACATGAAATTATTTGAAAGCAATGTTAATACACATATATACACATGCATGATATATAATAATAATAATAATAATAATAATAATAATAATAATAATAATAATAATAATATACGGTCACAAATCTATGATTAATGCTATGTAACCAATATCAGGTTGTGCACATGAATTTCAACAATGTACACTGGTTATATGTAAAACATAATTATGACAAGAACAAGGATATATTGTAAGCAGTAGCCAGCAGCTTGTATACATATATCCTTCATCTGTACACTGGCCATAGAGCTGTCACAAGTTGACCTTGTAACAAAACAACTACATGAAAATGGACCAGAATTCCACAAATGTGAACATATACCATGCATATGTGCAAGATATATGACATATCTGCAAAGGTAGAAGGAATTTGGACAACATGGGCCCACATCAAGGAAGACATGGCATCAAATTTGCATAGGCAAATGATAAACTAGGACAAGAATATGTAAGATGACACATTGCAGGTGCATGTGTACACCACAATGGGAGGTGTTGAAGCCAGCAAAAGCTACATTGAAGCAAATGACTAAGGTATGTCACATGGGGAGACTGTACTGCTGACATTAACAAATATGGACATGTATAAGTCACACAGTATTGTCAATCATATAACAGCAGCAGGCACAGCTGCACAAGCTAAAAATTGATATCACATACACATATATACTGTCATGCCAATGTCAAAAAATGTGTGGAATAAAGACTTGCAGTTAAATGTCACTGACCCTGGTTATGACTGAGCCATGGGCAATCCTGTGAACAACTTTATAGCACATTAACATGAAGTCAGCAACTGCTCACAGTTCCAAGGTGCAATGTTCTTTATCTATTGATCAGAATATGTGCAGAGACATGTATAAAATCATTGCAGAGGAACACCATTTGCTGAAATGTGTGAATTTATGTGGCTAAGGAATGGATATGGAAATTTAATATAGGCCACAGAAGGCATTCTGTACTTTTACTGAATAAATTATCATTACCACAGTGTATATATGAACGTTAAATTGGTGATCTATACATTCAGTAGAGGAGGACTGTTCATATGTATCAGACATATTTATATGAAACAAAATGGCATCAGCATTGCCCAACACATGCCACACAGAGTGCTAGTATGCCAGTGTGGCAGCATGACAGCATGACAAAATGTCATCCGAAACACAGGGGCAAGGACATGTTCTTTTGTTGAACATATAAGACATGGCAAGCCAGAATTATAACCATACCACTGAGATATTTGTGGAATATGGAACAACATTTTTGTGAGTTGTGGTCAGTAACACACATGTGTACAGAGAATTGTTGCAGCAGTAGCAGCATGTTAGCTACTGAGACTCATAGACAGTTGAATGTTGAATGAAACTCCAATATGGTGATGTGTGTCATGCACCAGTTGAAATATGCTAAATATCACATGACATCTGTAGAGTACATTTGGATCTGTATTACATAAGCATGGCAGCAAAAAGCTATGCTCTCACAAGTGTGCATATACAGTCCAGTCAGTGATATGGCAAACACCATGGAGGCAGCATTAAATAAGTCGATCACACAAGCAATACTTATGGTGCTGAGGGCTCACCCTGAAGGGAATGAATATCATGAAAGATCTCTCAGGTTATTTCCCTGAATGAGTCCTACATAGCCCATGCCACATCTTGGATTCCATATCATGTCTCTCATCTGTGACCAAAAGCATCACTCACCACCTCCCAGATCTACTCCCGATAATCGTCTTATTTGGGAGCCTGCTATTATCTACTCGGGGTGCAGCAGGGATGATGGCATTTGCAGGTTTAGCTTTCTTGTTGCCATCTCATCTCTGTCATGGTCATCATTGTCATTGGAGAACTCTGGCAGTGGTCTGGCATGCGGTTGTCTGATGGGTGAGTGTCCAAGGGTCTCATGCTTTGTCAAGGTGAATCACAAGACAATACAGAAAGTACATATGCATATCTGCTACTACATGACTACATAACATACCCACTGCAACACAATGAACAGGCAGAAAACAATCAGTATGGAAATTTAGAATATGTTATGGCTATATTCAACTGTGCCCCCATATGCAACATATATTAGTAATCAAAACCATAACAATGAAACCAAATGTCTATCAGGCCACACGTTGCTGTGAGAAGCACAGCTGACATTAAAATGAAACTGATGCACCATCTGCAATCTAATAGACATGAAGTAACAGCATGATGACATGTGATGTCTGCATATAAGAATAAAGGTATATCAGCATAAATTGCAGGTATCATTAAAAACACATTCTCAGATGAACATTGGGTAAGACAGTGATTCAGGTCCTTGCCTGATATAGGTCCCCAACCATGTCCCAAGACTCACACTCCACATTCCTAAGCACTCTGGAGAATATTAGATTCCAACCTAACACTCTCATACTGGGTGACTTCAACTACTCCTCCATTAACTGGGAAAACTATACCTGTACCAACAATTGCCCAACATTTCCTGGAATTCATTAATTCCAATGCCCTGGACCAGCTCATTCTTACCTTCACTAGAGGTAGCAATATCCTTGATCTGGTCATTACTAACATGGGCGACTGTTGCTCTACACCAGTAGTCAACTCCTCCCTGGTTAGATCCAACCACAAACTAATCATCCTGGAAATCCACAACCCTCCCAACCCACCCACAAAGGTAACCATCATGAAAAACTTCTCCAAAGCTAACTTTGGGCACCTAAAAACAGAGGTGGCTAACTTCATGGCACCCATGCAAATGGAGAATAGTTGCATGACCACCAAGTCATACGCCAATGCACTGTATGAACACATACACAAATACGTGGATCTCGCCATACCCAATAGAACCAAGATGCTCTCATCCAAAAAAGGAAGCCATTCTGGTAGTCCCCTGCAATTTACGAACATCTGAATGCCATCAGAACACATGATGGCAATAACGCAATCTATAAACATACACTTACATGTCCAAAGGCCAAATGGGTCGTTTTTGTAATAGAGATGGTACACCAAGATGTTAAGGGGGTTCCTGGGAGACCAGAATAGAGGTTAGAGAAGTATTTTGGTAGTTACTACTGGAAGCAAATAGGCCTCCTGGTTTGAATGAACACATCTCTATTGCCCCCATCTTGAAAATGAGGGCAGCTAAATTATAAAGAGTCCCATTTAATTTCGGGAACACTTCTTTGTTTACATGATGCACTACATACATTATACATACTTTTTTACATTTCTGCTAAATACATTTTTCAGGTCCCTTGAATATACTTTCCTTATATATACTCATAAATACCTTTGTATTTAAACATTTTATGTATACTTATAAATATATATATATATATGAATATATATATCATTTATCTTTATATTTATATACATTGAAATACGGCTCATTTATGCTGGCTACCACAATACTTGTTATATGTTTTATATTTTTTCAGGCTTCTTTCATTTTACTTTTTTTAATCTACTTTTAAACTTTTATTCATTTAATTTTTCCTAATGTTGTACACATAAGTATACAAGTTTTTTAACATGTTTTTAAAACAGATGTGTTAGTTGTGAATTTGCTTGTTTGTTTATTTGCATTTCTATTGACATGCTTGCAAAGAGACCTGTAAAGGTTACAAAAAGTGGAGTATTTGCATAAATCTGGGTGTTTCCAATTTTTTTTCTTTGTTACATCTGAAGAAGTCTTGTGGACGAAAACGCCTTGTGAATATTTGCGTTTATGTACTAATAAACTGCTGGTGCTTCCACTTCGGATTGTGTTTCGTGCTTTGGGTTTGACTACCACTACTTGGTACCTTTGTGTGCTGCATTGGTTTCATTAAGAATGCTGTGTTCATGCCATTGTTTCCCTACAACAGTTGCATTTCATCTCTTGCCTCCAGCGCCTGTTTCCCATGAAAACATGTCAGTTGTGTGTTATGCTTGAAATCCTCACATGTCATATATGTTGCATATGTAATATAATTGTCAACTTCCTGTTATATAAGTTCTCTGGGCCATACACATACAAGACCTCCTGGTGAGTCATTATTATCTGTAACATTGTAGTGAGATATATGTGACGTATGTCATTAATGATATCTGGTATGTGATACCAGCACATTTTCCTGACCTATGTCATTTGTCTCTTCTTTTAGTACGTCCACTGCCTGTATCGTCCATTAGTCTGGCCCCTGATCCTGATGTGGGATCTGATGTGCCTTAGTATGGTAGCACAGACCATGGCACACAGGACACAAATTTGGTGATACAGTCCAGCTCAGATAGTGACAGATGTGGATGAGTCTGTAGCCTCAGATGTGGATGAAAACTCGTCCAGGCATTCTGACAATGAGGGGACATCAGATGGTGGACAAGATGAGGCCTATGGACCACAGCCTCATGTTGTTTGCTGGTGATGTTGACATTTCCCCACAACACGTTGATACTGCCCAGAGCAGTATATGTAGGTGTGTAGCTGGTGTGCATGGACAAGTGTCAGAAGGTGTTTGCCCACTCCTACAGGCAAATGAACATTCCCAATAATGTCATGGATCTGACATCTGTGCACTTGCCTGTGCCATGGATCATGTTGTACACCAGCTGCAAGTGCTGCATAAAGGTCACGAGCAGAGACATGATGAAGTTAGGGCTATGGCAGAACTACAGCAGTGCTGTAGTAAAAGAAGGGTTCTATGTGTTCTGACTGTACTTAGCAGAGTGCCACATGGCACAGGCAGGCTGCCTCTCAGCAGACCAACCCTTTCCCATCAGGCATTGATGTCTATGCTGTAATATGCATGCACTTCTGCTGTCAGTCCATCTGAAGTGGGTCCAGTAGCAATGATCAGGCAATCAAATCCCAGTCATGCTCCTTCCCACAGTGTGTCTCCACAACTGGCATCACCCCATCAGTGTCCTCTGTGCAGCAACCTTGGCCAAGTGTTTCCATATGTGCTAAGGGTAGACAGGACAGTGGTGTGAGCCATCAGTGTGGGCACCCTAGACTGTGTTAGAGTAACACCGACAATTGATCCACTATGTCATGTAATGTCAGTCCCACCCAGTAGTAATGATGATTGCTTTGCAGATCACTGACAGTGTCAACTGTTTGTGGTTGTTGTGAAGTCTGCTGCCATGGAATTTTGACATTTTTAATAATTATAGGTGACTTCATTAAGTGCATACACTTCATCCAGACTTTACGTTGATATATGTTAATTGTAAAATTGACAACAGTTGTGCATAATCTCCTGAGTTGGTTTACTGTTTGTATTTTTTGATAGTGGACAGATAGGAATGGGTTTCACAGAGGTATGCCCCTTTTTGTCTGCCATACACACACACACACACACACACACACACACACACACACACACACACACACACACACACACACACACACACACACACCACTATGAGTCTGTATGCATTCCTGCGTCACTTGTGGCCAGAGCTGTTGATACATGTTGTGAAAGATTTGTATAGGTTCATTCTGTTATATGTTAGAATTCTGTTGTTATATCTGATGCTCAGTGTGTACATCTACTGGGTAACTGCCATTAGATGCAATATGTGCTGCTGTGGTGGGGGAACACCTGAACATCAATGTTTAATGTGTGCAGTTCTGTATGTGTGGCTTGGCTTGACTCAAAGGTATGTATCAGATGCTGCCTGTTGCCCAGGCCTGGACTTGTGTTCACACCCTCCATTGCCCACGCCTGTTACTTCTGCTCACTATATCTTCTTGCTCCTCCTCTGATAGCTGTGGAATGTTGTCTTCAGACATCTGAAGTTCTTGAGGTAGTTCACTCACACTTGCAGCTGGGAGACTGCTATGTGTTGTTGTTAGCATATAATGTAACATTGTACACACAGTAATCATCTGTGCTGCTTTTCACATGTGTTTTGCAGTGCATCGCTGCCTGTGTCAAGACATCTGACCCTAGATTTCAGTGCACCAAAGACAAACTGTATGGCATTTCATGTTGTTTTGTGTGCTCTACTGTAGGCCTACTTTGCAGGATTGGATGGTTCTCTGTATGGGTCATTAGCCACTGCTCAAGTGGATAACCACAATCACCTGTTGTGGGGTGTGGACTTTTATGTTGTCATCATGGATAATGTTGACAGGGATGTCCTTAGATTACATTATAACTATGTTCCTGTACGTACCCAGTAGTATTTCCTCAATTATTTCACCTTGCAGACTTCAGAACACTTTCCCTCTATATGGCACTATCATGGACACTTCCAGGGTGGGTCATTATGATGTTTGTTATGCAGCCATCTGCTGCACACACAATCTGGCAGTTCAGGGATGTCTACCTCTTTCAATTGATGTATATGTCTGCTTCTGGATGCATGGGAGTCATAATAGAGATGTGGGAAGTCTACAAAGTTATAGAACTGGTGCATAGCAGTTCTCCATTCCATGGAGGTAGATGGAAAGTGTATGTATTCATCTATCTGGTTGCACATTGCTGCCAGGAATTTTGACAGGATATGACTGGCAGCTGTCTGTAACACACCTACAGCATCTCCCATATGTTCTAGATGCCAGTACATCTACACTTAGACACATTTTTGTTTCAACAGGGATGGGGTTGCTGTACAATGTCGGCACAGACGTGTGGGGGACACATGTTGCACACAGGCTGCACCAGCTGTCTACCTAAGTGGTACCTGTCAATGATTTCTTGATTTGTGAGTTGGCTTAGTGTTAGCTGGTTGCCTTCTAGGATGCATAGCCAGATCCTCCTCCATAGCTTGCAGTACTGTAGTCTGTTGCAGTTCATTCACTTTAGGTGGAATTTTTTTTGTCAATATAGTTATGCATTCCATAGGATTCCATGAGCGAGGGTTCCTTGCACTGCAGTGTGGCATTTGCTGAAAATTTTGGAAACAATTGCAGTTTGACACATTTATGTCGCATTGGGTGCACACAATGTATTTTGGAATTCAATGTGTGTGTGTGTGTGTGTGTGTGTGTGTGTGTGTGTGTGTGTGTGTGCGTGTGTGTGTGTGCGTGCGTGCGTGTGTGTGTGTGTGTGTGTGTGTGTGTATGTGTTTGTGGAATCCGTTATTATCCTATGCTGAATAGTTAAGTAACCAGACTGCTTGCAGCATATCTTCTGAAACTGTGTCTGCAGCTGGTTCACTGGTATTCAGTCGGCATGCTGTGCTGACCACAACTATCTTTTGGCATCCAGTCCTCTGCTATCAGTACTTCTCTCCGACAACTGCTTTTAGTATCAAGTCTTTTCACTTTACTGGTATCCACAAGAAGCTCACTTTTCATATTTCTATTCTGTGTCATACACATTCGGTTGAATATACTTGTTTTTGCTTCATACACATTTCTAAAATGCATTTTTTTCTAGTAAAGATAATGCAGGATTGATAAAATGCTGGCCAACTCATCCTGTTCTGCTTGTATCCATGCCTAATGCAAATCTTAATTACAGTCTCCATCTTGGATACTTTCTTTGTTATAGTGCATTGCTCATGGCGGTCTCTCTTTCATACCTATTATTTTCACAATATGTTCTGTCTTTATTTCCCATTTTGGCTTTATTACTTCACTCACGTTTTATTTTTCATGCATTCTATTCCTCAGTCTGTGGTTTTACCTGTGCATTAGTAATTCCTCTTGCTCTGCACTTGTTTACAGCTTTTAGTATAATCAGGTCTCTTAACATTTAACTTGTTCCTTATTTCATGATTTCATATACAAGAAATTATTCTATCTTTTGTAATAGAATTATGCAGTTCACCAATTCACAACCTTTATAGGTTTGTAGGTGCATACAAGGCTCAGAACCACTAGGGTCCTTATAAGTCTAGCCATGCAACCCAAATGTGACCCACAAATTTAATTTATGTAGGTGTGGATTTACTAACTGCCTCTGTCCATCAGAGACATACAAGCCAGTCCAAGTATAAATTTCTGATTACCCATCCATTGGTCCAAGTTTTGCATAAAAGGGATAGGGATGAACTCTGCTTTACATGGATAGGTAGCCTGTTCCAGAGAATAGGAATTCTCTGAGAAACAAATATGTCTGTCCAACATGTCCTATTTATGTCGCAAGCAAAATTTAGATCTTTTAATCTAGCAGTTCTGATGTTATTTGTTATGCAGATGTGCAAAAGGTTCATCAAAACAGGGTCCAAGGATGCCATGTATGCCAGGCAGAGCACCTCTCAGCAGTCTGTGATACTGAATAAAGATACAGAGCTTAGTGCCAATCAGAGTAGGACATTATGTTTAATCCCTGCATTATTTTTGTAAGGAACCTTTGCGGATGTTCCAGATACTGCATGTGCCTGTTCAGGTACATACCGAAGGGGGGCATTATACTTTATGATGGATCTGATGAGGGCCAAGTATGGTGGCATGATGTCCTGTCTGAATCTAGATCCCATGTCCTTACTTATATGCAACATATCCACAATGAAAGAAAGCTACCCAGATAAAGGTCCAGCACTCAAAAACAGAAACAAGTATATGCAATAAAAATGCAGGACCACCGGGCTGAAGACTAACAACAAACAACAAAAGCAGAGGGCAGTCATCCACAGATTTAAAGTTTAAGTTCTCAAAGTCATAGATACCAGTATTAGGGGTGGAAACTTCAAGAATAAGACAGAAGCAAGAGAACAAGCCTGGATCTTATATTTATGAGTGGATAAGTTTCTGAGCTTAAAGGAAACTGTTTCTTTTAAAACTGGCTTTGAAAGCCTGGCCACTCCCAGACTGATGCCTTTCATTGCTTATAGCAATATTTGACTTGAATATGTATCAACTGAGTTTTATGAGATTTCTACAATGCTTTATGATGTAGGATGCATTATATACAAGAAAACGAAAGAAAGAAGCTATATTTGACATTAGAGTTTTATCTGGTTTTCTGATATTGAGAGATCTAAGGAGGATGTGATGTCATGAATTGGTTGTATATTAGGAAGGTGTATCCTGCTGATTGTTGTCTGATGAAATGATCTTTATATCATGAAAGCACTTACCAGTTTTATATTCTTAAGTGCTTACTAGTTTTATATTCTTATTGTTTATGGTTAGTCTTGAGCCATGGTGGTCATGTATTTTTTGCATATAGGTATAAGCAACATAGAAGGATTCCCTTACTGCCTTGAATACATGCTGGTCAAAGGCTAGGTTACTATCCACATGAGTTTCCAGATCCCTGACTAGTGAATCAGGTTTTAAAGATGTTTTATTGATGATGTAGTTAGCTAGCTAGCTGTCCTAGTTCTATAAGTTTGTTTACAATGCCTGAGTGGAGTATTGTATCAAATGCTTTAACCATATCTAGGTAGGCAGTATACATTGTTTTCCCCTCATCCATCACCTTAGTGACCTTTTCAATGAAGCCCACCAGATTCAGTAGGCATGACTTTCCCTTGACAAAGTCAAACTGGGATGGATCCAGTGTCTGGAGGTCTACTACATCCTTGTTGATAATTTCCATGATAATTCTTTCCATGGCATTGCAAATAAGACTAGTCAGACTAATGAGTCTGTAGTTTCCAGGATCTGTTGAAGATCCTCCCTTATGAAGGGGGATTACTGTCACAGTCCTCCATTCACATGGCACAAAGCCTGTTTTAAGATTGTAGTTAAACAATGACTCCAGGGATCTTGAGAAGTCATATTTTAGACTATTTTGAAGGCACCCTGGTATGTTAATTGGGCCCACTGAGGCCGTGTTCTTGGCTTTAGTGAGTGCAGCTAGTACATGCTCATTAGTTATAGATGGAAGGGTTCTGTTTGAGGATATTTTTGAGGGACGGATTGTGGGTGGGGAGGTAAAGTTGGAACTGAATTTGTCTGCTAACAGATTTTTTATATTACTGGGCTTAGTGAATGCGGCAGCATAAACCACCAGTTCAGCACATTGCTGTCTGCTGCCTTTGAGGTTTCTGACATATCTGTAGAAGGCTTTGTGGTCATCTTTCACCCAGAAGGCTATTTTAACATCAAAGTTGGCATTGATTCACCTAATTAACCTTCTTAGTTGCTTATTTACTTTGTTGAGAGAGTTTCTATCTTTGTTGGAATTACCCTTCCTGATTTTTGCCATATATACTGTGTAACGTGGGATGCCACAAAGGCAGTTTGTTTTTAGGGCTACTCCTGTCCTTACTTCTGGTAGGTACAGTAGCCTCTATGCACCCATTGACATGGTTTTGCAGCATTTCTGAGAAGAATTTAGCATTGGCTGCTGTGTTTCTCAATGTTTGGAATGGGCATTGAATTCTGACAGTCCATCTCTTAATAAAAGGTAATTTGCCTTGGAATGGTTCCCATTACTGGTTTTAATTGGATTATGGAGTTGATTTTGATTTCAAAGTAGACAGCTTTATTGCTGGACTTTACTAGTGAGGTTAAGACACTGGGGGAGGGTGCAGTGTTCTCTCACATTTGTAAGCATGAGGTGCCATATGTTGAAGCATCTAATTTGCATATTCGCTATTTGGTCAAAGGTGTTTATATTTATAAAGTCCAGAAATTTCTGTGCCTGCAGATTTGAGGTGGAGTTTGATTTCCAGACTATGGAGGGGAAACTAAAGTCTCCTATCAGTAGGGTGTTAGATTGGATGGTAAGTGTTTCCAATAGGTACAAGAATGCATTATGAGCTTTTTGGGAAATGGAGGGTGACCTTTAACTGGCTAGGATATGGTATGGGATTTTGACTGTGGTGATCTGCACGTGGAGCAACCCCAGCACATCATCCTGTTTGACCACCCTAGAGGTATGATTGTTATTGATTAATATTGATGCACTTCCTCCTTTAGCCCTCATGTGTGCAGCTGCTGGTCTAAAAGTATGGAAGGCACTGAAACCTTTCACTGCCGGAGTACTCTCTGCTGTTTTAAACCATGTTGTGGTAAATGCACATCTGTCTATATTCTTGAGTCCAGGGAGGGTTTGGAGACAGTGCATTTTTTTTTTGTTTAGGCTCCTGGCATTGAGCAGTAACACCTTGTGGTTCAATTGAGATGATTTTGTCAGCAGACTTGTTGATTTGACATTACCTAAAATGTGGGGATGGGTAAAGTCTTAGCCAGTATTCAAAAGTCTAGAGGGGAGAGGCACAGATCATCACTGGCAAAACAACATGGTCTGTTAACCATGTCCTTCCAAGGTGAAAAATATTGGATCCCCTTAGAATGACACCAGAAAGACAGCCAGTTGTTGAAATCAATCTTTTTTGCACATATTCTGGCATCATTCTTGGTGATGGTAATATGCTGCTCGAAGCTTGGCTCATATCAGCCTGAGACACATAATCTGAAAGCTCCATAAAGTCTCTCTTCATATGGTCCAGGCAGGTGCATCTTAGGTTATTTACACTTACATGGACTGTGATGGATTCACACTAGTACCTGTGGTGTAATGACATGCATGAATTGGTGGATTCTGGCTCCAGATAAGCAACTAACTTATCTTCTCCTTGTTCAGCCTGATTAGAGGGGAATCGCTATACCTTATGGAGTCCTGTATGAAGAGGGTCCTGGGAAGTGTGTTTGCGTGCATTAGGGACTTAGTGTTCGGGGCTCCACTGAGAGTGATAGTATGTGTGCTGTTAGGTGTTATTATTTCTGATTGCCTTCATGCTTGCAGTGGCATAGCTTTGACAAGAGGTGAGCTAGGTGATCTTTGTTGTTTAGGTAGACTGCTTTTAAGTGCCTCGGCATAAGTTAGTCTATTTCTGTGTTATGTACTATATGAGGTGGATGTTGTGTACATGGTTTTGTCAACCTGATGTGCACTTGTATGTGAGAGTTTAACCTTCATTGTCATTGTGTAAGTAAACCTCTTGCATACTTATGTATGCTTGTTTAAGGATTAAGTGGTTGTCAATAAACATGTGACAACTGCTACATTATCTCAAGATGCCTATATCCACCAGTCTGGATACAGTGAAGTTAGGAAATTACATATCCATACTGTCTACTCTTTGGACTTGTGATGTACAAGGGGTGTTGTATTGAGGTTAGAAGGCTATTAAGGGTGCTCTGTCAGAGCAGATTATGCTAAACAATACTAAATTCAACAAAGTTGAATATGTTTACATAATAATGAATTCAGCTAATCTGTAGGTATTGCTGCTTGACTCCCAACTAGCTACTCTACGCTTGTTGGTGCACATGGTATTTGTGCTATATTGCTGCTTTACAGGGTACAGTTTTCTGAACTGCTCTTTCTAGGTGTTTGCTACTGTACAGGGCATTGCTAACTGGTAAAAATGCACAAAATTTATGGCAGCACAGAAAAAAAAAGAAAACTAATGAGCCCTTTGGCCTATAAAATGACTACACTATGAGTCTTTTTGTGTATTTCCCAACTCAGATATACCTGGCAAACTCTTCTTACCACAAGATGAATAAACCCAGTCCTCCTAAAGTAAAAACGCAATAGAAGAGCTCAACAAGTACAATGCTACCACAAACCACTTAAACAACTAGCTGGACATCCCTTGCTGAAGGCAATTTCAAGACAGTCTTAGAGCAGTAACTGTAAGAGGAAGGTAAAAAAATAGTGAAGTGCACACATAAAAGCAGTTAAGTACAATTTAGCAATCAAAGGTACTGACCTTTGCCTGGATGGTACTGGATACAAGTAAAACACTTTTGGAATGCAGACAAAGACCTCTAGCTTTGCTGAGCTCCTGGAAAATGAGCAGGAGATAATATGTATTAAAGGAGGTTTACTCAAGAGTAATACTGGTTTGGTGGGTGAACTAGCATTTCCACCCATCTGTTTTTTTCTAAACTGTCTGGGAATCAAACTGATTGTTTGGTAGTCCGGAAAACACTGTACAAACTCTGGTATTCTGCAACAGACTATCAAAGTTTGTTAAATCTGTGAATTTACTAAGATTTTTTTTTTTACAAAAAGCATAGTAAAATGGCAGAAAAAAGGCTTCACAAATGGAAAAAGAGGGCTTTCCTTGCATATGACATGACAGTGATGTCACAAAATGGGCAGGAGCTGGCTGGGATATGGGTGGGGTTATATAAAGTGGAAAGGGGTGTGGCCTACATCTGGTTTTCACCACAATGAAAAGTGGCAACCCTAGGGTAATCCCTCAGTATCATGGATCTATGATAAACAATGGGTGGAAAGACTACATAAATAGCTTATACAACAGTCAATAGCAATGAAAGGGAGAAGGGAGGGACTTTGGAAATCTGATTAACATTAAGGGTGGAGGCCAGAGACACAGCCTTATTATAAAGCAACTGCAACAATAAGTGTGAGAGGGTTGGGAAAAACAGGAAGGCTAGCCAGAGAGGAATACAATCAAACAAAGACAGTATTGGAGCTCTGTAAGAAACTTCAGCTTAATGTATTAGTGGGAGATGGGGCAGACATGGAATACAACTTTTAGTAGGTAAGAGATAAGCAGAATATAAAAGCACTGGAGCACAAACTGGAGCAGAGATGATTCTTTCACTATTGACCTTCTACTAAAGTTTAAGGCACCAGACTATGCAGATACTTACCAATAACACTGTTAATGGAAAAATATGTAGTACTAAGTGACTAAGACTCAAAATCTCACAGGAGTACACTGTTCTGCCACAACTGTGAATTAAATTAACGACTATGGTACAGACGGGTTTAAAATACAAATGGATAGCTTTTACAAGTAGTTCTATTTGTGGATATAGAAGTACAGAATAACACAGAAACACAAACATCCCACAACTGCTAATAAAAATACAAGACTAAGGTCCCAGAACAAACTTAAAAATGCAAACAGATGGAACTGAGCAGAAAAGTAGGAAGTATTATTAGCACACAGGTCACTAAATGCAACTCAAATATTTAAGCAGCATTGAAATAAGTAAAATACCTATTTGGCTCTGTTTACAGCTCAGTAATTTATATATCTTTAGTCTGCATAGGATTTTATACTCTTTACAGAAAATGCCTAATAAATAGCAAATTCTTCCTGAACTGGCAATGATTACCAAAACTTTTAATAAACACTGCTGTTTTATTTTTGTCCTCACCAAGAAAAGAAAAAAAAAAGAGTTAAATATGTATATGGGTTCTATTTTGACAACTTGCAGGAACACAGCACACACTATCCCTTCAGACTTTTTGGACAGTCCACTTGAAGCGAGGGGTAAATCACATTTCTGTAACCAAAGCTTCCAGTTTTTAGCTAGGTATGGTTCTAATGAAAACATTCAAGGTACTCACAGTTGAGGCACACTTCCAGTAGAGTTACCACCTGTCCCACTTTGCGAGGGACAGTCCCACTTTGTGCAGTTGTGTCCTGCAAAAATATTGAAAAAATGACAAAAGTCCTGAGATTTTAGGACAAAAATATTTCATAATTTCTCTTTAATAGTTGCATAAAACAGTTATTTTTTTATTTGAAACACTGTGATATGAAATATCATAAGCACCTCATATTTTACAAGAATAAACTTTTACATTGCAAAAGAGTGAAATTCCATCCTTTGGACTGGTTATGGGTATATTTTGTCCTGAACAATCTGGCATTTCTGCAAAAAATGTCCCACTTTGGGAATTTGGAAAGGTGGCAACCCTAACTTCCAGTGAAAATTATATTTTTGCAGTTCTAGATACAAAGGATCTTGAGAGTAACTATATTTCTTTACTTTCATAGATATGTTTTTTTTTTTCATTTTTGCCACTCTTTTCAGATTTTTCTGATTTTTTTTCTTCTTACTGATGATCGCTTGTCTATGATGAGTAAAGGCTTGTTGCTTTGGAACACTACCTGGGTTTAATGGTTTTTGGAAACTAGTTTGACTGAACTCATCAAGAAGTTTTAAGACCACTAGTTTCTCTGTTTTTTTACTTTTTTCCTCAACACACATGACGCTGAGGTTGGAACTAGACAGATTCCTGTGCTTGTTCATTCTTTTTGTATTTATATACTCTGTCACCACGCTACACAAGTAACACACAAATCAAGTAGAAGTGACCTTAACTCCATTTGTTCTATATTACAATCTGATTTCTCTTGAATTCCTGTGTACTACACGACATACTAATCCTTATAGCTGGCCAATTAGCATTTAAATATATTTAACCCAATAGCTAGTACATATCAGCATTGTTAAAATATTAACATATAGAGTGACTCTTGACCTCAGGAAGCATAGACTTTTTTGCCTTAAAAATAAGGAACATCCTGTTTTGTTATTTAAATTTTTAACCAGGATGTTAACCAGGATCCACTGTGGCCCCTGAAATACTTGATTATGAAAGCTTTTTTTTTAAAGTGGGATATATAAGTAGGTCTTAAGTTCAGGGATCCAGTGGCAGTGCAACTGCAGCTGTTGACAATAGTCCTTATGTACCTTCGCTATTTGTTTTACTTGGCAAGCCTTAAATGCCAGACCTAAGCAACCAGTGGAATACTCTATATTAGTCAGCAACAGGTGAAGTCAAGAAAAGGGACCTACTGCTGTACAAATGCTGTTCACAAGGGTTGCTGCTGTTTGTATTAGTTATATCCTAAATCCAGAGCATTCTGAGCATTGCTGGTCAGCTGAGCATGAAATGTCCATAGTGACCAAATCATTAAGTCGTGGTGCTTATACCACTCAATTGCTCTGCCAATTTTGTTAAACTGCAGCTGCCCTGTCACTCGTCCTACTCTGCACTGGAGTTTTGATGACAGAAGTACCCCAGCATATTTGCTGCCCTTTCCTAAGACAGGTAAGCAGACAATGTGCCATTTTTCTCTATTTCACAGTTTGGTCCTTCAGCACTGTCCATTAATCAGATATGAGTCAACTAGGTCATAGCGGGGCTCCATCCCTCTATGTTATGAAGCAAACCAGGTTGCTGAAGTAATTAAAATATTCCTTGTCTTATCTTTTCTATTGCAGACTTCTAGCAACTTATATGAATATATACTCCAGTGCAAAGTATGAGACTTTGTACATATTCATGACTTTATGTATCTTACATATCCATGAATTTTCCATACCAACTTTATTCAGTTATGGATCATGGTGAACAGATGCCTGCTCTGGTCAGCAGCATAAATGCAGGAACAGCTCTGGGATGACATGCCGGTCTCCTTAAGAAGATACAACTAGTCGCATTAATTGCATATACACCTAGGGGCACTTTTTAACATCACCATTCCAGCACTGCATATGTCTTTGGAATGTGGGAGGAAATTAGAACCACCATGCAAAACCCATAGACACTAAAATGAACATGGAGATTCTACACAAAATATTCCCAGTTTAGAACTGAACTGGAGAACCAGGTGCTGTGAGAAGGAATAACTGGCACATGCACTGCTGCACTGCCTGCCCACCTTGTACTGTGAAAAGTTAGTCTTACTCTTCTAAACAACACTGACAAACAGGAGGTTTAGTTTTGAAAAAAAAAAGCAATTGCAAGCTAAAGCTAAAATTACTTTTACGAATAAAGCACTCAGATGTTATTTTTATTGATTCTCCTCAAATGCAAACTGTTACGTGAATCATTTCTACAACTCCTGCCAGTTCAGATACTCATTTCTAAGTCATAATGCAAATTTGATGACATTACTGCTGCTTGAAATGTTGATTGGCATGTAACTGCAATGTGTTACTCAATGTTCTTGTGTTCTAATAACTGTTAAATTATTGGATTCTTCACAGGGTTCCCATCAGTTATTGTTATATTTGTCCAGAAGTCACATTTGCTGTAGTACGTCTGGTAAAGGTCTCTAGTTAATACTGAAGAGGAAAATTTTAAGAAGCAATACACAGGCAGCTGTTCTAAACTTTGATTTGATTATTGTCATTGTTTTATCTGATGATGCACTTAATCTCGTGTTTCAAGAGAAACACTACATTTTCTTTTTATGCAAAACATCGTACCTTGATAACTCTTACAACTGTGTTAACTATGATTAATACTTGTACATACATCATACAACAGTTTAGAAATAACAATAACATGGAGCTTGATGGAAGAGATGCATCTTTAGACACCATCTAAAACATCTACTGAGCTGTTGTGGCAGCAAGTTCTGCAAGTCCTGAGTACTAAAAGAAAAATACATAAACCTAGAAGAATCAAGCCTAAATTTAGCCATCACAGAACGAATAAGATGTCCGGTAACACCTGAGACACTGTACGTCCTTAAAAGCAGCTCCTCTATTGTGGTGGCCTGCAACAAGACAAAACTACCTTGAACTCTGTTACCAGATTTGACTTGAAAAAAACATCCTACACCCGTGTTCCCTGGAATAGTATGTTCTAGTGTTTGTCTGTGCTTGGGTACATCTGGTTGCATGTGGTGACAATTTTCGTGTCTGTCAGTGATGTTGGATTTAGCATTGCTATTGTTACTCCCTCCTGTTTATTTCTCAGTTGTGGTTGAGCCTGCCCTGCTATATTGCATCCTTACTTTGTTTTACTGTTTATTTCCTGTCACACTGTATCCTGGCTCTGATAGTACCTCATGCCTTGCTGTATTATTCTACTTTTCTGCACTGTAACTATTACTGTGTCATCCTGTCCACAAAAGTAGTATTGGAATTCATTTCTGTACTGACATTCAGAAATGCTGGCACAGAAATGAATACTGGTACTGCACTGCTTATTGGCTGGCATTTCCCGGTCACTTCCTTTATATCTTGCACCTGGGCTACTCCCTTCACCTCACCCTAGCTACCCATCTGTCCTTTATATTCTAATGTCAGTAAACAAGTCCTCATTCCATATCCTGACCAAGTGTAGAACCCTGTCCCTGACACCTGTAAAACAAAAACACATCTGTTAATAAACCAAAACACCACCCCCTTTAACCCAATTACCATCTTTCTAGAGGACTTTGCCCTTCCATTAATTAGCCCAACTACATTTTAATTACGAGCTCTGTCAATCAAAACACCATCCCCTTTAACCCAAGTATCATCTTTCTAGGGGACCTCACCCTTCCATGAATTAGCCCAACTACATTTCAATTGCAAATTCTGTCAGTCAAAACACCACCCACTTTAACCCAAGTACCATCTTTGTACGGGACTTCCCCCTTCCATTAATTGGCACAACTGCATTTTTAATTACAAACTCTGTCAATCAAATAGTACTTTTCCCCAGTAAGGACATGCTCAAACCTGATCTCGTCCTCACCAGTACAGCCCCCTTTCTTTTCCTCACCCATTGTTATAGCCGCATATGTTTGGTCAGATCACAACACTTTTTGTTCATCATAGGATCCAATACAGGTCAATGATCAACTCAAATTATCTTTGGAGACTTCTCTATGACCACTTCCTCATGCTTGATAATAACTTGCAATGGTTTAACAGTTCCCATCTCTCAATTATCTTACAGCAAAGACCACCTCATATACCTAAAGTTTATATTCCCATCTCAACTCTTGCACACAAGCTCATTTTCTTATTTGCAACAAATATCATACTAAAGTTTAGAAAAAAACCACGCTGGTGCCCTGGTGGAACTGAATCTCTGCAGTAAATGGAACAACTCATCGTCCTAAAAAACAGAGCAAAACCTCAACATGTTACAATCAAGCACAAAAGGGTAAACAAAGAACTCTGGAGAAACTACAAATTGCTATCTCAGAAAGGATAACTACATGACATTATCTAATTATGTAATGAATTTTACAAATAATACTCAGCATTGCACAAACCATCGAAAACCTGAGGATATAGCTAATGTCCTTACAGATAAATTCCACATCAGCTTCTCCCTTATTTAGTCTCCAAACTTCCAAATCCAAAGTATCCAATCATACACCCTCTCAGTATTCATCTCTGAACAAATAAAAAAAGTGCTCTCCAGCACAAAAACATCAGCTCTATCACTGCAGACAGCATACTGGGCTGTTTTCTAGTCAGTATGGAACACCCCTCTATCAGATCACCTCCTTTAACTATTCAGTTACATCTATTCAAGCAGATACATACCAGAAGCCTAACAAATGGCAAAGGGATGCTCTACAAAAGGCCCTGACAACTATATACCTACTTATCACCCTCACCAGTGTCATTTGCAAGGTGATGGAATGCATTACTATAGATCTCATAATCAGGATCACAGGGAACCTATTATTCTTACACCCAAAGCAGTTCTGTTTGCAAAAGATAGAGCACATCCATTAAACCTAGGTTTTTCATATTATAACCCCACACTGTCACTGAGAAACTGGTCAAACTCAGAATAAATTCCTCTATAACCCACTGAATTGACAGCTGATGCATTGATACACAACATTCTATTAGAGTTAATGTCACACTATCCTCCGAGTGACTTGTCATCAGTGATGTACTCTAGAGCTCTCTTTTTGGACCACTTCTATTTGGCATCTCCTTCTCTGACTTCACATCTGACATTTATTGCCTCTGACTGACCGAGAAAGCAGATGATTGCAAGCTTGAAGCTATCACTGACTTCACTGAAGACACTTCGGTCCTATCTTGAACAAGTGTATGGTGTCAGGATCAGGGGCTACAACCGAATGCCAAAAAATGTATGTTATGTGTACTGGAAAACAGGAATTCTTGCACAACTATCGCATAAATGATACCCCCTTAAAGTAGACAATGCGATTAGATACCCAGGCATCTCTATGGATAATGAAATCTTCTTTTGCCACCACATATTTGCTTTCATTAGGAAAGCTTTTAACATTACTTAACTGATTACTAAGGGCATCTTCTCTCAGGCTAAAGAGGTCCATTACTCCTCTCTTAAGTAGCCCATATTAGTCCCATACTAGAACACAGTGCACCCTTAGTTATATACCTGTGTGAACATTTAACCAACCTGGTATACCCCAATGGTTCTTCACCAAAAATATTTTGGGTATGGCCTCCCTCTGTTACCATGGCATGTAGAAGCCCCATCTCTCTTGTCAGCCTCTTACAGACTCCTATAGGGCTATCTAAACCTGTGCTGCAAAGGTGTAAGTGACCTCAAGCTGTATGACTTACTACATATATGTTCAACTGGTAACTACAAAAATACAAAATGAATGGCTGTAACTCTAAACTGCAACATAAATAGGAGTTGTTGGTGGTTCATCTCTCTCTCTCAAAAAGAAAACTAATCTCTGAAACAAACTACTGCTGTCTGTAAAGAGAAGCATTTGCCATGCTACATTTAAATCTAATTTAGATGTGTAGAAAGGGAACCACAAATTCACCCCAGGCCTCGACCCACTATGTCTTATGGACACTGGAAGTAACCAGATGAGTATACCAGTGAAGCTGCAGTAGCTAGGCTTCAAAAGACTTAAGTGGTCTCTTGCCTAGTAGCAGACTATGAATTCAGAAACACCATTGCAAGCACATCAAAGGTGATTTGAAGCAGAGGGAGAAGAATATGTATAACATGATGAACCTTATACCTCAAATTCCTGCAGGATACCTTGCTGAAAAACTCTACACCTGCTGCAACCTTTAAACCTCAGTGTTTGAGAATGTAAGGTAAAGGACATTGCAGTCATTCAGATGAGAGGTGTCCTGACTCACACAGCCAATGCTGTGTCCTCTGATGGAATAAAGTACTTAATATGTATAATATTCCTTATATGCCAGTGACAGCATGAACCAACAACAGCTCAGATTTGTTTCTGTAATGACAAAGAATCACAGGGATCATTCCAAGATTTCACGTTATGTACACAAACTGCAGTTTATGAGCACATTGCACAATATGGTGGGGCGGCAAGAATAGGAGTTCTGGGGGACATTAAAGTGCCATGAATGGCCATTGTTACAGTCTTTGATGTGATGAATCTTAGCCATTTCACAGACTTACAACAGACTATGTCATCCAAACAGTTTTACATAGGATATGACTAATGAACATGAATTTTGGAAAAGGAGTGGAACTGCTGGGTGTCACATGCTTAGCTATTATATTCCAAACATCTCCATCAAACTAAGTAACCTATGGGGGGGTATGTACACTCCAAAGACAGTATGATCCAGAAAAGAACTCTGATGGATCTCACATCTTAGATATTAGGCAGAGGAATAGTTAACTCCAGTGCCTAACTTCTGAGTGCACCCAGAGGGCTAGGAGCCAAAAATCAATGTCAGACTGGGCAGACACACCTCTGTAGGACCTGTAACCAATAAAAATGAAAACACACTTGTAATCTACCACCTCTGTAGGACTTCAAATACTTCAAAAAGATCAGATGGTTGATCATGTCAAATGCAGCACAGAGATTAAGAAAGACCAGTACAGAATAAGACTTTTGTATTTGTACAATTAGAAGTTCATCCTGCATTTGTATAACAGTCTCATACTGAAAGGGAGACCAGAGTTCATGAAAGTCAAAAAGAAAAAGTAAACTAACTTACTCACACGTCACTTTCCCTATAGTCTTCACAATGAAGGAGTGTTAGAGACATGGTAATATATTTTCAGAATACTTGGGTCCACATGAAATTCTTGAGGTTTACTGTAATCTATTCCTCATTTAAGAATAATGGATATACTGCATTTGTCAAGGAGAAACAATCAATTTTAAAAGTATAAGGACTGAGGATATCTAAAAACATTAATAGCCTATTTGGCACTTGGCTGAAACTTCAAATTGTGTATCACAGCAAAATCAAGACTGTTATACTCTTCCTAAGTCTGTTCTGACAGATTATAGCCATGAGTAAATTAAAGCCTTCTGTTGTGTTCCTGGGATAGTCTGTCACCTAATGCAATCCACCCTATTTGTACAGAATAATGCAGTCATTTCACTGTTTATGTGATGTAAGAGCCCTCTAAGTGATCTGACAAGCTAGAATGTATAGCTGATTAATTCCTTTTGACCGAGATCTCTCCTGTTAGACTGGTATCTGCAATGATGTAAGTCAGGTGTCTTTTTGTCCACCAGACTGGCATGCCATTCTTCATGCTACTCTCTCCATATAGTAGAGATGAGCTTGGCATAATACCACTGTTTCCTCAAAGTACCAGGAGCAAGATGTACAATTAAAGTGTAAAATGATTGACAGCTAAAGTAACACATCTGTTACCCTTAGTGACAATTAGCTCTGCATTATACATATTGTTCTCAGAGAGGAGGTCAAGGGCAAGAGGCAAAAGACCAATCATGATGTTAGGCAAGCCACTGAACTCAACAAACTCCATAACAGGGGAGAAGAAAATGAGGTAGCTGAAGGCTGAAGCGAAAAAGTGATGGCCAGCCCATGAGATTGGTTCTGTTCTGAGGACTAAGGTGACCACCCCAGGTTAGAACACCAAGTCTAGTGAATGTCATGCTTATGGGTGGCAGACATGATGACCTTAATAATCCCAAATCCTGTCATAATGGCTAAACAATCTTTAGCAAGAGCTGTAACGCCATCTTCAACTCAGATTTGAAGTTTCTCAACATCAGACAGTTTCACTAGATCACCATTAACTCAATGAGAAAATCCAAAAAACTTCTTCAAGAAGGCTTTTGTGTTATCTGGTGTGGTGGTTAGTAAACAAGAAGGAACCTCCAATTTGTTTCTACATCTTGACACACCTAAATCTGTTGATAGATCCCATGGAATATGAATCATGTTCAGCTTGGATTTAGATCATATTGATATCAATGATTCTGACAGTCTTAAGGCATCGAATGACAGACACCTGATGGTATGAATGAGAAGTGGGACATGCAGCAGGAACCCAGAAGGATGCAATGTCAGTATCATATGATAAGTCAGCAGTAATGCTGGATAAGGTGCTTTAAGTGTCGAGATATCTGTCCATCTTAAAGCCCATTTCAGGACAGTGCATGAACTTGCTATTTTGCTAGCCATGTCTTGGTTATTGGTTAGTAGTTCCAAACTGTAAATCTCATTAATTTGTAGCATCCATTATTATTTAACTGTTATGATCATTGACTTTTCTTTTTTACTCTACATTTCTGTCAGGCTGCCAGAAGAGTTCAGACAAAGTTGTGAATATTATTTCCTATTTAGCCAGCAATAAACAAAACTAGCTACTCATTTGTTTCTTTTAACTTTATTGAACTACAGTGTTTATGTAAAGCCCTGTATAGAGTCAATTATCTAAAGGGTGGCTTGTGCAGGGCACATGTAAATGAATTCCCAGGTCCAGCAATATGTTGACATCTGCAACAAAATGACAAGGTTTCTGGGTACATTTTGTAAAGTCTATCAGATACAAAAATGATGGTGCAGGAATTCATGTATTTTCAAAAAAGAAGGCATAGTACTGTTCGAAGCTTTAAGAAGTAAAACAGTCCAAGAGGTAATGACTAGTCTTGTACTTCAGTCATGAAAACATGACCAGCATTTTATAGCTGGAACTTTCCTAATGTCTGTGAGAAGATTTTGTGATGAAGATCTATTTATAAGAACTGGATTTCCTTTTCTGCATATTGAGTTTAGTTGTACATTCAGGAGCTCTAAAGCATGCATGCATTGTATGAAGTTTACTTATCAGGTAGTATTATATCTAATGAATATGCAGTCAGCCCCTACTATTTAACTGACATTTGCTGATAATTTGTTGATGTGCTAATGGTATGTGGTTATCACTACTTAGGCAAAAACCAGTGAAATCAAAAAGTTAATGCTCAGAAGCATACATGTATTCTGTGCACTGAGATGAGTACATCAGCATTCAGTACCACAATTCACTGACATGGATCACAGTAATGCATGTCAGCATACAAAGGAATATCTGCATTTAAGAATGACACATAGACATACCTCTCAACCTCTTACAACAAGAAATCTGGACAAAGCCATAAATAATAGGGGGACAAAGGCCCAAAAATAGGGACACTTTTTAAGCTCTTACAAACTTAGAAAGTCGATAGAATAACAGATTTTGCACTAGCATGGATTTTCTGAAGAGTATGAAGTCTGAAACTAATATGTCTGTCATTATTTTCTGACTTCAACCCTGAGTGATTTGCTAATGATTTGCCCGAAAACCACAAATATGAGGCAAAAATCTGGACATTCTGTTAAAATCTGTACAGTTGATAGGTATGCACACAGAAGTGTGTATTATGCTCTCCCATGTTACAGACATCCTTGGTCGCTGTGTTGTGCTTCTGACGCTGAAGTGCAACACAGGACAGAAAGAAAGACAGTTAATATGCATCTAGTTAAGAATGAGTGTGCTGGACTCCTCCATCATGCATAACTGCAACTGATAAATAATTGCCATTCATTAGGTATGATAGGAGAGTTAGGGTTATGACCACAGTGTATTAACAAACAGCTCAGGTGCACTGACAGTTCCCATTGGCTGGAGCTGGGTGGTATCACTCTTTGGGGCAGTGACAGAATGGCTAGAGTAGGAGATTTGCCTACACCATAGTGAACTGCATTGCATTTACTGCTGTGGACATTTTTTTTTACATTTTTTTAACCAATTCATTATGTCTGGTAGCTGAGCAGCATATCAGCAAGGACATGGGAACGGTATTGTCAGACACACTATATTAGTGATAGGTATGCAGCTCTGGTGCTATAGTGTATTCAACTGGGATCAGCCCATATACTCCACAGGTGTAATGTCTTTGATCATGTATGATCTGGGGGTAAGGGCTGCTTTGCATTTGCACTCCATGCAGAGAGTGCAATGGAAGTGCGTTTTGTAATCCCAAAACTTAAAAAAAATAATTTTCCATCGCAATATCTTGTTTTGCACCTGCATTAAGTTTAAAATTTTCATTCTTTTTGGGACAGATTCTATAAAGTTCATGAAATCTGGTGCATTCCGCCAATATCATTGCAAAAGTTGTGGATAAGATATGCCTGTAAATATTTAAGTATTCCTCAGTGAACATAGAATATGTCGGTGCATAATAGAGTTTCTCATTAGCAACAGCACACTGTATACCACTTATAGCTACTCCATATGTCATGAAAACTGTCTTATAAAGCATGATGTACTTAACAAAGCCACAGAAATACTATTCCAATTAAGCCGCATGACATTTGTAAATACAAATCCACAATAGTCTCTCCAGTAAGCTTAGAGACATCTATGGGATATCTCCGTAAGTCATTTTTTTTGGAAAAACATACTTGCTTTCACTTATGGATTCTGATGGAATCCATAAAATTTCTAATAAAAAATTAGTAAAGATGAAGGGCAACCATGGTCACTTTTCCAGGTCTAACAGTAGCTACCAATGGGAACAGAACATGCATGGGGAACACAGGTAACATACTCACCTGAGGCAATAGCTACATAGAAAAGCTGATGTGGAGTATCGGTGAAGAAGAGAGACACGCAAGATGTGTGTGAGAATAGAAAAATCTGAGCAGCAAGCAGAGGGGCATGAGCAATGTATTTCTTGGTGGAAATAGAATCCATTGTTTTATTTTTTTGAAGAATAGAAGGAAAGGTAAAGACATGGAAAGAGGAGGAGAAGGCCTTCACAGCAGTTAAAACAATATAACTAATATCATGACACATAACAGACAAAGGTTGGAAACAAACAGTGAGTAAATGTAAGGTACACAGATGGGGTATGTGTGAATAAGAGGGACTCATACAAAATATATGAGAACTGGAATATCTGAGGGACAGACAGAGGGGCATACGCAATATATTTTTTTGGTGGGAATAGGCTCCTTTTTTAAAGAAGAAGAAGAAGTAAAGAAAAAGCTAAATACAGGGAAAGAGGAGGAGAAAGCCATCACAGCATATATACTAATATAACAAATATCACAACACATGACAGACAAAGGCTGGAAATCAACAGTATGGAAAGGTAAAGTACACAGATGGCACAAAACAATGTGGACAATGAAAAGTTGCCAAACAGAGTAGGGATGTCATGGTGAGATGCATAAATAACATATATACCTATGCACTATTACATTATGGCATGTACGCTGTGTGGCAGTCATACCTAGATGAGCATGACTGATGACAGTTGTGTGTTGTAGGTTAACAAATAGGGATTGCAGTACACATTGGATAAATAATGCAATATCCAAGTAGTCTGTCAGCATTGCAAGTGTAAACCAAGCACCATGACAGATCAGCAAATGCAGCCCCAGGAATGCTGCAGAATACCAGCAGAGAACATAACCTCTGACCATGCAGGTGAAAAGCAAACAACCAAGCACTGTGCCAAACATCGGCACAGTAGCAAAACAGCAAACTGGGTGCTACCTACACAAGTAGGTGTACACATCCCATTCAGACAGGTAATGGAATGCATATGGCACACATACATCAGGTCAAAGGCAACACACAGGTGTAGGTGTATATGTATGACCTTCATTGGCCTAACAAGAAATGATTTGAAAGCAATGTCAATGCACATGAACACACGGATGACATGTAATAATCATATTTGGTCACAAATCTATCATTAATGCTATATAACCAATATCAAGTTGTGCACATGAATTTCAGCAATATGTAACACAAAGTATAACAAGAACAAGTATTTATTGCACACAGAAGTCAGCAGCTTGTGTGCATATGTCCTGCATCTGTAAAATGGCCATAAAGTTGGCACAAGTTGACCTTGTAACAAAACGACTACTTGAAAATGGACAATAATTCCAACATAGGTGAATATATACCATGCATATGTGCAAGATATATGACATACCTACAAAGGTGGAAGGGAAGTTGACAACATGGGCCCACATCAAGGGAGACATGGCATCAAAGCTCTGTAGGCAAATGATAAAGTAGGACAGCGATATGTAAGGAGACACATTGGAAACGCATATGTACACCGCATAGGGTAGTGTTGAAGTCAACACAAAGTACATTGAACAGAATGGCCAATGTATGTCACATGGTCAGACTGCATTGCTGACGTTAACAAAAATGGTCATGTACAAGTCACACACACAGTAGTGTACAATCATTTAACAGCAAAAGGCACAGCTAAACAAGGCTAAAAATTTATATCGCATACACATATATACTGTCATGTCAATGTCAGACAACATGTGAAATAAACACTTGCAGTTAAATGTCACTGACCCTGGTTATGACTGAGTCAAGGACAGTGCTGTGGGCAACATTATAGCACATTAACATGAAGTCAATAACTGCTCACAGTTCTAAGGTACAATTTTTTTCTCTGTTGATCAGAATACTTGCAGAGACATGTAGAAAAATCATTGCATATGAGCACCATTTACTAAAATGTGGGAATTTATGTGAATAAGGAATGCATGTGAAAATGTAACATAGGCCAAAGAAGGCAAACCGTATTTTTACTGAATAAATTATCATTACCACAGTATACACATGAACATTACATTGGTGATCTACACATTCAGTAAAGGAGGACTGTTCATATTTATAAGACACATTCATATGAAACAACATGTCATCAGCATTGCCAGCACATGCCACACACAATGCTAGTATGCCAGTATGGCAGCATGACAAAGTGTCATCCAAAACACAGGGGCAAGGACGTGTCCTTCTGTTGAACATACATGACATGGCAAACCAGAAATCATACGCATACCACTGAGAGATTTGTGGAATATGGGCACTATGTTGTTTGTGAGTTGCGGTCAGTAAAACACGTGTAAAGAGGAATTATTGCAGCAGTAGCAGCATGTTAACTGCTGAAAGTCATAGACAGCTGAATGTTGAATGAAACTCTAATGTGGTGATGAGTGTTATGCACCCACTGAAATGTAATATTAAATGTCAAACGACATTTGTAGGGTACATTTGTATCTGTATGACATAAGCATGGCAGAAAAATGCTATACATTCACATTGTGCATATGCAGTCCAATCAGTGATATGGCAAACACCATGGAGGTAGCATTAAACAAGTGGATCACATAGACAATACTTATGGTGCTGAGGGCCAACCCTGATGGGAATGAATATCATGAATGATCTCCTGGGTTATTTCCCTGAATGACTCCCACATAGCTAGTGCCATATCTTGGAAAAAATTCCACATCATGTCTCTCATCTCTGACTGAAAGATATCACTAACCACCTCTCAGATCTACTCCCGATAATTGTCTTTTTGGGGTACTTGGCATCATCTCCTGTGGGGTGCAGCAGTGATGATGGTATGTGTAGGTCTGGCTTCCTTGTTGATATCCTCATCTCTGTCATGCTCGTCATTGTCATTAGAGGACTCTGGCAGTGGTCTGGCATATGCTTGTTTGATGGATGAGTGTCCAAGGGTCCCATGCTCTGTCAAGATGAATCACAAACAAAACAGTTGGAAACAGGACCCTCTTCACGAAAAGGCTAAGAACAACTTTCGTTTATTGACTTAAAGTGCGTTCAGTATCGTACACTTTTCGACAAGCCAGTACTTGACTTCTTCAGAAGACAAAAACAGTGAAACCCTCAAATGGGCTTGGCTTTATACAAATTCATTAATTAAAAAAGACTTAATTGAAAAGGTACATAATTTGGTCAATTGAACCTATTTAACTATTTCCTATTGGTACATTTTGTATTACAGTCCATAGAATACAAATGTTGAATACAGATATTGAATAAAAACTTGCAAAGCATTTGCAAAACCTTTATAATGCATCCAAAGCACAACAAAGAAACACATATAATTAAATAAATTATGTCTAGTGACGATTACACCACTAGAATGCATCAAATTCTTAATAGTGAAGCCTACTCAAAAACATCTATTAGTGAGATGAACACAGCGCATCATAGGATCAGGGGCTTCATAGAGGAATTGTATATAGAGGCACGTATTGACAGGGAGACCTATAGTTACATGCAGCAATTAACACCAAGAACCCCTATGTTGTTCGGAATCCCTAAAATTCATAAAAATATCAACAACCCACCAATGAGACCCTTGGTGGATGGGAGGAACAGTATCACATACACCTGTGCCAAGGTATTGGACAGGATTTTACAAAAGTATGTGACAAAGGAAAGGCAAATTACAAAAGATTCATGGTCTTTCTTAAGTTCCATTAATACTTTAGGGTTCCATCCTGACTGCTTGCTAGTAACTATTGATGTGAAGGACCTTTACTCGTCCATCCCTCACAACATAGCTGTAGACTGGGTACCTGCAATGTTAAGATCATTGGGAGCACCAAGTGAAGAAAGCCAATTGGTAGGAGAGTTGATTGATGTTGTTCTCTCATACAACTTCCTAAAGTTCGAGAAAGAACTATACCATCAAAGAATCGGGATAGCCATGGGTTCCCCATGTGGGGGGAGTATAGCTAATTTAGTCATGGCATTCTGGGAGAGATCTTTTTTACTAAATGAAGGAGGTTATAAATCTAAACTACTCTTCTACACCAGGTTTCTTGATGATATGTTCGTAATGTTTAATGGAACTGTCACTGATATTGAGGAATTCATGGGATACCTCAATAGTTTGACGGATTTTCTTTCTTTCACATTCCAATACAACAGTGATAGAATTGACTATCTAGATGTGGACCTCAGGAAGGATTATAATAGGAAAATTTGGGTTTCCAAGATACACCGGAAGGAAACATACTCTAATTCCTTCCTACACTATTCTAGCTGCCACCCAAAATACCAAAAGAAATCAGTGGTAAAGGGTCAGTTAGTGAGGGCGGCTAGAATGACAACAAATGATGAGGAATTTTTATTAGAATGTGAAACGTTACTTCAGTTCTTTTTGAGGAGGGGATATCCCCATGACTTCCTTCTAGAGATTATGAAAGAAGTCAAACTCAAAAGAACTATGAAAGTATATGTACCGTTGTTAAATGACAGTAACATAAACCAGAATCAGATAGTACCCCATGAAGGCAGGGAACTGGATGAAGTTAGCCTTACTGCTAGTTTTTGTTGTACCTTCAACTTAGACTCTCACTTGATTTATAGTACTATTCTAAAAAATTGGGATTTTCTGTCCAATGATGTTGAACTGCAGAACAAACTTCCAATTAAACCTAGGATAGTCTACAAAAGGGGCAGTAATTTAAAAGAACTTTTTGAGAGTAGTAAACAGTCATATACAACTAGGAAGGGAATGTTCAAGTGTAATATGTGTAAGTATTGCAAGTTCATTGATGAAGGTTGTAATTTTAAAATGGGGGAGTTGAGGTTTAAAACACACTTTAGACTCAACTGTAACAGTAAACAAGTGGTGTACTTGGCAAAGTGTTGCCAATGTCCGGCCTTCTACATTGGGAAGACGGACAGGAGGCTAAATGAGAGAATCTACGAACATCTCTATAGTATTAGGTGTAATAGATTGTCTAACGCTTTGGCAAGGCACAATAATGACAATCCGGGACATGAGTTTAAATTCAGAGCCATTGATCAACAAGTCAGTGACGGAAGGGGGGGCCATGACTCATTAAAACTTGAAAGGAAAGAGCTTCTCTGGCAACTGAGAGTAAATGCGAACCAGAGACCCGGTATTAATGAGATGTGTTCAATCCAGTGTATATTGAGATTGAAAAACTTAGAGAGGTAGAGACTTTTAAATATTAGAATTTTAAATATTAGATTGTTAATTCTAATATGTTTGTTTTTGTTTTTATTAAAACCCATAGAGGCAAACACCTGGCGATACCTAGGTGCACATATTGAAATTCCCTTTTACCGGTATTTTATGGTCTTTTAGGACCTTTTGCACCTAGGAGACCAGAATATTGATGTTGTATGGTGTGAGCCCTATTGACTCACCTTTGCTAGTACAAATAAGTAGGCCTCTCTACACACATACACATATATCAAACGATTAGTATTATTACAAAAATCTGTTTCTTACAGTACAGCACTCAACAATTGTATAAATAAAGTGTAAAGCAATGTGTTAGCGTGGCTATGTATTCTAAATAGGTCTGTTTTTACTAGCTGTAGAGTATTTCAACATCAATTACTAATATTAACTTGTAAACTGTATGTAGTTCTATATATATATTTTTTATTTATTACTTCTACACTCAGTTTAATTTAACTTCTTATCTTATTTAATTATATGTGTTTCTTTGTTGTGCTTTGGATGCATTATAAAGGTTTTGCAAATGTTTTGCAAGTTTTTATTCAATATTTGTATTTAACATTTGTATTCTATGGACTGTAATACAAAATGTACCAATAGGAAATAGTTAAATAGGTTTAATTGACCAAATTATGTACCTTTTCAATTAAGTCTTTTTAATTAATGAATTTGTATAAAGCCAAGCCCATTTGAGGGTTTCACTGTTTTTGTCTTCTGAAGAAGTCAAGCACTGGCTTGTCGAAAAGTGTACGATACTGAACGCACTTTAAGTTAATAAACGAAAGTTGTTCTTAGCCTTTTCGTGAAGAGGGTCCTGTTTCCAACTGTTTTGTTACTGGTTTCTTTTTTCGTTGCTTTCGTGGTTTGTGCAAGATGAATCACAACACAGCACTTCTCACTTCACAGATGAGTAACCAAACTAGAAGCCAAAAAAAACAGTGAAAACTGTTTATTGGAGTACAACAACAGAAACAAAAGGTTTAGCGCTTTTATCTATCAGGATCAGGACATCATCAAAGCAATGGACCAGCCCATTCAATCATAGGGTTCATAGGTTCATAGGTTCATACTAGGCTATCTGCCCTGGGGCATTTATAGGTCTAGCCAGAGTGTGTTTGGCTTTCGCCACCCATTTTAAATTAATTTTGCTATGCCCTTTTTTGAGGTTAGTATACTGTGCCTCTGTCTAAGTGATACCCGGGGTAAACCTATGATCTCCCATCCACTCATCAAGATTCCTCTTGAAGAGAGTCAATGAGGGACTCTGCCTAATCTCGACTGGGATTTTATTTCAGAGTGAAGGGATCCTCTGGGTTATGAATCTGTCCCTCCAGCATGTCCTATTTATTTCAGTGCTGAGGTTCAAGTCTCTCCAGTGCGTAGCTCAATGGGATTTGGATTTTCTGAGGTGCAGCATGTCCATTAATTCCGGGTTGGACATGGCTTTATACATCAGGAACAGATCGCCCCTGAGCAGGCGGTATGCCACTGAGTAGAGCTGGAGTTTCTTTAATCGGGCAGCATATGGCATCTGTTTGAGCCCTTTGATCCTCTTGGTGAGGTACTTTTGAGGTCTTTCCAGTTGCTGCAGGTGTCTGGTAAGGTACATCCCAAAAGGGGCATTGTACTCAATTATGGACTTGATGAGGGATGAGTAAAGAGGCACAATGACCTCCTCCCTGATCTAGATGTGAATCCCTTCATGATTAGGTGGACTATATAAAATGTTTTTCTAACCACTTTGGCCACGTGGTTGTCAAATGAGAGATTGCTATCAACTTGGGTCCCCAGGTCCCTAAACCAGCACGTGACTCTAAGCTCAATAATTAAACAAATACTAATAAAAACTGTGAACAATCCATTCTAAGATAAAAACTATTTAAATAAAAATACTAAACATTCAAGTACAATCACATTAACATTCTAAACTTTTTAGAAATAAAATAGGTGAAATGGAGCAAGTGTCATTAAGACGTAGCTCGACTAGGGAATTTAGCTTGAGCTACCATTTCAATTCCCTCACAAGTAAATGTTCTTCCACAATTCTACCCCTGTTATCCCTCTTAAGCTGTTCTATAACAAAATACCAAATTTTATGTCCAGGGTTTTTTTGGATATGTCTGAACAAAGCATTCCTTTTTAATATCTCTTTCATGTTCGTATATTCTTTCTCTCACCCGTCTAATAGTTTTGCCTATGTAATAGGCAGAACAATCCAAACAGCAGGCAGCATAAATAGTCCATTTGATGTTACAATTATATTTCTCCTTAATGAGAACCTTAAACCCATTAAGAAAAAACTGACAGCCTACTAATACATGAGGATAAGTTCTACAACATCCACACTTGGACATACCTCGGGTACCAGATGAAATGCAAGCCCTACTATGTGTTCTCTCCAATAACTGTTTGAAACAAAGGTCCTTCCTATAAACCACAATTGGTTTATCACCTAATAATCTACACAGTTGGGGGTTCGCAGATATCAGTAGCCAATTATTTCTCACTGTTTGTACAATTTCATGACTATCCAAAGAATCGGTACAAATAAAGGACCTGTTGTACTTATTTCCATCAAACACCTGAATTTCACTTGTGGTAGCATCAGAGCCCACACCCAAGTTCCCAGTGACACTATCTTGAACTCCCCTATTATTATGATATAACAAAGGGAGGTAAACTCCACTTTTCCTCTTACTTGCCACTTCATCAAATGTAGGTTTTTAAAAATAACATGGGATACCACCGCTTAGTAAACATTTCCAAAAGAATCCGACATTCATCCTCAAAAACCTCGTCCTCAGAAATCATTCTGGCAAGCCTAACCAGTTGGCCTTTTACCACTGATTTCTTCTGGCAGTGAGGATGGTGGCTTTCAAAATGTAAATAGCTATTAGAAAAGGTGCTTTTATGAGAAATCATCCCACATGACACTGGGCTTAGATGGTTTGAGGATATTTTGGCAGAAATAGGTATTTTGTCCCAAGATCGTATTAACACTTTCAGGATAGTTCAAGATAGTGTCACTGGGAACTTGGGTGTGGGCTCTAATACTACCACAAGTGAAATTCAGGTGTTTGATGGAAATAAGTACAACAGGTCCTTTATTTGTACCTATTCTTTGGATAGTCATGAAATTGTACAAACAGTGAGAAATAATTGGCTACTGGTATCTGCGAACCCCCAACTGTGTAGATTATTAGGTTATAAACCAATTGTGGTTTATAGGAAGGACCTTTGTTTTAAACAGTTATTGGAGAGAACACATAGTAGGGCTTGCATTTCATCTGGTACCCGAGGTATGTCCAAGTGTGGATGTTGTAGAAGTTATCCTCATATATTAGTAGGCTGTCAGTTTTTTCTTAATGGGTTTAAGGTTCTCATTAAGAAGAAATATAATTGTAACATCAAATGGACTATTTATGCTGCCTGCTGTTTGGATTGTTCTGCCTATTACATAGGCAAAACTATTATTTTTATTTTATTTATTTATTTTACATTTGTTGACCGGGCTAGTCCAGCTGGATACATGTCCATTTTCAGTGGAGGCCCGAGGAGAAAAAACCGCTTAACATACTACTAAAAGCTATTCATCTAAGTGGTAATAATATTATTAAAAGCTCACACTGAATAATAATAATAAAAAACACACTATGATCATGCAGAAAATAACAAATGAAACACTATGATCATGCAGAAAAATAACAAATGACATTGAAGAGGGCTAAAAAGTAAAGTTAGAAGAAAGCAGATGGGTAGTAATAGATGACCAGAAAAAAAAAAAATAGTAGAAAAAAAAAAAAAAATGCCTAATGCACTCAGACATGGTGAATAAATACTCTGGAGAGACAGAGTTAGGAAACAGATAAGCAGAGAAGGTTAGCTTAAAGAAATAAGCTGTTTAGTCAGGCTTATTGCAGGAGCATAGCCAGCGGTTAGTGTGAAATAGTTTTAAGTTAGTTTTTGAATAGTGGAGTGATGTTATGGTAGTAAGGTTTTGTGGTAGTAGATTCCATATTTTGCCAACAGAATTAAAAAATATAGTCACCAGCTAACGTTATTTGAAAAAAAAGAAGTATGAATCAGCATTCGTTAGAGGGAGCGAGTTTCCAGATTATTGTATGATTTAATGAGGGAGGAGAGCATTGGAGTGTTGTCAGGGTGGTATACTTTATGGGCCATTGTAAGTTGGTAGAATTGTATCAGGTGAGGTAATTCCAGCCAGCCTAGTTTTTGAGATTGAGACAGTGATGAGTCCTGTATGGAGTTTGTGGCAAATCTGGCAATGTGGTTAAATGCTGTAGCTAGTTTGTTAAGATTATGCTTAGAAAGATTAGTGTATATGGGGATGCATATAATAAGGTAGAGATTAAATGAGTTCTAGCTATAGTGGTTCTGGCTTCAGGAGTCAGAAAAGATTTGATTCTATAGAGAGATCCTAGTTTTTGTTAGTGGATTTTATGGTGGAGTTTATGTGAGAGTCAAATTTTAGTTGGTTATCAATTGTAATTCCTAAGAGTTTGGTGCTGAGATCAGGAGAGATTAGCTGCACATTATTAGGATGAGAAGGAGAAATTAAAGGAGGGTACTTCATTATAGATGAGAGTGAGAAATTAAAGGAGGAGATAAGGGAGGGTGCAGGGTGCAAAAGCAGAAGTTTAGTTTTATTTGGAGAAGACAAGTGGTTAGAAGAGAGACAGTGGTTAGAGGTGAATTGCTTTTTGTGGTGAAGGCTGAGTTCAGTTTGGTTGGAAGTTCAGCAAATGGTTATAGTATCGCATGCATATTGAATGCAAGTTGTATCTGGGGTAGCCAGGGTAGAGTCATTTATGAAATGGAAACAGTAGAGGGCCTAAGATAGTAGAGGAGGGACACCCCATAGGAGGTGGAGAGGGGAGGAGGAGGGAGGTTATTCAAAAGAACAGCTTGTTTTCGGTTTTCCAGTTTCGTTTGAACCCAGATAGGATGTAGGGTGGTCAAGAGAGAGGGGTGGTCAAGAGGGAGGGGAGGGAGTTGAGTTGAGACCATGTCAAAGGCTTTGGAAGGTCAAGGGAAAGGAAAATGCTGAGGAAAGAAGAATATTTATATTTATTTATTATTTATACAGTAAATAGTAGTAGTAAGGTAGTGGTACTATGGTGGAATGAAAAACCATGTTGGCAGTCAGTCAAAAGAGAAGATTGTGACAAAGCAGATGGGTAAGTAATTGTTTGTGCATGCATTTAATTAATTTTGCAAGTGGAGATAGTAATGCTATGGGAAAGAAGTTGAAAACTCAATGGAGTCTCCACCTTTGAAAAGAGGAATGATGTGTGAGATTTTCCAGAGTGATGGAATAGTGCCTTCTTCTATGGTTCTATTAATCAATATGGAGATGGGTGAGAGAAAGAATATACGAACATGAAAGAGATATTAAAAATAAAAAAGACACAGATGCTTTGTTCAGACATATCAAAAAAAAAACCCTGGACACAAATTTGGGTATTTTGCATAGAACAGCTTAAGAGGGATGATAGGGGTAGAATTGTGGAAGAACATTTACTTGTGAGGGAATTGAAATGGCAGCTCAAGCTAAATTCCCAAGTGGAGCCAGGACTTAATGATGCTTGCTCCATTTCACCTATTTTATTTCTAAAACGTTTAGAATGTTAATGTGATTGTACTTGAACTTTTAGTTTTTTTATTTAAATAGTTTTTATCTTAGACTGGATTGTTCACAGTTTTTATTAGTATTTGTTTAATTAATGAGCTTAGAGTCATGTGATGGTTTTAATTACTATTTATACTGATTGGATGGGCTGGTTCATTGTTCCGATGATGTCCTGACAGATGAAAGCACTAAACCTTCTGTTTCTGTTGCTGTGTTCCAATAAACAGTTTTCACTGGTTTTTCGGCTTCTAGTTTGGTTACTAAGATGAATCACAAGACAATATAGAAAGTACATATGCAAACCTGCTATTTCATGACTATATAACATACACACTGAAATGCAGTGAACAGGCAGAAAGCAGTCATTATGAAAACTTAGAATATGTTATGGCCATAGTCAGTTGTTCCATCATAGCGACATATGTCAGTAATCAAATCCATAACATCATCAACCCCGTTTTTCTCATTTTTCTACATGGGGTCGGGGTGTCGTGTTAAATGTTACCATCTATCAAAACCATTAGAATGAAAACCAAATGTCTAGCAGGCCACACATTCCTGTGAAAAGCAGAGGTGTCATTAAACTGAAACTGATGTGCACATCTGCAATCTAACAGACATGAAGTAACATCTTGCATATCAGAATAAAGGTATATCAGCATACATTGCATGTTTCATTAAAAATGCATTCTCAGATGAAATGGCCTAAGATGATTATGTAGGACAAGTATAATAAACAGATTTACTGCTAGCGGATGACTCATCATGCACATAACACATTTCCTATCATCTATACTTATGGATGTTTTCAATACCAGACCATGTCAGGGCCATTGTATGCTTTCAAGAATGTGGGCAGCTTACTCAAGGCTATGCCATGGCATGTATAACACACCTTACCAGTGGAAATCCTGACACTACCGAAACTCTTGTTTACCAGCAATCATTATGCATGACAAGCATGTGCAAAACAAGCACACCTACATATTGACATTTGAGGATAAGCATGCCATGACACTGTGTCATGCAATAGTCATATGTGTCTACCTTGCAAAACAACACTGTGAAAATGATAGCATAATACTAGTAGTGTGACCTACACTATTTAATACTTGTGATGCTTGCCTCAGTAAAGCTGCCACTAGACCATCTGAGGGAATATCACTATTTCCAAGTTTCCTGTCTTGTATGTGTGCCTTGCATATTTATGTTGATGTTTGAATGACAACTGTAGCCTTGGTGTCTGTGCATGTAATCAGTCATATGGACAGCCACCAATCAACATGTTGGTATAATGAAGATAGAATGACATGAGAATACAGTTGGAAATTCAAAAGTCATATGCAAAAATAGTTGAGCAATGCAGCATCAATTTTTGGAATGCAACACAACACCATAGTAATAATGTACAATCACAGTGACACCTTGTGACACATGAAAATATAGTGTATGTCATACAAACAGTATTATGTAACAGACAATTTGAAATGCTACACAGAAATTTGAAATGCTACACAGAAATTACTATGTAGACAAGTATCCTTAAACACAGGATACAACTGTGTTTTAAACAAACCATCAAATGTGTTGCAAACAGATGCAATACCATGTTGAAATGAAGTGCATGCTAGACAATCCACCAACAGCAGTATGAGTGCTAACACAGCATACATCCATTCAGTATGTGAACAGGCAGGCTATGCATAACAGATTAGTCACCAAAAAAATTTACACATACAAGTGTACAGTAGACACAGTAAGCAAAAAACCTACTAATTTGTACATGAAGCATCATAATAACAAGCACTGTAACAGGTATACAGAAATGATTTTCATCTAGGTTGTGGCCTACAATTCAAAACATTATATTCAGTAAATATGGTTTGCTGCTAACTGATATGTAAACATGGTTTTATGTAATTCATACTTGTAATCACAGGTATTGTCTGACTATTGCTCTTACCTTAAAGGTGCATTATGGGTATTCCTGCATTGTAAGTCATATACATTGTAATGGCAAAAATATCGACCTGTGACAATGATCACATCTCTTTTACTTACAATATCTGACAAAATAATCAACATACTTCTTTTCTCCTTGCACTACTCATTCTGCCTGTGCCTCCACTCGATGCATAGGGCCTGATACCAAGTGCATTCAACATCATATGCAAAAAATAAAAAACATGTATGAATGATGTAGGTATAAACTAATATTGGTATATGTTGCTCAGCTCATGTTATCTAATTTTTAAGCTGAAGAACCTTATAGAATTTCTATAGACAATTTTTAATGTTTCACACACACTGGTGGAAATTTAATAAAGCCTACAATTTTTTTGTCATGTAGGCATTGCTGTGCACTGCTGACACAGCCGCGAACATTTTTAGAGTCATTAAGCACTGCTGAGTGGCGCACGAGTGCACCAGCACAGAAACCTCTGTGGCATGCAAATCACCTCATAAGCAGGTGAATCTCATTAAAATGAGGCAGAGCGATCCAGGAAGCAGATAGGCAGCTCTGCAGACCCCGAATCGGTGTCCGTAGTTTACATGGAAAAATTCCATGTACAGGAACATAGACAGACAAAAAGGACTGTAAAAATGTAGATAGATGGACAAAAATGGCATAGCATGCACAGATGTGAACAAAACTATCCTTTGTGTCTCTGCGAAATTAAAGGAAATAAGTTAAATTAAATTTATTTTTTTTATAATCTGAGCATGTGTGCACAGTGTGCCACAGTGCACAAACATGCTTTATAAAAAAATAATAATATTATGTGACAGAAATGTATTACAGGACCCTGTGTGGAGTATCTGCAATGGTGCATTGTTGCTGTTGTTAACATGGCAGGGTTTTGAAGCATGCAGTTTCCAGGCTGTGAGCATGGATCCCTGTGCAAATGAGGTAGAGTTACTGAATAGCACAAAGGAATAATCGTGCTGCATATCCCTTTCGTATAGGCAGAGAACCATGTTGTTTACAGAGGAGGTAGCTGACATCAGTGGAGGGTTTGTCCAATGGCTTCAAAGCTTATTTCAGCCTGTTTGCATGAAGTGCCACTGTGCTGAGTGTATCCTTGCAGGGGTGTGTGTGCACTCACTTCTAAGCTTCGTTTAGCAATGGAGGGTGAGTTTCAGTGTGTTTGTGAGGCACGCTGTGATGTTGAGCATGGAAGTCTGGGGGGGGGGGTTACACTGACTACTAAGCTTTGTTTACTTATGGAGCATAGGTTTGTCTGGTATGCCACAGTGCTGATTTATCTAAAAGCCAGTGACATATTAATTAGTTTTGATCTCTGTTTAACTTAAACTAGGGCTATTAAATGATGTTAATGATATAGTAGGCAGGTGGAATGCATCATAGGTAGCCAATCATACAGTCAGCACCTATTGCAGAGCACTATAAAGTATGCATGCACCCTACAATCTGATTTTCTCACCATACTCTGCACCATTGGAGTACAGACTTAGGAATTTTAACTGACAGAATGCTAGGGGCTGGTGCAGGTCTGCTATACCTGTATGTGCTAGATGCTGAAGCCAGTGCTGCTGCTGCTGACAATAGGCCTAAACAGAGTAGGAGAAGAGTGTTCAGGCCCAGGGCAACCTTCCAGGAGCTACATGAGCTGGAGATTGTAGAGTGCTACAGAGTGGACAGGGACATATTACAAGAACTCACTGAGCTCTGCTGCCCTCAACTCAGACCCAGACCCAACAGAGGGGAACCCATCCAGTGGAAACAAACTATGTGTAGCCCTTAGGATACTAGATACAGGTACTTTCCAAAGACCAACTGGAGACATGATGAGGGTCTCACAGACATCTGCTTCCAGGGTACTCCGCCAGTTCTTGGATGCCATGCTACCACCTGCCAGTGAGCATATTTCTTTTCTCCTCACCACTGAGGCGAGTGCCAACAATATGCACCACTTCTACCATGTAGCACACAACCTTGAGGTACTGGGTGCCATAGATTGCACTCACATACACAAAAAGTCACCACCTGGTGAGGAGGGCAGAATCTATGTCAATCACAAGGAGTATCACTCCATCAACAGCCAGGTCATGTGCAATGCCCAAGGCATTATCATAAATGTGTGTGCTGGCAGCTCTGGCAGTTATCACAACTCCCATATCTGGCATGCATCACAGCTGTACCAGATGTTTGCTGGGGGGGGGTATCCCACATGGCCATTTACTGGGGGATGCTGGCTATGCACTGGAACTGTGGATGATGACACCCATCAGAAATGCACACACACCCAGTGAAGAATGCCATAATGAGGCACACGCACAAACTAGGAACATCATAGAGCATGTGTTTGAGTTTCTGAAGTCATGGTTTTGGTGCCTTGATATATCTGGTGGAGCCCTGCAGTACTCTCCAGCCACATGTGCACATTTTTTCACAGTATGTGCCATGTTACACAATATGATCCTCTGGAAACAGCTGGTGCAGGATCAGCAAAGGGAAAGGATACTCAGGCCCCCACCATTGCCTAGGTCACCAAAGCCACAGTCACAGGAGAACTCAGAGGAGGAGCTCCCTGATGATGTCCCCATAGGCAGACATAAGCATGCCCAGTACTCCCTGGCTTTGGCTAAGAGACAATGCATAGCACATTCATTGACAACCTAGGGCCCTAGGGACTGACACCTTACTCCTGCTCACATACATATAGTACATTGTTGATGTCAGATAAGCCACACAACCTGTATCTGTCCATGTATTGGCTGTGTATTGCTTGAATCACAAAAGGAAAACCACTTATCAATACTAAAATCACAAAACTTTTTCAAGCTTATATATAGGTCCAAAACAGTCATATGATCAGCAGCCAAAAAAATCACATGACCAAAATAAAATAAACTGTTAAAAACATATGACAACATATAGCAAAAAGCATGAATAAAAATAACAGTTATGTATATAGTTATAAATACTACAACTTCAATCTACTAAGCTTAACCAAAATTGGTTTAAGACTTAACATACTGTTCAAACCAGGTGGGCTATCACTAGCAAACCTTAAAATCCACTCATATTCTTTGATTTCCAAAAAATTATTTAAATCTCCACCTCTCGGAGAAGGATATACAGAATCTATAACTCTAAACTTAAAAACCTGCTCTTGTCCATAGTCTAACATGTGTTTATATAAAGCATTACTATCAACACATCTTCTAATTTCAGACTTATGCTCTGTAATTCTCTTGGTCTTCCCCACAGAGAAAGATTTACATGACATACAAGTAGCCAAATATACTATATGCGTTGTGCTGCAAGTTGCTGAAGTATGAAACTTAAAACTCTTCCCTGTCACAGGATGCATAAACACATCACTCCCCACACCAATAATGTCCTCACAACAAGAACAATTGTAACACTTATATGTGCCAGGGTTAGAGGAAACTCTTGTGTCATTAACAAAAAAGTCCTTATAACATAAAGAATTTTTTAAGGTTCTCATATTCCTATAAGCAAAATAAGGTCTACTGCCCAATAAAACCTTTAATTCATTAGAAGCCATCAATATCAACCAGTTCCTAGATATAATTTGCTTTAAAAACAGTGTCCTGAGGCTATAGGCAGTCACATATCTGATTGAATCCACACATGCATTTATAATGGATCAGACAGAAATGTGGGTCTAAGTTTGGTTTTCCTGTCCTCCATCACTTTCTCTCTCTCAGCAGAAAGAAGGGAACTATCATAGCCACTGAAGGAGAAGTCCGCTAGCATTTCCTCTAATTGTATTTCAAAACAATGATCATCAGTATTGAGTCTGCTTAATCTACATAACTGAGATCTCACAATGCCCTAAAAATATGGTGCATGCATACTTTTAAAATGAGTATATGTGCCTGCACCTATGCAATCTTGTATGCATAAGTCCGTCTTTATATATTACTTCAGCATCAGGAAAACAATATTAGTATTAGACCATGTCATTTTAAACTTTAGGAAAGCAGAGACTTTATTTAAATAATTCAAAAACATATTCAAAGTGTCTAACGTACCTTTCCAAAGTAGAAAACAATCATCCACAAAACGCTGGAAAAATGTAATATATTCTCTAAAAATATGTTTGCTTTCCCACTGGTAAAGCACCAGATTAACATAGGTGTTGGCTACGGAAGTGCCCATACACCAGATAGCTGAAGGTAAAAGAATGAAAACATTATTTTTCAAGATGACATCCAAGAGGCTACATAAATTATTCTTGTTGTGAGGACATTATTGGTGTGGGGAGTGATGTGTTTATGCATCCTGTGTCAGGGAAGAGTTTTAAGTTTCATACTTCAGCAACTTGCAATAGTATATTTGGCTACTTGTATGTCATGTAAATCTTTCTATGTGGGGAAGACCACCCGTAGGTTAAAAGAGAGAATTACAGAGCATAAGTCTGAAATTAGAAGATGTGTTGATAGTAATGCTTTATATAAACACATGTTAGACTATGGACAATTTTAAGTTTAGAGTTATAGATTCTGTATATCCTTCTCCGGTGGAGATTTAAATATTTTTGGAAATCAAATGATAGCCCACCTGGTTTGAACAGTATGTTAAGTCTTAAACCAATTTTGTATTTATAACTATGTACATAACTGTGCTTTTGCTATATGTTGTCATATGTTTTGGTCATGTGATTTTTTGGCTGCTGATCATATGACCTGTTTGGCCCTATATATAAGCTTGAAAGATGAAGGATTGTATCCGAAAGCTCTGCTGTGTTTGGTATTAAAGTGGTTTTCCTTTTGTGGATTATTGCTTGAATCACACATAGTCAGCCCTGAACTACAGTCCTGTCAACTGCTGCATTCACAAGGTAAGTCTCTAACCTACACACTACTTGTAAGAATTACTATAATATGGTAACATATGTATGGATCTGCTGCATTTATGCAAGGAAATATAGTGGGTTATGTAGACAGAAGTAACATCCACATGGGACTACAGATACCCAGTCCAATAGTATGTGTTCCCTAATAATCACTAGGCCTTGTGGTGTGAATATTCACTACATCAGTTAAGGGAGATATTAAATAGTGGGGTCACATGATATTTGGACTGCTGTCTATCCCAGAAGATCATGTGCTGTTGTTTCCCAACCCCCAACACAGCAGTGTCTCCATATAACTGCTTTAACAGTAAGTCAGCAATGGTATATCAGCAGACCAGGCAATCTCAGGGCTGTAACACAGAACTTGATCACACACTGCATGTCACATGTAATGGATGAATAACAATGTACATATTTATGCTGTTGATTGTGCGATGAATGACTCCACTCTGTCTTGCAGCCTGTCTGGCTCTGTGGACTAGGGAAGTTAGCATGGGTGATGCTGTTGATGCTTCTAATCTGGAAGTAGGTCCATCTTTTGCATGTGGTGTCTCATTATGTTGGTGTTTTCACAGACTGTCAGTCTGTGTGCGGTGTAACATTATAAACCTCAGTCACATATTAAGTAAAGCAGACAGCTGGGGAATGCCATGGACATATTGAATGATGTGCAGTACTGCAGAAACAGGGACAGATGTCAATGTCTGTAACATACCGCTCAACCTCTTAATGCAAACAATCTGTCCAAAGCCCAACAAAACGGGGGACAAAGGACTACAAATGTCTTGACTTAGTCTGTCCTAATGTATAACTTGCATCGCCTAACTTTCTTTCTCTGTTAGTAACTTCTGCTTAAACTAACCTCCTAAACCAGCAGCTCTGCTACTATAGCCCTACTATAGCCAATTCCTTTCTCCCCCCACTTCTTATCAATGTCTGTACATTTTCCTTCTTTTGAACAATGATTATCTTTTTGTTTTTACTCTTATATGTAGTAAATTTAGACCACTGCTATCAGTGCAACCCATAATGTTCATAATTTTTTCTTCTGTTTTTCTTTTTATAATTAATTTTGTATTTGCATTATTTTTAATAGTTTTTGTACTGTATGTTTATCTTTGCTTATGTTTGCTGGGGCTCTTTCCCCTTGGGTCTCTACTGAAAATGGGTTGCTTACTATCTATACAGTGCAAATTGTTAATACCCTTTTCTTTTTTGCAATTATTTTGTATTGTGATTGTTATTTAATATTTGTATATTGTCACTTTATCTTTACTTATGTTTGCTGGGGCTTTTCCCCTCGGGCCTCCACTGAAAATGGGTTTCTGTGGGACTAACCTGGTTAACAAATGTGAAATAGATAAATGAATAAATAAATAAATAAAAATAGGGGATATGTTAAATACTGCTTTCATAAACTTAGTTGCTAAAATAACAAGGTTTATTTCAACAGACATTTTTCTGAAGGATTTGAAGTCAGAAATTCAAAGGTATGTCACCATTTAGTGACTTCAGTCTTAAGTTCATCCAAGTGATTTGCCAGAAAAGCACACATTTTATGAGGAACACATCAAAACTATGAGCCAGACATCTGGATATTCTGCAAAACCCTGGACAGTTGAGAGGTATAGTCTGTAACACACAAAATCCCGGACTGCAGTACAGGTAGTTGTGGCCTAGAGTCACTTTATAAGTATTGACAGTCATACTAGGCATGCCCAAACACTTAGTTAAAAATGAACACAATTCTGTTGCCCCATCATCCGAGTGACCTGTTATGTATATATATGTCAGACATATGTGTATTCATATCGGTCTGTCACTATCTCTCTCTCTCACGTTATAATGTATCATCAAGTCCCCCTATGGACATACAGATATGGTAGTGAGACAAAGAGGTGACAGGTGTACAGGTGTTCATAAATTCCAACACCCTGGATCAACTTAATCCATAGTCCCACCAGGGGCTCCAATACTAACCTGGTCAACCCAAACCCATGGGAAATCAATGCTCCAAAACCTATGGTAACCCCTATTAGTCAGGTCTGACCATAAGCTAATCACCTTAACATCCACATCCCACCCACCCCAGTAAAGAAACAACCATAAAAACTTCTCCAAAGCCAACTTCATGCACTCATCAGAAGTGACAAACTTCATGACACCCATGCAGCGAACTGAAAGTTCAACTGCTGAATCCTACACTAAGGCACTGAGAGCACATCCACTCATGCAATCGTCCATCCCAAATAGAACCAAAATGCTCATCCAAAAGAGGAAGCCAATCTGGTGGTCCCCTGCCATAAACAAACTTTACAACAAAAGGAAGAAACTTTTGCAGAAAAGAGGAAAATCCCAGGATGCAAACTCCCTTACTAGCCTCAATAAGAAACTGAGATGCCTCATAAAATCCTCCAAAGCTAGTTAAAAATAAATTTGCCAAAGATTCCAAAGACAACCACAAAGCATTCTATAACTATGTCAAGAATCTAAATGGCAATGCTCAGATCTGCTCTGAGCTAAAACAGAATGGCATTAAATATTCTGATCCAAGGATATTGCCAATATCCTGGCAGATCGATTCCGTGCCAACTTCACCCCTCTCACCCCTAAATGGCCCATCTCAATACCGAAGATTGCCAAATTCCAGTAATAACGGCCACACAGGTACAAACGCTCTCTAAAGCCAAGAATACAGCATCCATGGGACCAGATGACATCCCGGGCTGTGTATTACATGAACTACAATATGAACTGGCACCTCACCTAAGTGTCATGTTTAATCATAGCCTCACCTCAGGTTTGTGCCCACTGAGTGGCAGAGCTACAGTTATCCCAATCCACAAGGGAGGATCCACCTTGGATCCCGGAAACTACCGTCCCATCAGTCTGACAAGCCTTATCTGCAAGGCCATGGAGCGTATTATCATGGAACTTATAAACAAAGACATTGGCAACCTTCAAACACTGGACCCCACCCAGATTGGCCGATCTTGTCTCCTGAACCTGATTGACTTCTTTGAATCAGTCTCCAGAGCCATGGACAAGGGTAAGGTGGTCCACACAGCCTATCTAGACCTTGCCAAGGCCTTTGACACCATCCCCCACTCTGGAATCATAGATAGACTTACTAAGTTGGGCATTAATCCCTATGTCACCCAATGGGTTGCTAAATGGCTTACTGATAAAACCCACACTGTAAAAGTAGCTGACTCCAAATCCAGCTCCAGACAAGTGACAAGTGGAGTACCTCAGGGTTCAGTCCTGGGGCCGCTCTTGTTTGGCATCTACTTCTCTGAAGTACAGGTCAACACTAAGGGACTCTGGCTAACAAAGTTTGCAGATGACTGCAAACTGGGAGCCATTATTGAATCCCCAAAATATGTGGATACTCTACAAAAGGGCCTTACAGAAACAGATGCTTGGTGCCAGAGCCATGGGCTCAAGCTCAATGCCAAGAAATGTATTGTTATCCCCTTGGGAAAAACATGTATCCATGAATTACCATATAGGTGGCAGTACACTAAACACAGAAAGTGTGATAAGAGACTTAGGGACACAGGTGGACAGTGGTCTCATCTTTGATAACCACATTGCCACAACAGTCAGGAAATCCTTCTATGTGGCACACCTCATCACAAAGGGATTTTCATCCAGAATAAAGGAGGTCATTGTCCCACTGTACTCATCCCTCATTAGACCCATTATAGAATACAATGCCCCATTTGGTATGTACCTCTCAAGACATCTGCAACAACTGGAAAGGCCTCAGAAATACCTCACTAAAAGAATCACAGGCCTAAAGCAGATGCCCTACGCTGACCGCCTTAAAAACTCCAGCTATACTCTGTCGCATATCGTCTACTCAGAGGCGATCTCTGCTTAACATACAAGGCCATGTCAAACCCAGAGCTGTTGGACATGCTACATAAAGAAATCCCATCCTCAGAGCTACAGCCCAGGGATCTAAACCTTGTCATCACAATAAACAAAACATGCTGAGGGATAGGTTCCTGACCCAGAGACTCCCAGACTCCAGAATAGATTGCCCATACATGTCAAGCAGAGTGCCTCTTGGACCTCTTCAAGAGGAACCTTGATGATTGGATGGGAGAAAGGAAATTCACCCAGGGATCACGTAGTCGCCCTGCTAGACAGTCCAGGAAAGTAAATAATGTGGAAGAAATAGCCAGGGATTTGGCTAGGCTGTATAGGCCCTAGGGCTGATAGCCTAGTACCAACCTATGAACCTATGAACCTACAGTTATGTCAGTCAGTGAATTCACGCCTGTGCAAGGGTAGAACAGTTGCTTTTCCATTCATCCAAGTGATTTGCCAGAAAAGCACACATTTTATGAGGAACACATCAAAACTATGAGCCAGACATCTGGATATTCTGCAAAACCCTGGACAGTTGAGAGGTATAGTCTGTAACACACAAAATCCCGGACTGCAGTACAGGTAGTTGTGGCCTAGAGTCACTTTATAAGTATTGACAGTCATACTAGGCATGCCCAAACACTTAGTTAAAAATGAACACAATTCTGTTGCCCCATCATCCGAGTGACCTGTTATGTATATATATGTCAGACATATATGTATTCATATCTGTCTGTCACTATCGCTCTCTCTCACATACATAGTATATCTATCGCTATGTAGTGTCATATAGATATATACTGATATATATATATATATATATATATATATATATATATATATATATATATATATATATATATATAGTATATAGTATATACATCACATGTTGTGACTGATGTGTTACTTACCAGGTACATAGGTCTAACTAATGGAACTGATACTACATATATATTTGCATGGAGTTTATGGCCATTAGTATGTCAACAGGCATGTGTTTGCAATACCTTCTTGCAAGATAGTGACATACCACAGAGACTCTGTGACTGCTCACAATTTGTAGGCATCAGCCAACATTGTTAGCCACACTCAGTCAGTAGTCATGTGTATTGTGGTTGAATGGATTCCAAGCAGTAGAGGACCCAGGACTGCACCCTGTAGAGCACTGCTGCTTACAGATAAGCTGTAGGAGGGCAGATGTCTCCATTGTGCATATGCATGCCAGCAATGGGCCACTCAGTGACCTCTACAATGACAGTATATTGGATACCTAAGTGAGTGCTTTGTAAATGTTGCCTGAGCAGGGGATATATAGTCAGATGGCTTCGCTCAGTCTAGGGGGTTATATGCCCTGATGTACCCTCACCCAGGTCCATGGTGACTGCCTCAGAAATGTCCATCACATATAACAGTCATGCTCCCCCTGTCACACATCCAAATTGTGTACAGTCAGCTGTGTGTAGAGCACATTTATGTGTGCTGATCAGCTTCACAATGATCACCCCTATGGACATACAGATATGGATAGTGAGACAAAGAGGTGTACAGGTGTACAGGTGTTCATAAATTCCAACACCCTGGATCAACTAATCCATAGTCCCACCAGGGGCTCCAATATCTTAGACCTGGTCATAACCAACATGGGAAATCAATGCTCCATACCTATGGTAACCCCCTCATTAGTCAGGTCTGACCATAAGCTAATCACCCTTAACATCCACATCCCACCCCCACCCCCAGTAAAGAAACAACCATAAAAAACTTCTCCAAAGCCAACTTCATGCTACTCAAGTCAGAAGTGACAAACTTCATGACACCCATGCAGACGGGAACTGAAAGTTCAACTGCTGAATCCTACACTAAGGCACTGTACGAGCACATCCACTCATGCATGAATCGTGCCATCCCAAATAGAACCAAAATGCTCTCATCCAAAAAGAGGAAGCCAATCTGGTGGTCCCCTGCCATAAACAAACTTTACAACAAAAGGAAGAAACTTTTGCAGAAAAGAGGAAAATCCCAGGATGCAAAAACTCCCTTACTAGCCTCAATAAGAAACTGAGATGCCTCATAAAATCCTCCAAAGCTAGTTACGAAAATAAATTTGCCAAAGATTCCAAAGACAACCACAAAGCATTCTATAACTATGTCAAGAATCTAAATGGCAATGCTCAGATCTGCTCTGAGCTAAAACAGAATGGCATTAAATATACTGATCCAAGGATATTGCCAATATCCTGGCAGATCGATTCAGTGCCAACTTCACCCCTCTCACCCCTAAATGGCCCATCTCAATACCGGAAGATTGCCAAATTCCAGTAATAACGGCCACACAGGTACAAAACGCACTCTCTAAAGCCAAGAATACAGCATCCATGGGACCAGATGACATCCCGGCTGTGTACTACATGAACTACAATATGAACTGGCACCTCACCTAAGTGTCATGTTTAGTCATAGCCTCACCTCAGGTTTCGTGCCCACTGAGTGGCGCAGAGCTACAGTTATCCCAATCCACAAGGGAGGATCCACCTTGGATCCCGGAAACTACCGTCCCATCAGTCTGACAAGCCTTATCTGCAAGGCCATGGAGCGTATTATCATGGAACTTATAAACAAAGACATTGGCAACCTTCAAACACTGGACCCCACCCAGTTTGGGTTTGTGAAGGGCCGATCTTGTCTCCTGAACCTGATTGACTTCTTTGAATCAGTCTCCAGAGCCATGGACAAGGGTAAGGTGGTCCACACAGCCTATCTAGACCTTGCCAAGGCCTTTGACACCATCCCCACTCTGGAATCATAGATAGACTTACTAAGTTGGGCATTAATCCCTATGTCACCCAATGGGTTGCTAAATGGCTTACTGATAAAACCCACACTGTAAAAGTAGCTGACTCCAAATCCAGCTCCAGACAAGTGACAAGTGGAGTACCTCAGGGTTCAGTCCTGGGGCCGCTCTTGTTTGGCATCTACTTCTCTGAAGTACAGGTCAACACTAAGGGACTCTGGCTAACAAAGTTTGCAGATGACTGCAAACTGGGAGCCATTATTGAATCCCCAAATGATGTGGATACTCTACAAAAGGGCCTTACAGAAACAGATGCTTGGTGCCAGAGCCATGGGCTCAAGCTCAATGCCAAGAAATGTATTGTTATCCCCTTTGGGAAAAAACATGTATCCATGAATTACCATATAGGTGGCAGTACACTAAACACAGAAAGTGTGATAAGAGACTTAGGGACACAGGTGGACAGTGGTCTCATCTTTGATAACCACATTGCCACAACAGTCAGGAAATCCTTCTATGTGGCACACCTCATCACAAAGGGATTTTCATCCAGAATAAAGGAGGTCATTGTCCCACTGTACTCATCCCTCATTAGACCCATTATAGAATACAATGCCCCATTTGGTATGTACCTCTCAAGACATCTGCAACAACTGGAAAGGCCTCAGAAATACCTCACTAAAAGAATCACAGGCCTAAAGCAGATGCCCCACGCTGACCACCTTAAAAACTCCAGCTATACTCTGTCGCATCGCCTACTCAGAGGCGATCTCTGCTTAACATACAAGGCCATGTCAAACCCAGAGCTGTTGGACATGCTACACTTAAAGAAATCCCAATCCCTCAGAGCTACACGCTCCAGGGATCTAAACCTTGTCATCACAATAAACAAAACATGCTGGAGGGATAGGTTCCTGACCCAGAGACTCCCCAGACTCCAGAATAGATTGCCCATACATGTCAAGCAGAGTGCCTCTTTGGACCTCTTCAAGAGGAACCTTGATGATTGGATGGGAGAAAGGAAATTCACCCCAGGGATCACGTCAGTCGCCCTGCTAGACAGGGGTCCAGGAAAGTAAATAATGTGGGAAGAAATAGCCAGGGAATTATTATGGCTAGGCTTGTATAGGCCCTAGGGCTGATAGCCTAGTACCAACCTATGAACCTATGAACCTACAGTTATGTCAGTCAGTGAATTCACCGCCTCTGTGCAAAAGTAGAACAGTTGCCGTTGTCCACTCAGTGCGTGTGCAGCCAGTAGTGTTGGTATGATTACAAGGGTTTCAAAATGGTTTTAGTCATCCTTGTCAGATCGCATGTGGGATGCAGCCTGGAATGTTAGCATGTGCAATAGATGCTGTGTAACTTCCAATAAGAGGCCAGTTACGAACTGCTCTGTATATATGGAAGTTATGGTACAGATTGTAAGAATGTCATGTGTGACATGTGGTGGGGACAAGGCAGTGTAGTTGATGCAGACAGTGTGGATGTACAGGTTAGGTATGAGTCAGACCCATCATATGTGGCATCATGACGCATGAGGTCACCAAAAATCTGTGCCTGTCCTTTGAGGTCACACATGTAACTACACTGTACATTGTGGTTCTGCTTTGTGTGGGTGGCTACTTTTGTCACTTACCATGTCTACACAACATCAGAACAACACTATGTGCTTCTTTTAGCTGAAAAGGTAGTGCCTCCATGTTAGGGGTTGACACCCTCACTCCAACTGTCACACAGCACTATCCAACTGTTATTGCAAAACCTGCTACTGACAGTTGTCCACTAGACACATTTGCTGAGGCATGTTGAGCCTGTGTCCCTCCTGTCATGTACAGCCAAATTCATGCAGTTGTAATTCTGCTGACATAATGCACAGGTGTAGAGCTCTGCATACCTGCCTGTCCCATCTGAAGGGGGAGGTACAGTCATGCTATGTCAACCATTCCACAGGAGGTAATACATGGGTGTCTTGACAGATATGTCTGTATTGTCTGCAAGGGTGGTACGTGCTGATAGATCTAAGGAGACTGCTATGTGGCCAGATCACACCAGGGAGGACCTCACATTAAGGGGGTACTGTGCTGGTCACCCATATTGCTAAACACATGATGCACTACATTGATTTCCCATGTGGGGATGTCACAGCACTGCTGCAGGGCATTCTAGGTAAGGACCTGGACCATTCTTTGGGCAAGTGAGCTGAAGCATGACTAAGCGACATAGTGTGTACATATTACACTTCCTTAAAGTGTTTGTGCTCTGACAAGGCACCCTGCATGACTCTTTTCTTGTAACATGCTGGAAGTAACTGCAATACTTACTTTCACAGAGGACAACTAGAATGCAGTGCCAAGTGGTGTCCCCAGATCTCTGAATCATTTTATTTATTTATTTTACATTTGTTGACCGGGATAGTCCCACTGGATGCATGTCCATTTTCAGCACAGGCTCAGGGAGAAAAGCTCTAAGGGTAAGCAGATACAGCATTACATAATACCAGCATTACATATTACAAACAGACTATTTACAGAGATTACATAAGTAAGCAAGTTAAACAAGTTCCACAGGTTACAGTTAGTCCTGAGCACAAGTCAGGATTAAATTAAATTACACAGTAAACTGGTTAACAGATTTTTACACATTCGAGTTAGCCAGGCTTGATACATTGACATAGCCAGTTAAGTGACAAATGTTGTTTGAGTCTAGTGTTAAATTGACCTAAGGTGGAAAGTAAGGTAATATCAGCTGGAAGAGAGTTCCAGGATCTACTTACAGAGTTTGCAAAGAGAGAATCACCAGCTGTGTTATTAATTTTGCTAGTCTGAATTAGTAGTTTGTTAGAGGATCGAAGCGGTCTAGGATTGTTATAGGGGGTGATAATATTTCTAAGTGCAGGAGTATTGTCCGGATTATAGAGGATTTTATAGGCCATAATCAGTTGGTTATACTGGATTAGGCTAGGTAGTTCAAGCCAACCAAGCTGATTTAGATTGATGCAATGATGTGTCCTAAAAGGCAGCCCAGTGGCAAACCTGGCAATGTGGTTGTAGCAAATTGAGAGTTTGTTAAGGACAGTCTTTTCAAATTCGAGAGTAGAGGGGATGCATACAGAAGGGTTGAAAGAAGGTGAGAGCGAGCTATGGCAATTTTAGCTGGAGGGGTTAGGAAGGCTTTTATTCTGTAAAGTGACCCTAGTTTTTTATTGATGGTTTTGATAGTTTGGTTAACATGTAAGTCAAATTTGAGATTATTGTCTATGATGACACCTAATAGTTTTGTAGATGGGTCAGGGGAGATTATTGTGCCATCATTTGATTTTATGGTAAAGGTGAAAGCGGTAGACCTACGTGTTGGTGAAAATAACAGCATTTTAGTTTTTTTTGGGATTTAGGATCAGATGATGTTCAGAAAGCCAGTTTTCTATTGTATTAAAGGTGGTCTGGGTAGCTGACCATAACTCTACTGGAGATGTGGCTGAGCAAATCAGAGTAGAGTCATCAGCATATTGGATACAGCTGACTTTTGGGATGACAGTATAAAGGTCATTAATGAAGATGGAGAACAGCAAGGGCCCTAGTATAGAGCCTTGTGGTATTCCGAGGGTGTTAGGTAGAAGGTTAGAGAGTTTGTTCTGCCAGAGGACAGCCTGCTGTCGACCATTTAGGTAGGATTGAAACCATTGGAGCGCTCCAGTACTAGACAGAATGTTTGCAGGGTGTGGATTAAAAGTTGGTGATCAACCATATCGAATGCCTTGGAAAGATCCAAAAAGAGGGCTCAGGATATATAATTATTGTTGCGATTATGGTTTATGGTGTTAGTAAAGGCTAGGAGGGCTGAAGTAGTGCTGTGATGAGGACAGAAGCCATGCTGAGTGTCTGCCATAAGGCGATTTTGGATTAGGTGGTGCATGAGTTGTCTATGAATACATTTTTCCATAATCTTTGCAAGTGGAGAGAGTATAGCTATTGGCCTATAATTGGAGAATTCAGTAGAGCTGCCTCCTTTGTGAAGTGGGATTACATAGGATATTTTCCAGATGGTGGGAATTTTAGCTTCTACTATGGTTCGATTGATTAGTATTGAGATGGGGTAAGCAATAGCATCAGCTGATTTTTGTAGGTACTCGGCAGGGAGTTGATCAACAGAAAGTGTAGTGGGTTTTAATTTTTTAATCAAGGTACGGATAAGTGAAGTGGCGACTGGTTGGAAGTTGAACGCAAGTAGGTTTCTAGGGGTGCTACTTTCAGGACCAGGGGAGCTAGGAGGTAGTTGGCTAGCTAGGGCTTGAATTGTCTCAGTAAAGAATTGTTTAAAACTATCAGAAACATCTTCAGGGATTTTATCAGTAGTAGCAGCAGGGATTGGGGTTGAAGTTTGTCCAGGATGTAGTAGATTATTTAAACCTGCCCAAAACTTCTGAGGGTTATTTTGATTTACTGTCTGTAAATTACAGTAGTATTGTTTTTTGTCTTGTAAAATTGATTTTTTGGTTTCGTTCCTGGATTGCCTGTGTTTAATGTGATCTTGAGGGTCTTTAGAAGAACGCCATAAAGCCCATGCTTTGTTTCTAAGGATAATTTTGAGTTTAGACTCTATAGAAAGCCATGGTTCAGTTTTTGCCTTGGTTCTCTTTGAATGAACAGGTGCATGCAAATCAAGGATCTCAAGGAATTTGTTGTTAAATTATGCTACTGCTTCCTCTAAGGGGAGGTGTTTTAGAATAGACCAATTACATGAGTTTTGTTCTTGTTGGAATTTGGCATGGTCAAAGTTTGTATTCTTTCTAACCTTTCTGAGTAAGGGTTGTTGGGAATTAATGGTTTTGTGCTTAATTACATATGTGAGAAGGTGATCGCTTAGGTCATTAAGGAGGGTACCAGAGGTGTACAGTTGGGGGTGACTGTTTATGAGTACCCAGTCAAGTATACTTTCTTTTTGGTTGGGTTTACCTATCCTGGTAGGGGTGGATATGATTTGTGTAAATACATGTAGGTTAATATCGGTGGTTGGGGATTCTAAGGAACAGGTGCCCCCAGTCTATGTTAAAGTCTCCAAGTAGTAGGGTTTCTTGGGGGTAGTGACATGATAACCAGTGCAGGATATCTTCAAATGTAGATATATTGTTACCTGGGGGAATGTACATACAGATGATATTAATGCATTTATTTTTATTAAGTTGCAATTTGGTGGCAAGAATCTCAGAGTTATTAATCTGAGGAGGTTGTATTACATCTATGGTGACAGGTTTCCTGAAATGCCATGGTAGGGGTTAGCATGCTACTTGAAATGCCATGGTAGGGGTTAGCATGCATATGAGCACTTGAACTGCCATAAACCTACTGACATTGGACCAAACACTGTTACTTTTGCCCCAAGCCAGATCATGCCTACCGACTGTAACTGGAGAAGCCCATTGACTGTTACACTATGCAGTGGATGTTGGACATATGTCGCACTCCACCAACCATGGCCTGACAAGGTGTATGAAAATACTAGGCCAAGCAGGCCTTGCTAGAAAATGTGTACATCATGTACAGAGTGTTATGTCAGCTGGTGGACAGGCAAGTGTCTGACAAGTCATAATCTGGGAAGATAACATTGGGAGACCTATGCTGAAATAATACCAATCACCAGTGGAGTTCACCACCCTCCATTATTGGCGCACCGCATCTACCTATTCCCTGTTTGCAGTCACAGCTACTGGTCAGTGACATCTGACTGAGTAAATTAGCAGGTGATTGCATACTGGGAGCTGTCAAAGAATTCCACACAGAGCCAACAGTTACCAGGATGGCATAAGACACAGTCAGTTGTACTCTGAGCCACTGACAAAGACTAACTGCTAATGACTGTGCAATACTATCCTGTGGGAAATCACCCACCTCTGCAAATTATTATAGTATCCACATACCACACACAGTTGAGCCATTACACATGGGGTTATGGACATAGACAGTAATGTAGCCTTTGACTCTCACTGGTCAGTCAGATGTGGGGATACATTCACTGTTGTACAACCTATATTAACTGGTTTGAGATGTACATCCCAGACTGTCACTTCTATAATGACTGTGGCAGTCATCACACCTATCATTGTGTGCAATGGCACCCTTGCTATGTCACTACACTGTCATAGCATACACCTGTAGCAGCCACACGTCCCATGGTACATTAATACACAGTGTAGATAACCTGTCCTATGCAGTCTGCGTCATGACCGTACATGTGTAATCTGTCTCCTAAATGCTTTAGAGGGGATGTGTATGGCTACATACAGGGAGGTGTCAAATCCCCCTGTGTACATCCAGCATATCTATGACAGGACTAACACGTCTTTCTACATGCCTACAACACTACTGTGGTATACATAGTACATGCTGGAGAGTCAGGTATGTAACACAGATAGTATGCCCTACATGAAACAGGCCTCCTCCTGCATGTGAAGCATACATCTGCTGTGACACAGCATATGGTGGTTACAAAATGGAATGCAGAACACGCCAATCATAACTGGTGCTGGGCAACTGTCTGTACTGGACACAGGATATTTGTAGATGGGCCATCTCCATCAGGGCAGCTTGTAGATGTGTGTGTTCCCAAAACCTTGGTGACTCTTATCCAGGGTAGCAAACCTGTACACAGATTAGGAATGCACGAGTACGGTGAATGCCGTCATTGTCCTTGTTAGCCTGTTATACACATATGAACCTATGGAGCCATGCACTTATAGTGCTATACCTTGCTGAAGACATATTTGTGCTGTGCTGACATGCAGTCCTGTGCTGCTTTATTGCCATTGTGTATCCATAGGTTATCCCAACAGACTCCTGAAACAGAAACATAAACAGGTCCATGACACACCTGTCATTGTGTAACTATACAGCCATTACACCATCATACAACAAAAGGTACACAAATGTATGTGACATACTCATGACAAATGTCAGCATACAGTATCTGTCATTAACCACTACATGTGGAATGGCAAAACAACACTGCATTACACAAGAATCTGTCAACTAATATAGTCACCCTGTGGATCAGACACATAACTTCATTTCCCTGCTTCAATGGCAAGGATGAGAGGGATGTGGCACAGGTATCATCACTTGCACAGGGTGTTGTGTGGGGGTACATGAGGCCTACGCTGACCCAAAAGGTTGACAGCATTTGTGTGAGTCAGGAAGGGACGGAGGTAAGCTGGACCATGGAAATGTGCTGTGTGTGTCTGTAGGTAACCTGCATTTGGCAGTGATGTGTGAGTGTGAGTATGTACACAGTAAAGCTCAGTGCTAACCCTACATATGTGTGTGTTGGACAGCTTTGGACCACACATGGTAGAGCTCACTGTCTCTGGCCTTGAACATGGGAACTGGCTCTGCCAGGAGTTGCACTGGCAGCTCCATGCCCAAGGTCAGAAGTGGTGCTAGCACCTGATGGTGGCTGCTGTCTGCTGGGACCTTGTCCTTCACAGGAATGCCCAGGACCACAAGCCCATGTAATGCTATGTCATGGTGTGGACAGTACACTCCCCTTTGTAGCACTGGATGTACTGCCACTATGGGAGTGTGATTGTGCACAGCCACATGGACTCTCAGCAGACGGAGTTGCTGACCTATGTCCACTAGTCTGATGCTCAACTCCAACCAGACATCCCAGCACAGAAAATATACGGTTCAAGACAGACACTGTCTAAGCCCACCATCTGTCCACTGCATCAGTCAAGTGATGCAAGGTGTCCCCAATGTGATGGAGGCAGTCATAGATGTGAGACTGTGCTGCATCCATAACTCTAAGCATACGTCTGATGTTGAACATGCCTGTGCCTCCATGATGGCCCAAAATATGTACTATGTGACCAGTGATGTGACACCTGCAATAGGTGGTGGATGGACAGCAGGCCTCCTACAAGCACCTCCTGTCAATCTGCCTGTGTGGGACTTCACCAGCTCTCTGGCTATGGCCAGTGTCTACACTCACTAGAGCCATAGTTGCCACACTTTCCTGTTCAGTGTCCCCACCTTCTGACTGTCCAATATCTGTGGCCTCTGGGGACTGGGTATGTGTGGGCATACTGACTGTGTGTGGTGACAATGGAGGCAGAAGAGGGATGTCTAGCTCTGAGACAGATTCAGCCTTCGACACCCACACCTGTGCCTCATTCTGGCCACCATCATCATCAGAGTCCGAAGAGACACTGACATCAGGTTTTGTAGGATACAGGTGCCAACCCCCCTGTTCATCTGTGATAAGAAAGAAAAAAGTGGTGCATGAATGCCTGCACTATCGTGTATGAAAAATCAACAAATACTCATAATAACAAAGACCCACAACTGGATTAGTGGTCAAACATTGTTCTTCACTTTCATCCAAAATAGACTTCCTCAGAACAAAATACACACTCAGCTCAAGACCTTTATAACAATCACTTCATGTAAATCAAATAAAACTTGACCAGTAAAATTTACCTTTTAATTAATCAATATGAAACTATACTTGATAAAACAACACATAAAACCCAGTACATCTATCTTAACAAATATATTGAAATAGACGTTTCACTGCCTAATTTATTTTCCTTTCAACCTTTTGTTTTTTAAAAGGTATTTTACAGTAATTGTCTCATTTAAACCAGGAGGCTTATCTGCTCTTAACTGTCTCTGCCAAAGTGTTTCACTTTGTTTAACTACACTGCTGTGATAACCCCTTCTAAGATCTTAGGTACCTATTCCACATTGGAAAATAAAAACATTCTACTCTGTCTACATACGAAAGTATGTTTAAATAGAACATTATTCTGGCCCTTAACTTTAATAAAATATAAATGTTCCTTAACAAAACAGTGTCATGCTTACCAGGAGCAGGACCATGGCTTTGACCAATACCTGAGGGACCTATGAAAAGTTGAGGGTGAGGTAATGTCAGTACCAATGCATATTGCAGCAAAACATGGTAATACATTCATATATCTCACATTTATAGTAGCTACTATTACTTGTTGTATTGGTCACATTCTGAGTATGAGAGTACAACTGAGGTTAATGCCTCTTCCTCTCCCAAAGAAGAAAGACTTGACACCCACGTAAAAGCGTGTACAGACTGACAGTATTACAATGCTGATAACAGTAAGCCTACCTGCATGATCCTTTGCTGTGGAAACGGTGGCACCCACCTCCATGATATATGGTGTGACGGATTCCTGGGAGCTGTCATTTGTGTCTAGGTTCACCAGAAATTCTTCAGTGGTGGAGAGTGGTTGTTCTGCTACAGGCCATATACCAGTGATGGCATGCTCCCTGGATACATCTGCTGCCTTTCATCATGCAGCATTGACCAAGTCCATCATGCAGTTTTGAACTTGGTCATATGTCCTGCCCTGATGGCCTGTGCCATTCACATCATGGACAAGGTCTGCCCACACTGTAGCCCGCTGCTCTCTGTTTTGCCTCCCCCTGGACAGTAGGATGTGATGATGTTGCCTTAGCCCTTCAAATATAATTTCATTTTTTGCATCTGAGAAGAGTGCATGGCATTTAGGGTACATGCTTCCTGAAGGACAGCAAAAGGGAAACACATTACATGACCACAAAAGTGGAATTACACTATGTAGAGATACAGTAAGGACAAAATAGCTGGCACTATCCACTGCTTGCTCATACATATCATACTCCACAGTGTGCCACCATACTAAGTGTGTGGATACAGCTGAGAAAGTGGCAATAGTCAGGTATTCCCATGTGTGGCATGAAAAATACTACTATATGATCATACACCCAACACTCGAGTCTACTGTGGTGTGTCCCCTATGGGCAACCCCCCGATAATATGTCATAAGAACAGTGCCATACAAATAGAATTGTGCTATTACAACCCCTATAAAGGGACAGTCTAATGAGACCAGTGTGCCACAATGACAAATGAGAATGCACCCTTGATGTATTGTATGCCCTGTGTAGTTGTAAAACAGCAGGAAATCAATGACTTGCCATTATCACAGGTCTAAGACAGGCTTAATGCTGTAATCCCTATTCCCCGTAAGTCTATTCACCCACCTGCATCCTGGTGTACACAAAATCAGTTACATACCTGATGAAGTACAGTACTCTTCTGCTGATATGTGGTGATAGTAAAGTTTTCACAAATGCATGCTCTGTGTGAGGAACGTCTCATACAGAATGGTTCTCCATAGACAGCTGCTTGCCTTTTAAACATGCTTTCCATCAGTAGGTGATTGCCTCTAAACCAGTCTGTGGGTATGAAATGCTAATTGCAGCCAACACAGCCGATTTGCACTATCATCAGCCAATGACATTTAACTACTGTATAATATATAAGGCCTTTATGTAGATTAGGGCCCCTTTCTGATATGTTGTGCAGGACACTACTGGGGTGAGGAGATTACATCATCGCAGAGGGTAGGTCTGTAGTAGAAACATGTACACAGAGATGGGTGTGCTACAGTTAATAGACACAGGCAGAGAGTGTGAACAATTAGAGGACAACAAGCTGTAGGAGTAGCTGTGGGAGCTGTGTCATCCATGTTATAGAGGCAGAGCCAGAGAGAAGTTACCCTTTCCACTCCAGTTAAGGCATTTGTTTAAGATAAGTATGTTAGTTAATGATATCACTAACAGAGTACTTGGCAACATGTTTTGTCCTTGAGTAAGATGGGGTGTAAATATAAGAACGTATGCACCATTTAGGCAATTGCCAGGTCATGTGTTACAGTCTGGTAGTGATCTGCAGCATGTATGAGGGCAAGCCTTGTTACAAGTAGGGACTTCCTATGTGTATGTTAGCTGTGCAGTTGTGATAATCTGTACAGTGACTTTGGAAGGATGGTGTAGCACATGTGATATTAGTGTCCCTCATTTGCGGTACCTGCATTGACATTCTCTGTGAATGCATATTAATGCATGACTTGACACTTTATGCACATATAGGTTTGCTTTAGGGATAGGTGAAGTGTGTTCCTACCTGTAGGCCTGTAAATTCCATCAGTGAAAAGCAGATATGTCATTTGTAACGTATTGTGTGGATAATGAGTGCCTGATTCAGTCAATAATTGCTGCCTTCACAATACTATGCATTCAATTCTACACACCACTAGATTTCAACCCAGGATGGTGTGTTACAAAACGTACTGTTAGCAAGGTAATTAACAGACTGAGCTACTGAATCACTGCTATAGCAGGTGTATTTGCACGATATATGTGCACAAATACAGGCTGTGACATACAGTTTCTACATCCATCAGTATGTCCATGGCTTTATATTGCTTTATATGCGCACCACGGTCCCAGTTGAACATGTATTTTGCCATTAATGCCTTAGCAGGTGTCTTTCAATATGTTGGTGCTGAAGGGCAAATTTACCTGCTAGCACAGGCCTCACTTACATCCATTATTATGTCTTTTGTTTTCTTGTGGTGTACTATTGCACCAGAGTCCAATGTACACTCCTATTTTTTCTGTTACTGTTTAATCAAGTTTGCATGTCACGTCATGTCGACCAGCCCTGCTGAAACACACTTAATGACTGTAATTGACAATTACTATGTTTTGTTTAAATCACCTATTTCAATTATGAGTTGTGTGGTGTGGCAAGTTAATGCAGTAGTCTGCTGGTGCGTTAGTCCTGGGTTCGAAATATGGGAGAAGTGTTTATTTTGTAAGTGTGTATTACAAGCTTAAAAACACATATATTCAATATAGCTCTATTTAGCTGAGCTTAGCAAAGCTGTGTGATATGGTGCATTGTACAGCAATGCGTTAAAAATATATAAAGAAAAGAAAAATGGGGAGATAGAAAAGTGGTGAAATGGAGTGCAAACAGGGGAAATAGTGAAAGAAAGGTAGGGATGTGCAGGAATGTTGTAAGAAAGAACCATAGCTATCCATTTCTTGTATAGCAACAACTGTGCACTTTGACAGAATTTGTACATGACTTTGAACTCTCAACCCCAGAGAGAGGAGTGAGGACAACATAACTGTGTTGTCAAGTCAATTGGACCAAATTATGTGTGTCCAGTGGACACCTGTTTGAAACGGAGAGATATGTATGGGACGATATATTTTTTTGGGGGGACAGGTGCCTATTTTTTTTTTAAGATGAGAGTGGAATGTTGGGAGAGGGACATAGGTATGTATGGGGGAGGTAAGTTGGATAGGTGAGAATGCATTTGCAAACAGACAAGACAGCAGACAGGGGTGGTGTGTGACACATGAGGAGGGTGAACACCTCCTTAGAAAGGGAGAGTTCTGAAATCCAAGAACCATGTGCTTCCAGATGTCAGCAGCATGACTCACATCCCCATCTATGGGACTGTCTGCACTGCTCCTTCACTGCCCTAGGGGTGGCAGTGCTGGAGGCTGCCCCATCAGGTTGGTCAGCATGCCCTCAATGTGGCTCAGGAGGTTGGCAAACCCATGGTAGACTATCCTGCACACCAAGACTGGCAGCTAATCCTGGGTGACAACACCCCCTCCACCACGGATCCCAGAGGAGTCTGGGCCCCATCCTGTGGGGCAGTACTACCTGACACAACATGTAGTACAAGGGCAGTAGGGGGGGGCATCAACAGTCTGGGTTCCAGATGTGCTGGGACTCAGTTCCATGGCCAGTTGAGGCAAGGTATGTGGATCAGCCGGAAATGGCCTACCTTGATGTGCTGTTGTAAATGAGGTATAGCAATAAGTTACAGTTAGTAATAACCAAACCATTGTTAGTATTAACAGAATGGAATATCAATTTAATTAATCCAAATACATATTAATGTATATTATGTGTAACACAACAGTAAATAACATAACACTCAGTATATTAACACCATTCCAGTAAGAAGTAAACCATAAGGCCAACAAAACAGTTAGTTTAACAAAATATGTTAATATTAAATCATAATAATATATAACAATAATACATCTCCATTTTAAAAAATTTAGTTAGTTTAACAATATGTGTTAATATTAAATCATAATAATAAATAACAATAATAAATAAATGAAAATAAGGGGTGGGGGAGAGAGAGAGAGAGACAATCCATTACTGACAATGCAGACTATAACCCTGAAAACACTGATAATAAATACTGTATAGGTGTGTAGTGTCAGTTTTGAGTACAGTGACTACAATTCTCCTATAGTTGATGTAGCACGTACATACCTCTCAGGCTGTTAGCATGGGTCATTATGGGCTGAGCAATAACAATTGCAGGTACACAACTACACAGAACACTTTCACATAAAAGGGACTTCTATAACTACCAAGTTGTACTGTAAGCGGATTTGGTAATACATTGCATTCCAGGTAATTATTTTTCTGGTAATCCTGTGACAGATGGATTAGGGGGGCTTAATTACATTATGTGAAACTGTGACACTTGATAGGCATGTTTGTGTACAGTACATAAACTAGACATCCGTCATACCTTAGTTGGCTATGCATGGGAATCGAACCCAATAGGTGTGATTGCAGGCGACATCTGCAAAAAGCATAGACATCCAAGGAATTCAGCCATTCTGGGAATATGTAAACAGATGTGTTTAAGAATCATCAGTACTGCTTAACACTTTATTGGTATTGCTGATTAGTGTCTGTGAAATGTTAGCACAATCATTTCTGCTCATAACATGGGCTACCTCAACCATATACCATTTGATCCTGGAGTGGAAGAAACAGACAGGATTATGATACTGAATTTTTTTCTGCATTCTGGAAGCATACTGTATTTATTAAACACATTTATGTAGGAATCAACAATGCTGCTTAACACTTTATTGGTATTGCTCATAAATTTCTGTGACGTCCATACAATATTTGCCCATAGAATGGGCTACCTCTCCTATATACCTTTATTACCTGAAGTAGGAAGAACAGAGAGCATTATGTGACTGATATTGGCCTGGGGACAGCCTTGGACCATACTATGAGTTAAACAATGCAGTTTGCAGGCCATTAGTTTATCATTTTACAGCTTTTACAATGTTATACTTGACTGCAGCAACCTTACCATAGACAAGCAATGCATATAGCTCTGCTGCAATGGTTATGACAACACAATCCTGACATACACCATTTTTCTTACTGTTATTGGTATTGTTTATTTTTTATTGCAGTACAGTTATTATTGTTCATTTATTACACTGCAACTCTAATTGCCCATTTATTGCACTACAGTTCTACTTGTCCATTTATTGCACTACAGCTTTTATGGTGTATACTTTATTGCAGCACATGCTTTACTCTTTTTGCTTATTGCAGTACAGTTAGCATAATAAATCTGCACATACCACACTCATGGTGCAACCTGCAACCTGCCAGATGGTTGCCATGGGACTCAACATTGTGAGTCCTATCAACTGCATCTCTTGGGAGATAAGCACACCATTATGCATACCAGTTTTGCAGACATTCAGCTTGCATATTGGTAAAACAATAGAAAACATACTTACATATTTATAGGGCATTCCCAGCTCTGGCTTCTTGGACTCAGGTGTCCAAGGTTCCCCTCTTTCTCCTCTTCAGGTTGTCATAATGGTGATGACACAGCTTATCTGTGTAGGAGATACCAGTAACACTGGTGAGTTCCCTGGCCAACTGGTCCCTGACCTCCACCTTACACTCAGAGCCCTGGAAACCACCCTGCAGCAGCCAGAGTTCATGATTTTTTACCAGGAGCCCAATAAAGACCCTAGACTCCTGAACACCCCATCTCTGCACCCAAAAGTGTGCACCTTCATTTCCAATGTTTGCCATATCAACAGTTGATTAGACTACAAAAATTGTTGCAGAATTCATGCATATTGCACCTAATATGGACTGTTTTCTAGCTGTAAGGTAGTTCAAGCCAACCAAGCTGATTTAGATTGATGCAATGATGTGTCCTAAAAGGCAGCCCAGTGGCAAACCTGGTAATGTGGTTGTAGCAAATTGAGAGTTTGTTAAGGACAGTCTTGTTCAAATTCAAGAGGAGAGGGGATGCATACAGAAGGGTTGAAAGAAGGTGAGAGCGAGCTATGGTAATTTTAGCTGGAGGGGTTAGGAAGGCTTTTATTCTGTAAAGTGACCCTAGTTTTTTATTAATGGTTTTTATAGTTTGGTTAACATGTAGGTCAAATTTGAGATTATTGTCTATGATGACATCTAATAGTTTTGTAGATGGGTCAGGGGAGATTATTGTGCCATCATTTGATTTTATGGTAAAGGTGAAAGCGGTAGACCTACGTGTTGGTGAAAATAACAGCATTTTAGTTTTTTCGGGATTTAGGATCAGACGATGTTCAGAAAGCCAGTTTTCTATTGTATTAAAGGTGGTCTGGGTAGCTGACCATAACTCTACTGGAGATGTGGCTGAGCAAATCAGAGTAGAGTCATCAGCATATTGGATACAGCTGACCTTTGGGATGACAGTATAAAGGTCGTTAATGAAGATGAAGAACAGTAAGGGCCCTAGTATAGAGTCTTGTGGTACTCCGGGGGTGTTAGGTAGAAGGTTAGAGAGTTTGTTCTGCCAGAGGACAGCCTGCTGTCGACCATTCAGGTAGGATTGAAACCATTGGAGCGCTCCAGTATCTAGACAGAATGTTTGCAGGGTGTGGATAAAAAGTTGGTGATCAACCATATCGAATGCCTTGGAAAGAGCCAAAAAGAGGGCTGAGGATATATAATTATTGTTGCGATTATGGTTTATGGTGTTAGTAAAGGCTAGGAGGGCTGAAGTAGTGCTGTGATGAGGACGGAAGCCATGCTGAGTGTCTGCCATAAGGTGATTTTGGATTAGGTGGTGCATGAGTTGTCTATGAATACATTTTTCCATAATCTTTGCAAGTGGAGAGAGTATAGCTATTGGCCTATAATTGGAGAATTCAGTAGAGCTGTCTCCTTTGTGAAGTGGGATTACATAGGATATTTTCCAGATGGTGGGAATTTTAGCTTCTACTATGGTTCGATTGATTAGTATTGAGACGGGGTAAGCAATAGCATCAGCTGATTTTTGTAGGTACTGGGAAGGGAGTTGATCAACAGAAAGTGTAGTGGGTTTTAATTTTTTGATCAAGGTACGGATAAGTGAAGTGGCGACTGGTTGGAAGTTGAACGCAAGTAGGTTTCTAGGGGTGCTACTTTCAGGACCAGGGGAGCTAGGAGGTAGTTGGCTAGCTAGGGCTTGAATTGTCTCAGTAAAGAATTGTTTAAAACTATCAGAAACATCTTCAGGGGTTTTATCAATAGTAGCAGCAGGGATTGGGGTTGAAGTTTGTCCAGGATGTAGTGGATTATTTAAACCTGCCCAAAACTTCTGAGGGTTATTTTGATTTACTGTCTGTAAATTACAGTAGTATTGTTTTTTGTCTTGTAAAATTGATTTTTTGGTTTCATTCCTGGATTGCCTGTATTTAATGTGATCTTGAGGGTCTTTAGAAGAACGTCATAAAGCCCATGCTTTGTTTCTAAGGGTAATTTTGAGTTTAGACTCTATAGAAAGCCATGGTGCAGTTTTTGCCTTGGTTCTCTTTGAACGAACAGGTGCATGCAAATCAAGGATCTCAAGGAATTTGTTGTTAAAGTATGCTACTGCTTCCTCTAAGGGGAGGTGTTTTAGAATAGATCAATTACATGAGTTTTGTTCTTGTTGGAATTTGGCAAGGTCAAAGTTTTTATTGTCTCTAACCTTTCTGAGTAAGGGTTGTTGGGAATTAATGGTTTTGTGCTTAATTACATATGTGAGAAGGTGATCGCTTAGGTCATTAAGGAGGGTACCAGAGGTGTACAGTTGGGGGTGACTGTTTATGAGTACCCAGTCAAGTATACTTTCTTTTTGGTTGGGTTTACCTATCCTGGTAGGGGTGGATATGATTTGTGTAAATGCATGCAGGTTAATATGGGTGGTTGGGGATTCTAAGGAACAGGTGCCCCAGTCTATTTTAAAGTCTCCAAGTAGTAGGGTTTCTTGGGGGTAGTGACATGATAACCAGTGCAGGATATCTTCAAATGTAGATATATTGTTACCTGGGGGAATGTACATACAGATGATATTAATGCATTTATTTTTATTAAGTTGCAATTTGGTGGCAAGAATCTCAGAGTTATTAATCTGAGGAGGTTGTATTACATCTATGGTGACATGTTTCCTGAAAAGCCATGGTAGGGGTTAGCATGCTACCTGAAATGCCATGGTAGGGGTTAGCATGCATATCAGCACTTGAACTGCCATAAACCTACTGGCACTGGACCAAACACTGTTACTTTTGCCCCAGGCCAGATAATGCCTACCAACTGTAACTGGAGAAGCCCATTGACTGTTACACTATGTAGTGGATGTCGGACATATGTCGCACTCCACCAACCATGGCCTGACAAGGTGTATGAAAATACTAGGCCAAGCAGGCCTTGCTAGAAACTGTGTACATCATGTACAGAGTGTTATGTCAGCTGGTGGATAGGCAAGTGTCTGACAAGTCATAATCTGGGAAGATGGCATTGGGAGACCTATGCTGAAATAATACCAATCACCAGTGGAGTTCAACACCCTCCATTATTGGCGCACCGCATCTACCTATTCCCTCTCTGCAGTCTGTCAGTGACCTCTGACTGAGTAAATTAGCAGGTGATTGCATATTGGGAGCTGTCACAGAATTCCACAGAGAGCCAACAGTTACCAGGATGGCATAAGACTCAGTCAGTTGTACTCTGAGCCACTGACAAAGACTAACTGCTAACAACTGCACAATACTATCCTGTGGGAAATCACCCACCTCTGCAAATTATTATAGTATCCACATACCACACACAGTTGAGCCATTACACATGGGGTTATGGACATAGACAGTAATGTAGCCTTTGACTCTCACTGGTCAGTCAGATGTGGGGATACATTCACTGTTGTACAACCTATATTAACAGGTTTGAGATGTACATCCCAGACTGTCACTTCTATAATGACTGTGGCAGTCATCACACCTATCATTGTGTGCAATGGCACCCTTGCTATGTCACTACACTGTCATAGCATACACCTGTAGCAGCCACACGTCCCATGGTACATGAATACACATTGTAGATAACCTGTCCTATGGAGTCTGCGTCATGACCGTACATGTGTAGTCTGTCTCCTAAATGCTTTAGAGGGGATGTGTATGGCTTACATACAGGGAGGTGTCAAATCCCCTGTGTACATCCAGCATATCCATGACAGGACTAACACGTCTTTCTACATGCCTACAACACCACTGTGGTATACATAGTACATGCTGGAGAGTCAGGTATGTAACACAGATAGTATGCCCTACATGAAACAGGCCTCCTCATGCATGTGAAGCACACATCTGCTGTGACACAGCACATGGTGGTTACAAAATGGAATGCAGAACACACCAATCATAACTGGTGCTGGGCAACTGTCTGAACTCGACATAGGATATTTGTAGATGGGCCATTTCCATCAGGGCAGCTTGTAGATGTGTGTGTTCCCAAAACCTTGGTGACTCTTATCCAGGGTAGCAAACCTGTTCACAGATTAGGAATGGACGAGTAAGGTGAATGCCGTCATTGTCCTTGTTAGCCTGTTATACACATATGAACCTATGGAGCCATGCACTTATAGTGCTATACCTTGCTGAAGACATATTTGTGCTGTGCTGACATGCAGTCCTGTGCTGCTTTATTGCCATTGTGTATCCATAGGTTATCCCAACAGACTCCTGAAACAGAAACATAAACAGGTCCATGACACACCAGTCATTGTGTAACTATACAGCCATTACAACATCATACAACAAAATGTACACAAAAGTATGTGACATACTCATGACAAATGTCAGCATACAGTATCTGTCATTGACCACTACATGTGGAATGGCAAAACAACACTGCATTACACAAGAATTTGTCAACTAATATAGTCACCCTGTGCATCAGACACATAACTTCATTTCCCTGCTTCGATGGCAAGGATGACAGGGATGTGGCACAGGTATCATCACTTGCACAGGGTGTTGTGTGGGGGTACATGAGGCCTACGCAGACCAAAAAGGTTGACAGCATTTGTGTGAGTCAGGAAGGGAAGTAGGTAAGCTGGACCATGGAAATGTGCTGTGTGTGTCTGTAGGTGACCTGCATTTGACAGTGATGAGTGAGTGTGAGCATGTACACAGTCAAGCTCAGTGCTAACCCTACATATATGTGGGTTGGACAGCTTTGGACCACACATGGTAGAGCTCACTGTCGCTGGCCCTGAACATGGGAACTGGCTCTGCCAGGAGTTGCATTGGCAGCTCCATGCCCAAGGTCAGAAGTGGTGCTAGCACCTGATGGTGACTGCTGTCTGCTGGGACCTTGTCTTTCACAGGAATGCCCAGGACCACAAGCCCATGTAATGCTATGTCATGGTGTGGACAGTACACTCCCCTTTGTAGCACTGGATGTACTGCCACTATGGGAGTGTGATTGTGCACAGCCACGTGGACTCTCAGCAGACGGAGTTGCTGACCTATGTCCACCAGTCTGATGCTCAACTCCAACCAGACATCCCAGCACAGAAAATATACGGTCCAAGACAGACACTGTCTAAGCCCACCTTCTGTCCACTGCATCAGTCAAGTGATGCAAGGTGTCCCCAATGTGATGGAGGCAGTCATAGATGTGAGACTGTGCTGCATCCATAACTCTAAGCATACGTCTGATGTTGAACATGCCTGGGCCTCCATGATGGCCCGAAACATGTACTGTGTGACCAGTGATGTGACACCTGCAACAGGTGGTGGATGGACAGCAGGCCTCCTACAAGCACCTCCTGTCTATCTGCCTGTGTGGGACTTCGCCAGCTCTCTGGCTATGGCCAGTTTCTACACTCACTAGAGCCATAGTTGCCACACTTTCCTGTTCAGTGTCCCCACCTTCTGACTGTCCAATATCTGTGGCCTCTGGGGACTGGGTATGTGTGGGCATACTGACTGTGTGTGGTGACAATGGAGGCAGAAGAGGGATGTCTAGCTCTGAGACAGATTCAGCCCCCGACACCCACACCTGTGCCTCATTCTGGCCACCATCATCATCAGAGTCCGAAGAGACACTGACATCAGGTTTTGTAGGATACAGGTGCCAACCCCCCTGGTCATCTGTGATAAGAAAGAAAAAAGTGGTACATGAATACCTGTACTATCGTGTATGAAAAATCAACAAATACTCATAATAACAAAGACCCACAACTGGATTAGTGGTCAAACATTGTTCTTCGCTTTCGTCCAAAAAAGAATTCCTCAGAACAAAATACACACTCAGCTCAAGACCTTTATAACAATCACTTCATGTAAATCAAATAAAACTTGACCAGTAAAATTTACCTTTTAATTAATCAATATGAAACTATACTTGATAAAACAACACATAAAACCCAGTACATCTATCTTAACAAATATATTGAAATAGACGTTTCACTGCCTAATTTATTTTCCTTTCAACCTTTTGTTTTTTAAAAGGTATTTTACAGTAATTGTCTCATTTAAACCAGGAGGCTTATCTGCTCTTAACTGTCACTGCCAAAGTGTTTCACTTTGTTCAACTACACTGCTATGATAACCCCTTCTAAGATCTTAGGTACCTATTCCACATTGGAAAATAAAAAACATTCTACTCTGTCTACATACGAAAGTATGTTTAAATAGGACATTATTCTGGCCCTTAACTTTAATAAAATATAAATGTTCCTTAACAAAACAGTGTTAAGCTTACCAGGAGCAGGACCATGGCCTTGACTAATACCTGAGGGACCTGTGAAAAGTTGAGGGTGAGGTAATGTCAGTACCAATGCATATTGCAGCAAAACATGGTAATACATTCATATATCTCACATTTATAGTAGCTACTATTACTTGTTGTATTGGTCACATTCTGAGTATGAGAGTACAACTGAGGTTAATGCCTCTTCCTCTCCCAAAGAAGAAAGACTTGACACCCACGTAAAAGAGTGTACAGACTGACAGTATTACAATGCTGATAACAATAAGCCTACCTGCACGATCCTTTGCTGTGGAAACGGTGGCACCTACCTCCATGATATATGGTGTGACGGATTCCTGGGAGCTGTCATTTGTGTTTTCACCTGAAATTCTTCAGTGGTGGAGAGTGGTTGTTCTGCTACAGGCCATATACCAGTGACGGCATGATCCCTGGATACATCTGCTGCCTTTCATCATGCAGCATTGACCAAGTCCATCGCGCAGTGTTGAACTTGGTCATATGTCCTACCCTGATGGCCTGTGCCATTCACATCATGGACAAGGTCTGCCCACACTGTAGCCTGCTGCTCCCTGTTTTGCCTCCCCCTGGACAGTAGGATGTGATTATGTTGCCTTAGCCCTTCAAATATAATTTCATTTTCTGCATCTGAGACGAGTGCATGGCATTTAGGGTACATGCTTCCTGAAGGACAGCAAAAGGGAAACACATTACATGACCACAAAAGTGGAATTACACTATGTAGAGATACAGTAAGGACAAAATAGCTGGCACTATCCACTGCTTGCTCATACATATCATACTCCACAGTGTGCCAACATACTAAGTGTGTGGATACAGCTGAGAAAGTGGCAATAGTCAGGTATTCTCATGTGTGGCATGAAAAATACTACTATATGATCATACACCCAACACTCGAGTCTACAGTGGTGTGTCCCCTATGGGTAACCCCCCGATAATATGTCATAAGAACAGTGCCATACAAATAGAAGTGTGCTATTACAACCCCTATAAAGGGACAGTCCAATGAGACCAGTGTGCCACAATGACAAATGAGAATGCACCCTTGATGTATTGTATGCCCTGAGTAGTTGTAAAACAGCAGGAAATCAATGACTTGCTGTTATCACAGGTCTAAGACAGGCTTAATGCTGTAATCCCTATTCCCCGTAAGTCTTGTCACCCACCTGCATCCTGGTGTACACAAAATCAGTTACATACCTGATGAAGTACAGTACTCCTCTGCTGATATGTGGTGATAGTAAAGTTTTCACAAATGCACGCTCTGTGTGAGGAACGTCTCATACAGAATGGTTCCCCATAGACAGCTGCTTGCCTTTTAAACATGCTTTTCATCAGTAGGTGATTGCCTCTAAACCAGTCTGTGGGTCTGAAATGCTAATTGCAGCCAACACAGCTGATTTGCACTATCATCAGCCAATGACATTCAACTACTGTATAGTATATAAGGCCTTTATGTAGATTAGGGCCCCTTTCTGATATGTTGTGCTGGACACTACTGGGGTGAGGAGATTACATCATCACAGAGGGTAGGTCTGTAGTAGAAACCTGTACACAGAGATGGGTGTGCTACAATTAATAGACACAGGCAGAGAGTGTGAAAAATTAGAGGACAACAAGCTGTAGGAGTAGCTGTGGGAGCTGTGTCATCCATGTTATAGAGGCAGAGCCAGAGTGAAGTTACCCTTTCCACTCCAGTTAAGGCATTTGTTTAAGATAAGTATGTTAGTTAATGATATCACTAATAGAGTACTTGGCAACATGTTTGGTGTGTCCTTGAGTAAGATGGGGTATAAATATAAGAACATATGCACCATGTAGGCAATTGCCAGGTCATGTGTTACAGTCTGGTAGTGATCTGCAGCATGTATGAGGGCAAGCCTTGTTACAAGTAGGGACTTCCAATGTGTATGTTAGCTGTGCAGTTGTGATAATCTGCACAGTGACTTTGGAAGGATGGTGTAGTGCATGTGATATTAGTGTCCCTCATTTTCAGTACCTGCATTGACATTCTCTGTGAATGCATATTAATGCATGACTTGACACTTTATGCACATATAGGTTTGCTTTAGGGATAGGTGAAGTGTGTTCCTACCTGTAGGCCTGTAACTTCCATCAGTGAAAAGCAGATATGTCATTTGTAATGTATTGTGTGGATAATGAGTGCCTGACTCAGTCAATAATTGCTGCCTTCACAATACTATGCATTCAATTCTACACACCACTAGATTTCAACCCAGGATGGTGTGTTACAAAATGTACTGTTTGCAAGGTAATTAACAGACTGAACTACTAAGTCACTGCTATAGCAGGTGTATTTGCAAGATATATGTGCACAAATACAGGCTGTGACATACAGTTTCTACATCCATCAGTATGTCCATGGCTTTATATTGCTTTATATGCGCACCACGGTCCCAGTTGAACATGTATTTTGCCATTAATGCCTTAGCAGGTGTCTTTCAACATGTTGGTGCTGAAGGGCAAATTTACCTGCTAGCACAGGCCTCACTTACATCCATTATTATGTTTTTTGCTTTCTTGTGGTGTACTATTGCACCAGAGTCCAAGGTACACTCCTATTTTTTTCTGTTACTGTTTAATCAAGTTTGCATGTCACGTCATGTTGACCAGCCCTGCTGAAACACGCTTAATGACTGTAATTGACAATTACTATGTTTTGTTTAAACCACCTATTTCAATTACGAGTTGTGTGGTGTGGCAAGTTAATGCAGTAGTCTGCTGGTGCATTAGTCCTGGGTTCAAAATATGGGAGAAGTGTTTATTTTGTAAGTGTGTATTACAAGCTTAAAAGCACATATATTCAATATAGCTCTATTTAGCTGAGCTTAGCAAAGCTGTGTGATATGGTGCATTGTACAGCAATGCATTAAAAATATATAAAGAAAAGAAAAATGAGGAGATAGGAAAGTGGTGAAATGGGGTGCAAACAGGGGAAAACATGGTGAAAGAAAGGTAGGGATGTGCAGGAATGTTGTAAGAAAGAACCATAGCTATCCATTTCTTGTATAGCAGCAATTGTGCACTTTGACAGAATTTGTACATGACTTTGAACTCTCAACCCCAGAGAGAAGGGTGAGGACAACATAACTGTGTTGTTAAGTCAATTGGACCAAATTACGTTTGTCCAGTGGACACATATTTGAAACGGAGAGATATGTATGGGACGATATATTTTTTGGGGGGGACAGGTACCTATTTTTTTTTAAGATGAGAGTGGAATGTTGGGAAAGGGACATAGGTACATATGGGGGAGGTAAGTTGGATAGGTGAGGATTCATTTGCAAACAGACAAGACAGCAGACAGGAGTGGTGTGTGACACATGAGGAGGGTGAACACCTCCTTAGAAAGGGAGAGTGTTCTGAAATCCAAGTCCCATGTGCTTCCAGATGGCAGCAACATGACTCACATCCCCATCTATGGGACTGTCTGCACTGCTCCTTCACTGCCCTAGGGGTGGCAGTGCTGGAGGCTGCCTCATCAGGTTGGCCAGCATGCCCTCAATGTGGCTCAGGAGGTTGGCAAACCCATGGTAGACTATCCTGTGCACCAAGACTGGCAGCTCATCCTGGGTGACAACACCCCCTCCACCACGGATCCCAGAGGAGGCTGGGCCCCATCCTGTGGGGCAGTACTACCTGACACAACATGTAGTGCAAGGGCAGTAGCGGGGGCACCAACAGTCTGGGTTCCAGACGTGCTGGGACTCGGTTCTATGGCCAGTTGAGGCAAGGTATGTGGATCAGCTGGAAATGGCCTAACTTGATGTGCTGTTGTAAATGAGGTATAGCAATAAGTTACAGTTAGTAATAACCAAACCATTGTTAGTATTAACAGAATGGAATATCATTTTAATTAATCCAAATACATATTAATGTATATTATGTGTAACACAACAGTAAATAACGTAACAGTCAGTATATTAACAGCATTCCAGTAAGAAGTAAACCATAAGGCCAACAAAACAGTTAGTTTAACAAAATATGTTAATATTAAATCATAATAATATATAACAATAATACATCACCATTTTAAAAAAATATAGTTAGTTTAACAATATGTGTTAATATTAAATCATAGTAATAAATAACAATAATAAATAAATGAAAAAAAGGGGTGGGGGGAGAGAGAGAGAGAGAGAGACAATCCATTACTGACAATGCAGACTATATCCCTGAAAACACTGATAATAAATACTGTATAGGTGTGTAGTGTCAGTTTTGAGTACAGTGACTACAATTCTCCTATAGTTGATGTAGCACGTACATACCTCTCAGACTGTTAGCATGGGTCATTATGGGCTGAGCAATAACAAATGCAGGTACACAACTACATAGAACACTTTCACATAAAAGGGACTTCTATAACTACCAAGTTGTACTGTAAGCAGATTTGGTAATACATTGCATTCCAGGTAATTATTTTTCTGGTAATCCTGTGACAGATGGATTAGGGGGGGCTTAATTACATTATGTGAAACTGTGACACTTGAGAGTCATGTTTGTGTACAGTACATAAACTAGACATCCGTCATGCCTTAGTTGGCAGGCATGGGAATCAAACCCAATAGGTGTGATTGCAGGGGACATCTGCAAAAAGCATAGACATCCAAGGAATTCAGCCATTCTGGGAATATGTAAACAGATGTGTTTAAGAATCAACAGTACTGCTTAACACTTTATTGGTATTGCTGATTAGTGTCTGTGAAATGTTAGCACAATCATTTCTGCTCATAACATGGGCTACCTCAACCATATACCATTTGATCCTGGAGTGGGAGAAACAGACAGGATTATGTGACTGAATTTTTTTTGCATTCTGGAAGCATACTGTATTTATTAAACGCATTTATGTAGGAATCAACAATGCTGCTTAACACTTTATTGGTATTGCTGATAAATTTCTGTGACGTCCATACAATATTTGCCCATAGAATGGGCTACCTCTCCCATATACCTTTATTACCTGAAGTAGGACGAACAGAGAGCATTATGTGACTGAAATTGGCCTGGGGACAGCCTTGGACCATACTATGAGTTAAACAATGCAGTTTGCAGGCCATTAGTTTATCATTTTACAGCTTTTACTATGTTATATTTGACTGCAGCAACCTTACCATAGACAAGCAATGCATATAGCTCTGCTGCAATGGTTATGACAACACAATCCTGACGTACACCATTTTTCTTACTGTTATTGGTATTGTTTATTTTTTATTGCAATACAGTTATCATTGTTCATTTATTACACTGCAACTCTAATTGCCCATTTATTGCACTTCAGTTCTACTTGTCCATTTATTGCACTACAGCTTTTATGGTGTATACTTTATTGCAGCACATGCTTTACTCTTTTTGCTTATTGCACTACAGTTAGCATAATAAATCTGCACATACCACACTCATGGTGCAACCTGCAACCTGCCAGATGGTTGCCATGGGACTCAACATTGTGAGTCCTGTCAACTGCATCTGTTGGGAGATAAGCACACCATTATGCATACCAGTTTTGCAGACATTCAGCTTGCATATTGGTAAAACAATAGAAAACATACATATTTATAGCGCATTCCCAGCTCTGGCTTCTTGGACTCAGGTGTCCAAGGTTCCCCTCTTTCTCCACTTCAGGTTGTCATAATGATGATGACACAGCTTATCTGTGTGGGAGATACCAGTAACACTGGTGAGTTCCCTGGCCAACTGGTCCCTGGCCTCCACCTTACACTCAGAGCCCTGGAAACCACCCTGCAGCAGCCAGAGTTCATGATTTTTTACCAGGAGCCCAACAAAGACCCTAGTCTCCTGAACACCCCATCTCTGCACCCAAAAGCGTGCACCTTCATTTGCAATGTTTGCCATATCAACAGTTGATTAGACTACAAAAATTGTTGCAGAATTCATGCATATTGCACCTAATATGGACTGTTTTCTGGCTGTTACACATCGCTGAGCAACATTCTAGGGACCGAAACCTTGTCACCACAGTAAACAGAACATGCTGGTGGGATAGATTCCTGTCCCAGAGACTTCCCATACTCTGGAACAGACTACCTATGTCAAACAGAGCTCCTCATTAGCACTCTTCAAGAAAAATCTTGATGATTGGATGGGAAATGGGAAATTCACCCCGGGGATCACTTCTGTGGCTCTGCTCGACAGGGGCACAGGAAAATAACTTTCTTGGGTGGCGAAAGCCAGGGTGTATTTTTTGGCTAGGCTTGTATGGGCCCTAGGGCCGATAGCCTAGTACCTACCTATGAACCTATGAACCTATTCAAAAATGTGTTGTGTTGCTTAGCATTGCACAAACCAGCTAAACGCAGCTAAGCAGTGTGAAACCACGCACACCCAAGGTTTTAACTAAGCTTATCACCTCACAAACAAAAGTAGCCATTAGCCTTTTTAAGCAGTGTTCAGCACTGCACAGCAGTGCCATAGTTCACAAATTTCTTTTTAAAATTAAGCATATGTAAACAATTAAATTACTGACATATTATCACTGCTATGGACTCAAACCCAGGATCTATTAAGCATTAGGCTGTATCTCAACCCATTTAGTTACTTGAATATTATGAAAAGTAGTATACATTCAGATATACTACTGGGTTACCTATTAGTATTACTAAGCACCTCGGCATGCCACCTAAACAAGCTTAAACATACCCAGACATAAATAATTAATTACATCCGGTTTCTATTTTTAAATGTCTAGCAACTGCCAGCTATGTATGTATGACTGCTGCTCAGCTCTATGATGCTCCACACCACTCAAACAACATTTAAAAAAAGAAAAAAACAAAAACACTTAAAATAAGGACAAAATATGCAATTATGATAATTAATGACATCCAGCTTCTATTTTTAGATGTCTGGGCCGGTGTCAGCTGTCTGTATGTGAGCACAGCTTGGCATTGCTTCACTCCTCACTGTGCAAACATACAAAAAATGGAAAACAAAAAAGTATTAAAATGAAATATTACACATTTGACCCAATTCACAGCATTTCAACAGTAGTGAGGAGCAGTAGAGGCTATCCACAATCACAGGTAGTGTCTATACTTCTCCCTACATGGATTCAATAACCGTGTTCCTTTGCTCTCCCTCAGCAGCTCGCCATCATTAGTATACATGATGTGCTTCCGAGGGGGAACTGTGGCCGTGTACATGGATACATTCTGTGTAGGCTCTACACAGTACCTACATGGAGTTTATTAAATCCTGGGGACTGTCTTTTTATATTGGAACAGAATTGAACACAGATTGTAGGATCCGAGATTCAAATCTACAACTCTCAACTACTTTCACAGTCTAATCTTAGTAAATACCACCCTAGCTAATCATCTTGCCTGAGACTGTATGGAGAAAATGCAAAAAGAATTTGAGGTCTGTGCAGTGATGGGGTACTGATATCAATCACAGCTTACACTTTACAAACAGTACAACATGCTATGCATTTATGAAAAATACAGTTTCAAGCATGAATGCATGCCAGCACAGTGATCAGAACACAAAAATGTACTGCAAACCGTTATACCTCAGACAGTGCAACGTTATCGCGTAACACATAGCTGCTGTTAACAGACAACTAAAAATTTCAACAAGTACACATTAATGTATTTTAGGTGGGATGACATAAAATATGTATAGATATTCATAGTCAAGTACAAATTAAAACACAAAATTATCCCTGATATCAAGGAATTTCCCTGTTCTACAGTCAAAATATATATGTGACCATTCACTCCCTCCAAATATAAGTTTGAGAAGTGTGTTGAATGAATAAACAATAACACACTTAGACATGAAGTTCAAGTTGAAAATGTTAACATATTCCACATACTTTACAAGGTAGAAGATAAATTTATATAGTCAGAAATGCAGTGCTCTTGCTTTAAAAAATAAATTTAATAATGCTGTGCACTTTGTAAAGCAGATTGGACTAATAAAGGTCTTTATGAGTTAGTATTCACATATAGACTGATATACTGGGTGACACTGTCAAAGTATCACAGGTAACAGAAAAATGCATAGTCATCAGCGGCCTAGACACTATAGGTGTCAGTGATACATGACTATACTGGATGTGAAAAAAAAAGACAAGTGCAATGTTCATTAGCATGTGCATGTTAAACACTATTAAACAAATAAACTCAACAGGAATCAAACCCATAATTGCAGGGAGAACAGTCACTTTGCCTTCTCAGTTATCCAGATGAGCTAATTGTCTAAACAGCTACTTAATGGTTCTAAAAGGCACATATCTGATATCTGGGACACAGCTATATCTCTGAATTCCTTATTAATGTTCAAGTATACGTAGGATTGTGACACTGGCTGTCTCCAAACATCAGCGACCCTCTGATGAAGGTCCTCTGCATCCTGCTGATGCAGGTCATCATAATGGTGGCAAACCTGCAGTCCACTCCGGTGTATTCATGTACATTTTTGATGGTCCTTCACAATCTGATTCCATATATCGATCATTGTGAAGTTTCATGGTTTGGTCCTCATGCAATGCTCTACTCCATTGTAGATGGTCAGCACGTGGGTGGTCTCCACCTTGGTCCAATTGGGCAAATAAACATGTCAAGGCTTCCTGGAAGTAGCCATCCTGTTGATAATGATGTGAATGTTAATATATTGCAATCAGCAAAAATAGAGCCCAAAAAGCAGCAATATAGCAGAAACAAATATAAAATCCCTTGTGAACAAGGAGCAAAAAATCCAGGCTGAGAATGTATTCCAAAATAACAGCAAGAAATCCACGAATAAATGTTCAGGTACCAGTTTATTAACAGAGGACACGAGCGCTTTCACAGTTGCTTCTTCAGGTGTAACTCCTGCCATAAAAGCACACACCTTATATACTCTTCCTAATTAGTCTAAATGATCAATTAACATACTAAAACATTTAAAAAGATAGTACACATAAAAATAATACCTAGTTGAAATGCATTTGTATTACAAGATACACATACCAGAACATTTTAAAAGATGGTACACATAAAAACATAAATAAATATTATCTAATTGAAATGCATTTATAATAGTGGACAATGAAATTATACATATAAATATATTCATATAAAAATTATGTTTATTCATTTAAAATATATTTATTTAAATATATATATATATATATATATATATTTATTTATTTAATTATTAATAAACTGGTACCTGAACATTTATTCGTGGATTTCTTGCTGTTATTTTGGAATACATTCTCAGCCTGGATTTTTTGCTCCTTGTTCACAAGGGATTTTATATTTGTTAATATATTGCAATTCAATAAATTGCTCACTGAGGTCCCATTCAGTTCGCAGGTAGCAATTGTCTGATCTGTAAATCTATCAAAATCACAATTTAAAAGTGGTGTTTATGGTAGCTGTCAGATCATTAAAATATAACAAGAACATGCTACATATGGTCCAGTTTAATGATACCTATGGGATATTTGTGAGGAGAACCTTCCCATAGATATTGGTTAATGTGTCTGATTTTGAGAACTTGCAGGGACATGCACAAATGGAATTCCAACACCTTGAATTTTGATCAGCCTCATCAATTATACATGGCACAAACGGGACTTAAAACTTTATGCATATAGCTGATCTTACTTTCAGGTATACCTTACTCATACGTACCTGTAAAGGTAGTTTTGCACCTGCTAGTATTGCTGTGCTGATATGTTTCTCTCCTTACAGACCTATGTTATCATTATTGGTACATGTAGTAAAAATTGTGTGCAATATAAAAAATGTATGTAACTTAATGGAGGGGTGTAGCATTGACCTGTAAGCAACAGGTGGGTACATCTGCAACACTAACAAGCAGTACTTTCCCACATGCAGTTGTACAAAGTTAAACAGCACAAGTCAACAATACATATGGATATGCTCACAGATTTTCTGTATATATTGCTGGTGGCTCGATATACTCTGTGGTACATGTATGGAAACCTGTGAATTCCAACCTTATCTCTATGTTGCTATGCCATACATATTTGTAGTACTGTTATGGATATGTATTCATTTATGCTTATTAAAACATGTACTAAAACTATTACCTCAGTAAAACAAGATCAGTATGTCTACTTACCATATAGTGTGTGTGGTCTGCTTACAGAGATAGAGGCTTTCTGATGCTTTCTGTAAGTTGCTCAGTTGATAATTTTCAGATATGTCTGCTAATGTTTTTATACAAGGTCTCTGTTTAGGCTCAAATTGCATTACATATACAGTTTATGTGTGCTAGAAATCTCACATTTCCATTTTACACATATATTATGTATAATATGTTAATTTGAACTGCATGGAGACTGTGTGGCTTGTGTGGCACAATGCTGTTTTGTTTAGATATCCACCATATTGGGCTCAAATCCCACAAACAATATCTACAAATATCACAGCTTATGTTACTCTTCCAGGTTTTATATATTCATGCATTGTTTTCATATCACATATGGTTTTATATGTCACAGCATTATATGGCACATGGACTATTTCCTAGATTTTGGCATTTCAAAGAGCTGCAGAGAGGTTAAATTGCCATAAGTTGACAACATAATCATCTCCATATCTGTGCCCCCACATCAATCTAACCATGTCCATATAACTGTCTTCCAGATGGAAAACAGACCTAGGGGGTTATCATTTTTCCCCACAGGAAAATAAAATTATAACAGATGTTCTATGTTAACATGCACACTGACCCCTTGTATGGGCAGGAAATGCAGTAAGGAGGAATTAAGTCTGGACTGATCTCACAAACATGATTAATGCTGTGGGAGGTCAGAATAGATCCCATAAGGCCTGTCACTGATGGTAGTCTGATATGATCTTTCATGCAGCCAACAGGGTATGCTGGTATGAGAGGTCAAGGGATCCACAGAACCTATATAACAGGGAGCTGAGAATTATGTTCCAAATGCAACATACATGAGATATGTGAGAATACAAGCATAACACACACCTGGCACTAGGAAATAGTCCCTGTGCCATATAATGCTCAGCATTGACACCCCTTGATGAGATCACACAGTTTCAACCATCACTGCATGTGGTGAGTGGGGAGCACTGCATACTTGGGAGTTGGACAGAAGCAGGTGCTCCATGCCACACATGTATGTGTTGCTTTGCATAATGCAGATGCACATAGAGTAACTCAGTACATGTTGCTATCACAGGCATATTCAAGTATTGTCATTTTTGTATTGTAGCAGCAGAATTGTATCATGCACATGGGTCCACACAGGTGACAATGACCAATGTAAGTGTAATGACAAGTAGCCATGCAACTTTAGTGCATACATAACAGTGCAACAAACGTGTAATGCTGTCTGATCTCATTTGCACAAACCCATCCACTTCTGCACAACAGAAAGACATGAAAGGTGATTGTCTGTATATATTGTTACTGTTATCATTTCCTATTATTGCCTCAGCCTCCTACCATGGCAGAGCTGTGTACTGTCATAGTGATATTTCCTTCAAACTGTATATACAGGTACATCTTCTGGGGGAACAAGCTGTGCAAGGGAACCTACAGATAGACCAGGTATGGTTCCTAAACATATTCATGGTCTGCAGCACTGTGTAGCAGACATGTGTTATGAAATTAATGTCTCTGTTTTTCTAAATAAGGACATCTGGCCAACAATGCACCATACATCACATGAGTATCACCATATTCTGTTACTGTGCTGTATATGTCATCATGAAACTATGCCAGTGCTTGCATAAATGACTGTGTTTACTCTGTCTGTACTTTCCCACTGCAGGATATGCATTGCGACAGACAAACTCACAAGACTGAGAGGGTGTCACTGTTATGCTAGTTCGTCTGTTTCCTACATGTCATTGCTGTTACTCCTGTTGTTCTCCTCCATTAATACTGTGTCCTTCTACCCCTGTATAGGACAGCCACCATCATCATCTGAGCCACAAACAACTGCTATGTGTATGTATTACCTACTGTGCATTTTACCTTTGCTGGAATGGTACATGCTGGCAAGTATGTGATTAAGAATTCTGTGTTTATGCCATTGATTCCCTACAAGAGTTGCATTTTATCCTTCATCTCCAGTGCCAGGTGTGTGTTATGCTTGTATTCTCACATATCTCATGTATGTTGCATTTGGAACATAATTCTCAGCTCCCTGTTATATAGGTTCTGTGGATCATACACATAGAAGACCTCCTGGTAAGTCATTATTATGTTACCATTGTAGTGAGATATATGTGGCATAACTCATTAATGATATCCAGTGTGTGATATAAGCAAGTTTTTTTGACCTGTGTCATCTGTCTCTTCTTTTAGCAAATCCACTTTCTTTATCATCCATTGACCTGTCCACTGACCTGATGTGGGATCTCATGTGCCTCAGTATGGTAACATGGCCCCTGGCACACAGGACACAGATTTGGTGATACAGTGTGGCCCAGATGGTGACAGACATGTGGATGAGGCTGTAGCCTCACATGTGGAAGAAAACTTGTTCAGGCATTCTGGCAATGAGAAGATATCAATGGTGGACAGTATGAGGCCTATGGACCACAGCCCCATGTTCAGTCTGCTGGTGATGTTGACATGTCCCCACTACATGTCACTGTGGTAATGATGACTGCTGTGCAGGCCACTGACAATGTCATATGTCTATGGTTGTTGTGAAGTCTGATGCCATGGGATTCTAACATGTTGACTAACATTAGGTGACCTCATTTAGTACATGCAGTTTATCCATACTTTACATTGATATATGCTTGTGATGTTGACAACAGTTCTACATTATGTCCTGAGTTGGTTTCCTGTTTGTATCTTTTGATAATGGGCATATAGGAATGGGTTTCACAGAGGTATGTCCCTTTATGTCTGCCATACACACACACACACACACACACACACACACACACACACACACACACACACACACACACACACACACACGCACATGCACACGCACACACACTTACACACACACACCACTATGAGTCTGTATGCATACCTGTGTCACTTGTGGTCTGAGTTGATGATACATTTGTATATGTTCATGCTGTTATATGTTAGAATTAGGTTGTTATGTCTTCTGATGTTCTGTACGTACATCTACTGGGTAATTGCCATTAAATGCAATCTATGCTGCTGTGGTGGGGCAACACCAGAACATGAATGTTTAATGTGTATAATACTGTATGCGTGACTTGTCATGACACAAAGGTGTGTGTCAGATGCTACCATGCTGCATGGGCCTGGAATTGTGGTCACACTCTTCATTGCCCACACCTGTTTATTCTGCCCACTGTGTCCCCTTGTTTCTCCTCTGACAGCTGTGAAATGTCATCCACAGAAATCTGGGGTTCTTGGAGTAGTTACCCACACCTGCAGCCGGAAGACTACCATATGTTGTCATTACCACATTGTGTAACATTGTACACAGAGTAATCATCTGTGCTGCTTTTCAGGTGTGTATTGCAGTGTTCACCTGGATGTATCCAGATATCTGAACCTAGATTTCAGTACACCAAAAACATGCTATATGGTATTTCATGTTGTTGCATTTGCTCTATTCTAGGCCTACTTTGCAGTGTTGGATAGTTTTCTGTATGGGGTCATCAGCCATGGCTCAAGTGGATAACCACAGTAACCTTTTGTGGGGAGTGGACTCATATGTTGTCATCATAGATAATGTTGATAGGGATGTCCTTAGCTTAAATCCTAGCTGTGTTCCTGTGCTTACCCAGTAGTAGTCCCTCAATTATTTCACCTTGATGGTATGCAGCCCTCAAACCACTTTCCCTGCATATGGTAGCATTAGGGACACTTCCAGGGTGTGTCACCATGATGTTTGTTATACTGTCATCTTCTACACATCACAATCTGGAATTTCAGGGATGTCTGTCTCTTTCTATTGATGCATCTGTCTTCTTCTGGATGCATGGGTGTCTAAATAGGGATATGGGTGCAGTCTATTGCACCTAGTACATGTGGGAAGTTTGTGAGGCATAGCGGTTCACTACTCCATGGAGGTAGATGGAAATTATATGCATTTGTCTATCTTGTTGCACGTTGCTGCCAGGAATTCTGACAGAATACAACTGGCAGCTGTCTGTAACCCTTCTACAGCATCTCCCATATGTTGTTGAAATGTCCCAGGTGCCAGTACACCTGTGCTCAGACACACTTTTGTTTCAAGAGGGATGGAGCTGTCTTACAATGTCAGCACAGATGTGTGGGGAACACAAGTTGCACAAAGCCTGCACCACCTGTCTGCCTAGGTGGTAACTGTCAGTCATCTCTTGATCTGAGAGTTGCCTTGTTTCAGCCTTGCTTTCTGTTCTAGCTTGCTGCCTTCTTGGATGCACAGCCAGATCCTCCTCCATAGCCTGCAGTACTGCAGTCTGTTGCAGTTCATTCACTGCAGGTAGCATTTTTGTCATTATAGTTATGGACTCCATGGGATTCCATGGGAAAAGCTTCTGTTCCTTTTGTTGCAGTGTGGCACTTGATGAAGATTTTGGAAACAGAGTCAGCATTGCAGTTCATCATATTTATGTTGCATTGGGTGCACACAATATATTTTTGAATTCAGTAGTTGTGCACATCATATGTAATTATCATGTGCTAAATAGTTATGTATTCAGACTGCCTGGGGAGTATCTTCTGAAATAGTGTCTGCAGCGGGTTTGCTGAAGTATTCCTTTGGCATGCTGTGCTCTCCACAACTATCTTCTGGAATCCAATCCTCTGTTGTCAGTACTTCTTTTCAATAGCTGCTTTTGGTGCCTTTTCAGTTGTCACAGCATCAAATCTTTTCACTTTAATGGTATTCACAAGAAACTCACTTTTCATATTTCTATTCTGTATCATACACATTCTATTGAACACACTTGTTTTTGTTTCATACAGATTTCCAAAATGCATTTTTTTTCTAGTACAGATTGTGCAGGATTGATGAAAGGCTGGCCAACTCTTTCTATTATTCTTGTATCCATGCCTAATGCAAATCTTAATTACAGTGATGCGAGTGTCTCCATCGTGGATCCTTTCTTTGTCTTTTTTATAGTGCATTGCCTCATGGCTCTCTCTTTCATACTCATTATTTTCACAACATGTTCTGTCTTTATTTCTCATTTTGGCCTTATTACTTGACTCACATTTTATTTTTTATGCATTCTGTTCCTCAGTCTATGATTTTTATCTGTGCATTAGTAATTTCTCTTGCTCTGCACATGTTTACAGCTTTTGGTATAATCAGGTCTGTTTTTACATATAGCTTGTCCCTTATTTCATCATTTCCTATACCACAAATTATTATATCTTTTGTAATAGAATTATGCAGTTCACCAATTCGCAACCTTTATAGGTTTATAGATGTATACAAGGCTCATGACCACTTGGGCCCTTATAAGCTTAGCCGTGCAACCAAAATGTGACCCACAAATTTAATTATATAGGTGGTGATTTACTGACTGCTGCTGTCCATCAGAGACATAGGAGCCAGACCAGGTGTAAATTTCTGATTACGCATCCATTGGTCCAAGTTTTGCTTAGAAAGGAATAGGGAGGAACTATGCTTCACATGGGTGGGAAGCCTTTTCCAGAAAATTCTGTCTCTCCAAAATGTCCTATTTATGTCACAAGCAAATTTTAGGTCTTTTAATCTAACAGTCATGATGCTATATTTTGCATATGTGCAAACGATTCATCAAAACAGGGTCCAGGGATGACGTATGTGCCTATAGATTAAGTATAGATTTTTTCTCATCCATCACCTTAGTGACCTGTTCAATGAAGCTGACCAGTTTCAGTAAGTATGACCTTCCTTTGACAAAGTCAAACTGGGATGGATCCAGTGTTTGGAGGTCTTCTATGTCCTTGTTTTCCTTGCTGATAATTTCCATAATAATTCTTTCCATGGCTTTGCAAATAAGACTAGTCAGACTAATGATTCTCTAGTTTCTAGGATCTGTTGAAGGTCCTCCCTTATGAAGGGGAAGTAAGTAAGTAAGTAATAATAAAATACAGGGCTTTGAGGTGATCAGTGTAGGTCATTGTGTTTACCCCCATATTATTTTTGTAAGGAACCTTTGTGGATGTTCCAGATGCTGCATTTGCATAGTCAGGTACATACTGAAGGGGGCACTATCCTTTATGATGGGTCTTATGTGGGCCAAGTATGATGGTATGATGACTTCTCTGGACCTAGATGCTATGCCCTTACTTATAAGCAACATAGAAGGATTTCCTTACTACCTTGGACACATGTTGGTCAAAGGCTAGGTTACTATCCACATGAGTTCCCAAATCCATGACTAGTGAATCAGCTTTTAAGAGTGTTTTATTAATGGCATTGTTAGCCAGGCTGGTAAACTTCCCAAAAGGCACTATAATGCATTTCTTGGTATTGTCTTTTAAACAATGGCTTTGGCAACAAGCATTTGTATTAGACCTTCCTGAAGAGTGTTACCACCTTGGGGAGATTCAATAACTGTTTATAGCTTGCACTCATCTGCAAACTTGGTCAGCCAAAGTCCTTTAACATCGACTTTGACATCCAAGAAGTAGTGGCCTTGGAGACTCCACTGGTGACTGGCCTTTTTGTGGAGGTGGCTTCACTGATTCTAACCTGCTGGATACTATCAGTGAACCAGCTGGCTATCTTAGTTCTATAAGTTTGTTGACAATGCCAAAGAGGAGTATTGTATAAAATGCTTTAACCAGATCTAAGTAGGCAGTATGCATAATTTTTCTGTCATCCATCACCTTAGTGACCTCTTCAATGAAGCCAGCCAGTTTCAGTAAGTATGACCTTCCTTTGACAAAGTCAAACTGGGATGGATCCAGTGTCTGGAGGTCTTCTATGTCCTTGTTGATAATTTCCATGATAATTCTTTCCATGGCTTTGCAAATAAGACTAGTCAGACTAATGGTTCTGAAGTTTCTAGGATCTGTTGAAGGCCCTCCCTTATGAAGGGGAATGACCATTGCAGTCCTCTGTTCATGTGATACAAAACCTATTTTAAGACTATAGTTAAATAATGACTCCACGGGTCCTGATAAGTCATATTTTAGACTATTCAGGAGGCATCCTGGGATGTTATCAGGGCCCATTGAAACTGTGTTCTTGGCTTTAGTGAGTGCAGCCACTACATGCTCCCTAGTTATAGCTGGGGGGGTTATATTTGATGGTATTTTTGAGGGGATGGTTGTGGGTGAGGGGGTGGGTAAAGTTGGAAATGAATTTGTCTGCTAACAGGTTTGCTGTATTACCAGACTCAGTGAATGTGACAGCATTAACCACCAGTTCATCACATTGCTGTGTGCTGTCCGTGAGGTTTTTGAAATAGCTGTAGGAGGCCTTGTTGTTATTTCTTTTCCTGGGAGGCCATCTTAACCTGAAAGTTTGCTTTGCTTCACTTAATTAACCCTCTCAGTTGTCTATTTACTTTGTTGAGAGAGTTTTTATCTTTATTGGAATTACCCTTCCTGATTTTTACCCAATTTTCCTTTTGTTGCATATCTTGTGTAATTTAGGATGCCACCAAGGTGGTTTGTTTCTAGGACTACTCCTGTCCTTACTTCTGGTAGGCACAGTTACTTGTATGCAGCCATTGACATGATTTTACAGAGTTTCTGAGAACAATTCACCATAAGCTGCTGTGTTCTCTCTATGTTTGGAATGGGCATTGAATTTGACAACCCATCAGTGAATGCCTTAAAATGGTTCCTGTTACTGGTTTCATTTGGACAATGGAGTTGATTTTGATTTTAAAGGAGATATTTTTTGATTGGACCTTACCAGGAAGGTTGAGACATTTTGGGGGCCGCAGTGTTCTCCAATATTTGTAAGCACAAGATCTAGGGCTTCTGGTGGGCATATTTGCTATTTGGTCAAGACTGTTTATATTTACAAAGTCCAGGAACCTCTGTGCCTGTAGATTTGAGGATGTGTAGGATTCCCAGTCTCCCATGATTAGGGTGTTAGGTTGGATGGTAAGTGTCTCCAGTAGGTCTAAGAATGCATTGTGAGATTCTTGGGAAATGGAGAGTGACCTATAGCTGGCGAGGATATGTTGTAGGATTTTTGTTTGTGGTGATGTGAACAAGCAGCATCTCCAGCACATCATCCTGTTTGACCACCCTAGAGGTATGTTTGTTATTGATGTATATTGAGACACCTCCACCTTTAACCCTTGTCATGCAGCTACTGGTCAAAAATTGTGGAAGGCAATGAAACCTTGCACTGCTGGGATACTGTCTGCCGCTTTAAACCATGTCTTAGTAAATGCACATCTGTCTATATTCTCAAGTGTAAGGAGGCTTGGAGATAATGAAGCTTCTTGTTTAGGCTTCTGGCATTCAGCAGTAACACCTTGTGGTTTAGTTGAGCTGATTTTGCTATGTTAGTAGGCTTGTTGATTTGGCATTGCCTAAAAAAGTTGCTGATGGGTTGGATATAGTTTTAGGCAGCATTTGAAAGCTTAAAGTGGAGCAGTGCAGACCATGACTGGCAAAGCAACATGGTCTGTTAACCATGTCCTCTCATGCTGACAAATATTGGATCCCCTTAGAATGACAACAAGAGGAGAGCTAGTTGTTTAATTCAATCATTTTTGCTCTTATTTTGGCATCATCCTTGGTGATGATAATATGATGTTCAGTGCTAAGCTCATATCAGCCTGAAGCACATAGTCTGAAAGTGCCATAATGTCTCTGTTCATATAGTCCAGGGAGGTACATCTCAGGATATTTACACTTACATGGACTATGATGGAATCACATTGGTACCTGTGACATAATGACTTGATTGCATGCATGAATTGGTGGATTCTGGCTCCAGATAAGTAATTAACAGTTATCTCCTTCTTGTTCAGCCTGGTTAGTGGGGAATCAGTATATCATACAATAGAGAACCCTATGACGAGAGCCTGGGAAGTGTGTTTGTTTGCCTTAGGGACTTAGTGTTTGGGGCTCCACTAAGAGTGACAGTATGTGTGGTGTTAGTTGTTATTTTTTTCTGATTTCCTTTGGGCTTGCTGAGGAATAGCTTTAACAACAGGTGATCTACGTGATCTTTGTTGTTAAGGAAGACTGTTTTTAAGTGCCTCAGCATATGCTAGTCTATGCATGTGTTGTGTACTTTATGAGGTGGGTATTGTGTGCATGGTTTTGTCAACCTGATGTGCACTTGTATGTAAGAGTTTAGCCTTCAGTGTCATTGTGTAAGTACACCTCTCGCATACTATGTCTGCTGGTTTAAGGATTGAGTGGTTATCAGTAAACATGTGACAATTGCTGCATTATCTCAAGATGCCCATATCCACCAATCTGGCTACAGAGAAGTTAGGAAATTGCATATCCATACTGTCTACTCCTTTGATTTGTGATGTACAGGGGCTGGTGTATTGCAGTCAGAAGGCTATTAAGGGTGCTTTAGCAAAACAGATTATGCTAAACAGTACTAAATTCAACAACATTTAATATGTTTGCATAATACTGAATTCAGATAAATCTGTAGGTATTGCTACTTGACTCTCAACTAGCTGTACTAAGTTTGTTGGAGGACAAAGTATTTCTGTTATATTGCTGCTTTACAGGGTACAGTTTTATCAACCGTTCTTTGTATGTGTTTGCTACTGTGGAGGATACTGCTAACCCGTGCGAATACACAAAATTTATAACAGCACAAAAGAAAAACCTAGAAAATGAACTAATGAGCACTCTGTCCAATAAAATGGCTATGCTATGAGTCTTTTTGTGTATTTACCAACTCAGATAAGCCAGGCAAACATCTCGTGCCACAAGATGAATAAACTCAGTCCTCCTAATGTAAAAAAAACAGTAGAAGAGACCCACAAGTACAATGCTACCAGAAACCACTTAAACAACTAGCTGGAAATCCCTTGCTGAAGGCAATTTCAAGACAGTATTACTGTAGTAACTGTGAGAGGAAGGAAAAAAAATCAGTGAAATATACACATAAAAGCAGGAAAAAGTAGCAATCACTCAAAATAATTTAAGTGCAGTTTAGCAATCAAAGGTACTGACAGTTGTCTGGATGACACTGGATACAAGTACAACACTTTTGGAATACAACTGAAGACTCCAAGCTTTGCTGAGCTCCTGGAAAATAAGCAGGAGACAATATGTAATAAAGGAGCCTTATTCAACAGCAATACTGGTTTGCTGGGTGAACCCTCAGTATCATGAATCTATGATAAGCAATGGGTGGGAGGACTACATAAATAGCTTATACAACAGTCAATAGCAATGAAAGGGGGGAGGGAGGGATGGACTTTAGAAATCAGATTATCATAAAGGGTGGAGGCCGAGACACAGCCTTATTATAAAGCAACAACAACACAGGTAGCAACCGCACTCTCCAAAGCTAAGAATACAGCATCTATGGGACCAGATGACATCCCGGGATGTGTACTACATGAACTAAAAAATGAACTGGCACCTCACCTAAGTGTCATGTTTAATCATAGCCTCACCTCAGGCTTCGTGCCCACTGAGTGGCGCACAGCTACAGTTATCCCACTCCACAAGGGGGGATCCACCTTGAATCCCAGGAACTACTGTCCCATCAGTCTGACTAGCCTGATCTGCAAGGGAATGGAATGTATTATCATGGAACTTATAAACAAAGACATTGGCAACCTTCAAACACTGGACCCCACCCAGGTTGGGTTCATGAAGGGCTGATCTTGTCTCCTGAACCTGACTGACTTCTTCGAATCAGTCTCTAGAGCTGTGGACGAGGGTAAGGCAGCCCATACAGCCTATCTGGACCTCGTCAAGGCCTTCAACACCATCCACACTCTGGAATCATAGATAAACTTACTAAGCTGGGCATAAATCCCTGCATCACTCGATGGGTTGCCAACTGGCTTACTGACAAAACCCAGACTTTAAAAGTAGCTGACTCCAAATCCAGCTCCAGACAAGTGACAAGTGGAGTACCTCAGGGTTCAGTCCTGGGACCGCTCTTGTTTGACATCTACTTCTCTGAAGTACAGGCCAACACTAAGGGACGCTGGCTAACAAAGTTTGCAGGTGACTACAAAACTGGGAGTCATTATTGAATCCCCAAATGATGTGGATATTCTACAAAAGGGCCTTACAGAAACAGATGCTTGGTGCCAGAGCCATGGGCTCAAGCTCAATGCCAAGAAATATATAGTTATCCTTTTTGGGAAAAAAGCATGTACCTGTGAATTACCACATAGGTGGCAGTACACTAAACACCAAAAGTGTGATAAGAGACTTAGGGACACAGGTGGGCAGTGGTCTCAGCTTCGATAACCACATCACCACAACAGTCAGGAAATCCTTCTATGTGGCACACCTCATCACTAATCACTTTTCAATCAGAAAAAAGGAGGTCATTGTCCCAATGTGCTCATCCATCATTAAACCCATTATAGAGTACAACAACCCATTTGGTATGTACCTCACAAGACATATGCAACAGCTGGAAAGGCCTCAGAAATACCTCACTAAAAGAATCGCAAGCCCTAAAGCAGATGCCCTATGCTGACTGTCTAAAAAAACTCCAGCTATACTCTGTGGCATATCGTCTACTCAGAGGCGATCTTTGCTTAACATACAAGGCCATGTTAAACCCTGAGCTGTTGGACATGCTCCACTTAAAGAAAACCCAATCCCTCAGAACCATACGCTCCAGGGATCTAAACCTTGTCATCACAATGAACAACACATGCTGGAGGGATAGCTTCCTGACCCAGAGAGTCCCCATACTCTGGAATAGACTGCCCATACATATCAAGCAGAACACCTCCTTGGCTCTCTTCAAAAGGAACCTTGACGATTGGATGGGAAATAGGAAATTCCCCCTGGGGATCACATCAGTCACCCTGCTAGACAGGGGTCCAAGGAAGTAAATATTGTGGGAAGAAATATCCAGGGAATTGTTATGGCTAGGCTTGTATAGGCCATAGGGCCAATAGCTTAGTACCAACCTATGAACCTATAAGTGTGAGAGGGTTGGAAAAAATAAGAAGGCTAGCTAGAGAGGAATGTAATCAAACAAAGACAATATTGGAGCGCCTTAAGAAATTTTAGGTTAATGTGTTATTGGTAGATGGGGCAGACACAGAATGCAACTTTAAGCAGGTAAGAGATAAGCAGAATATAAAAGCACTGGAGCACAAACTGGAGCAGAGACAATTCTCTCACTATTGACCTTCTATTACAGTTTCAGGTAGACTATGCAGACATTTACCAGTAACACTGTTTATGGAAAAATACAATACTAAATGATTAAGGTTCAAAATCTCATGGAGTACACAGTTCCGCCAAAACTGTGAATTAAACTACAAGACTATGGACCAGAAGGGTTAAAATACAAATGACTAGCTTTTACAACTAATTCTACTTATGAAAATAGCTGTGCAGAATAGAGCAGTAACACAATCTTCCCACAACTTCTAATAAAAATACAAGACCTAGGTCCCAAACAAACTTAAACATGTAAACAGGTGGAACATTGCAAAAAAGTACAAACTATCGCTGCCACACTGGTCACTAAGTGCAATTCAAATATTTATGCAGAAATTAAATGCTTAAAAGAATTTAATTTTCTTTCTTTATTTTTGAAATGTTAGTTACTCGCAGTTCCACATGCCTCCAAGTCTTAGATAAAACACATCAGGTGGGGTTAGCTTTGTGCTGGAAGTAGGAGGCTAGCTAGAGAGCAATCCAGTCAAATAAAGGCAATACTGGAACTCTTTCAGAAACTTTAGATTAATGTGTTAGTGGGAGATAGGGCAGACATAGAATGCAACTTTAAGCAGGCAAAAGATAATCAGAATATAAAAGCACTGGAACACAAACAGGAGCAGAGACAGTTCTCTCATTGTTGACCTTCTACTACAGTGTATTTACCAGTAACACTGTTTATGGGAAAAAAAATCAATACTACAGGACTAAGGCTCAAAATGTCACAGGAGTGCACAGTTCTGCCACAAGTGTGAATTAAACTACAAGACTATGGACCAGCAGAGTTTAAAAATATAAGATAGCTTTCACAATTAAATAGAAGTGCAGACACACAATCTTCCCAAAACTGCGAATAAAAATACAACACTAAGTTCCCAGAACAAACTTAAAAATGCAAATAGATTGAACAGAGCAGAAAAGTTGTTGTTGTCTCTTTCGGCTTTTCCCGGTTAGGGGTCGCCACAGCAGAACTCCGGTCCGCTAATGATCGGCAGTTGATTTTTACGTGCCGAGTTGCCAGCCCTGACACACAACCTTCAACGAACAGAGCAGAAAAGTACAAAGTATTATTATGAAGCAGGTCATTAACTGCATCTCAAATATTTATGCAGAATTGGATTAAGTAAAATACTCATTTGACTCTTGTTTTCAACTTAGTAATTTATATATCTTTAGTCTATGTAAGATCTTATACTTTTTACAGAAAATGCCTAATAAATAGCAAATTCTTTCTGGACTGGCAATAATTCCCAAAACTCTCAATAAACACTGGTGTCTTATCTTTGTCCTCACCAAGGAAAAAAAAAGATTTAAACATGTGCATGAGTTCTTCCTTGGCAACATGCAGGAACACAGGACACTCGTATCTCTTTAGTCTTTCTGGACAGTCTACTTGCAGTGAAGGCTAAGTAGCATTTCTGTAACTAGAGCTTCCAGTTTTCAGCTAGGTATGATTCTAATGAAAGTATTCAATGTACTCACAGTTGAAGCATACTTCCTGTGAAAATTATAATTCTGTAGTTCTAAACACAGAGGATCTTGAGATTAACTTTATTTCTTCACTTCCATAGATATGTTTTTTTTTTCATTTTTGTCAGGTATTTCTATACTCTGACACCATGTCATATCAGGAGACTTAACAAGTAATACATAAATAAGTAGAAATGATCTTAACTCCATTTGGCCTATATTGCAAATTGATTTCTAATGAATTTCTGTGTATCACATGACATGCTAATCACTAGCTGGCTAATTAACATCTAAGTATATTTACCCCCATAGCTATTACATATCAGCATTGTTAAAATATCAACATATACAGTGACTGTTGACCTACAGAAGCATAGCCTTTTTTGCCTTAAAAATACTGACTGTCCTGTTTTGTTATTTAAATTCTTAACCAGGATGTTAACCAGGATCCACTGTGTCCTTTGAAATACTTGACTATCAAAGAGTTTTTTTTTTAAGTGGGTTATATAAGTAGGCTTTAAGTTCAGGGCTCTTGTGGCAGTGCAACAGCACTGTTGCCACTATTCATAATGTACCTTCGCCATTTGTTTTACTTGGCAAGCCTTAACTACCAGACCCAAGCAACTGGTGGATTATTCTGTATTAGTCAGCAAGGCTGTTGCATAAAGTCAAGAAATGGGACCTACTGCTTTACAAATGATGTTCATAAGGGTTGTTGCTATTTGCATTAGTTATATCCTAAATCCACAGCATTCTGAGCATGGCTGGTCAGCTGACCATGAAATGTCCATAGTGACCGAATCATTCTATCCCCATGTTTATATTCCTCAATTGCCCTACCCATTTTGTTAAACTGTAGCTGCCCTGTCACTTGTCCTACTCTACACTGGAATTTTGATGACAGGATAACCCCAGCATATTTGCTGTCCTTTCCTAAGACAGGTAAGCAGACAACTTGCCATTTTTCTCTATTTCACAGTTTGGTCCTTCAGCACTGTCCATTAATCAGATATGAGTCAACTAGGTCATAGTCGGAGCTCCATCCCTTTATGTTATGGAGCAGACCAGGTTGCTGAAGTAATTAAAATGCCTTGTCTTATCTTTTCTATTGCAGACTTCTAGCAACTTATATGAATATATACTCCAGTGCAAAGTATGAGACTTTGTACATATTCATGACCTTATGTATCTTACATATCCATGAATTTTCCATACCGACTTTATTCAGTTATGGATCATGGTAAACAGATGCCTGCTCTGGTCAGCAGCAGGCATAAATGCAGGAACAGCTCTGGGATGAAATGCTGGTCTCCTTAAGAAGATACAGCTAGTCGTATGCACTGCGTATACACCTAGGGGCACTTTTTATCTTGACCATTCCAGCACTGCATATGTCTTTGGAATGTGGGAGGAAATTAGAGCCACCATGCAAAACTGATAGACACTAAAATGAACATGGAGATTCTGCACAAAATATTCCCAGTTCAGAACTGAACTGGAGAACCAAGTACTGTGAGAAAGAATAACTGGCACATGCACTGCTGCACTGCCTGCCCACCTTGTACTGTGAAAAGTTATTCATACTCTTCTAAACAACATTGCCAAACAGGAGATTCAGTTTTGAAAAATAAAAAGCAATTGCAAGCTAAAGCTAAAATTACTTTCACGAATAAAGCACTCAGATGTTATTTTTATTGATTCTCCTCAAATGCAAACTGTTATGTGAATCATTTCTACAACTCCTGCCGATTCAGATACTCATTTTTAAGTCATAATGCAAATTTGATGACATTACTGCTGCTAGAAATGTTGATTGACATGTAACAGCAATGTGTTACTCAATGTTCTTGTGTTCTAATAACTGTTAAATTATGGGATTCTTCATAGGGATCCCATCAGTTGTTACATTTGTCCAGAAGTCACATTTGATGTAGTACATCTGGTAAAGGTCTCCAGTTAATATTGGAGAGGATTTTTTAAGAAGCAATACACAGGCAGCTGTTCAAAAATAATGGAAGTTAAGTGCTGACATCTTGGCTTCCTCACCTTCATAGTATGTTATGCTTCAAAAAGGATTAAGGGATTTGTTTTTATTATTATCTTTGTTTTACCTGATGATGCACTCAATCTCATTTTCAAGAGAAACACTAGAGTTTTATTTTTATATATTTTGCTAACTCTTAAAATTGTTTTAACTATGATTAATACTTGTATATACTTCATGCAATAGTTTAGAAATAACAAAAAAATTTTGCTTGATGGAAGAGATGGGAAGAGATGTATCTTAGACACCATTCTAAAACATTTACGAAGCTGTTGTGGCAGCAAGTTCTGCAAGTCAGGGCAGAAAAAGAAAAACAGATAAACCCAGAAGAATCAAGCCTAAATCTAGCTATCACAGAGGAAATAAGATATCCAGTAACACCTGAGACACTGTAGGTCCTTAAATGCCGCTCTTCTATTGTGGTGGCCTGCAACATGACAAAACTGCCTTGGACTCTTGTTACCAGATTTGACTTGAAAAACCATCCTACACCCGTGTTCCCTGGAATAGTATGTTCTAGTGTTCATCTTTGCTTGGGTACATCTGGTTGCATGTGGTGACAATTTTCTTGTCTGTCAGTGATGTTGGATTTAGCATTGCTATTGTTACTCCCTCCTGTTTATTTCTCAGTTGTGGTTGAGCCTGCCCTGCTATATTGCATCCTTACTTTGTTTTATTGTTTATTTCCTGTCACATTGTGTCCTTGCTCTGATAGTACCACATGCCTTGCTGCATTATTCTACTTTTCTGCATTGTAATTATTACTGTGGTATCCTGTCCACAAAAGTAGTACTGAAGTTAATTTCTTTACTGACATTCAGAAATGCTGGTACAGAAATTAATACTGGTACTGCACTGTCTATTGATTGGATTCTCTCATTCACTCCTCTCATGCCTTGCACCTGGGCTACCCCCTTCACCTCATCCTAGCTACCCCACTCTCCTTTATATTCTAATGTCAGTAAACAAGTCCTCATTCCATATCTTGACCAACTTCAGAACTCTGTCCAGGACACCTGCAAAACAAAAAAAAATCTGTTAAACCAAGACACCACCCCTTTTAATCTAAGTACCATCTTTCTATGATACTTTAATCACCCTTCCATTAATTGGCACACTTACATCTTTAACTACAAACTCTGCCAATCAAATAACACTCTTCCCCTATAGGGACACCCTCAGATGTGATCTTGTCCTCACCAATGCAGCCCCTTTCTGTTCCTCACCCATTGTCATAACCTCATTTGTTAGGTCAGATCACAACACTTTTTGTTCATCATAGGATTCCAGTACAGGTGAATGGCCAACTCAGGCATCTTTGTAGACTTCTCCATGATCATTTCCTCATGCTTGATAATATCTTGATATGCTTTAACAATCCCCATCCCTGAATTATCTAACAATAAAGACTACCTCATATTCCCAAAGTTTGCATTTCCATCTCAACTCTTGCACACAAGCACATTTTCTTATTAGTAACAAATACAATACTAAAATTTAGAAACACACCACTCTGTAACCCTGGTGGAATTGAATTTCTGCAGTAAATTGAAAAATTAATGGCTCTAAAAAACAGAGCAAAAGCTCAGCATGTTATAATGAAACTTAAAAGGGTAAACAAAGAACCCCGGATAAACTACAAATTGCCATCTCAGCAAATGATAACCACATGACATTATCTAATTTTGTAAGAAATTTTACAAATAATACTCAGCATTGCACAAATTATCTTTAATGGTATCAACCACCGAAAACCTAAGGATATAGCTAACATCCTTGCAGATAAATTCCTCTTTAGTTTCTTCCTTATGTAGTCTCCAAACTTCCAAATCCAAAGTTTCCAGTCATACACTCTCCCAGTACTCATCTCTGAACAGGTAGTAAAAGTGCTCTTCAGCACAAAAACATCAGCTGTATCAGTTCAGACACCATATTGGGATGCTTTTTAGTCAGTATAGAACACCCCTCCATCAGATCACCTCCTTAAACTATTCAGCTTCATCCTTTCAAGCAGATACGTACCAGAAGCCTAACAAATAACAAAGGGAAGCTCCACCACAGGCCCAGACAGCTATACACCTACATATCACCCTCACCAGTGTCATTTGCAAGGTGATGGAATGCATTACTATAGATCTCTTAATCAGGGTCACAGGGAACCTATTATTCTTAGACCCAAACCAATTTTACTCTGTAAAAGATAGATCACATCTATTAAACCTAGGTTTTTCATATTATAACCCCACACTGTCAATGAGAGACTGGTCAAACTCAGAATAAATTCCTCTGTAGCCCACTGGATTGACAGCTGATGCACTGATATACAACATTCTATTAGAGTTAATGCCACACTATCCTCTGAGTGACTTGTCATCAGTGATGTACTCCAGAGCTCTCTTTCTGGACAACGTCTGTTTGACATCTCTTTCTCTGATATCACAGCTGACATTAAGTGCCTCTGACTGACCAAGTATGCAGACAACTGCAAGCTTGTAGCTATCATTGACTTCGCTGAAGACACTTTGATCCTATCTTGAGCAAGCGTATGGTGTCAGGATCAGGGGCTATAAATGAATGCCAAAAAATGTATTGTCGTGTGGTTTGGAAAATAGGAATTCTTGCACAACTACCTCATAAATGATACCCCCCTTAAAGCAGACAATGCCATTAGATACCTAGGCATCTCTATGGATAATGAAATCGTCTTTTGCCACCACATATTCTCTGTCATTAGAAAGTTTGTAATGTTACCCAGCCGATTACTATGGACATCTTTTTTCAGGCTAAAGAGATGCATTAATCCTCTCTTAATTAGCCCATATCAGTCCCATACTAGAACACAGTGCATCCTTAGTTATATACCTGTCTGAACATTTAACCAAACCTGGAATACCCCAATGGTTCTTCTTCAAAAATATCTTGGGTATGGCCTCCATCTGTTACCATAGCATGTAAAAGCCCTGTCTCTCTTGTCAGCCTGTTACAGACTCCTATAGGGTAACTAAGCCTGTGCTGCAAAGCTGTAAGTGACCTCATCCTGTTTGACCTACCACTTATGTGCTAGACTGGTAGCATTAAAAATGCAAGATGAATGGCTGTAAATCTAAACTGCAACATAAATAGGAACTGTTGGTGTTTCGTGTATCTTTCCTGTCAAAAAATGTCTAATCTCTGAAACAAACTCCTGCTATCTGTAAAGGGGAGCATGTGCCACACTACTTTAAATTTAGTTTAGATGAATGAAAAGGGAACCACACATTCACTCCATGCCTCGACCCACGATCTCTTTGTGGACACGGGAAGTAACCAGATGGTTATACCAGTGAAACTGCAGTAGCTAGGCTTCAAAAGACTTAAGTGGTCTCTTGCCTAGTAGCAGACTATGAATTCACAAACACCATTGCAAGAACTTCAAAGGTGGTTCGAAGCAGAGGGAGAAGAATAGGTATAACATGGTGAACCTCAAAGTCTTGCAGGATACCTTGCTGAAGAACTCTACACCTGCTGCAACCTTTAAAACTCAATGTTTGAGAATATAAGGTAAAGGACATTGCAGTCATTCAGATGAGAGGTGTCCTGACTCACACAGCCAATGCTGTGTCCTCTGATGAAATAAGGTGCTTAATATGTATAATATTCCTTATATGATAATAACGGCATGAACAAACAGCAGCTCAGACCTGTTTCTGTAATGACAGAAAATCACAGGGATAATTCCAAGATTTCACATTATGGACACAATATGGTTGGGCAGCAGGAATAGGAGTTGTGGGGGACATTAAAGTGTCATGAATGGCCATGGGTGTAGTCTTTGATGGGATGAATTTTAGTCATTTCATAGATTTACTACAGACTATGTTATCCAAAAAGTCTTACATAGGATATGACTAATCAACATTAATTCTGGAAAAGGAGATGAACTGCTGGGTATCATATGCTTAGCTATTATATTGCAAACCTCTCCATGAAAGTAACTAACTAATGGGTGGCATGTATATTCCAAAGAGAATATGATCCAGAAAAGAGCTCTTACGTAGATCTTACGTATTAGATATTAGGAAGAGGAATAGTTAACCCCAGAGCCTAACTTCTGAGTGTGCCCTTGGGGTTAGGGGCCAAAAGTAAATGTCAGACTGGGCAGGAGACTCCTCTGTTGGACCTGTAACCAATAAAAACAAGAACACACTTGTAACGTACCACCTAAATAGGACTTCAAATACTTCAAAAAGATCAGATTGTTGATCATGTCAAATGCAGCACAGAGAGCAAGAAAGACCAGTACAGAATAACACCTTTGTATTTGTACAGCTAGAAGGTCATCCGGCACCTGAGTAAGAGTCTCAGACCGAAAGGGAGTCTACAGCTCATGAGAGTCAAAAAGAAAAAGTAAACTAATTTACTTACACGTCACTTTCCCTATAGTCTTCCCAATGAAAGAGTGTTAGAGACATGGTAATATCTTTTCAGGATACTTGGAACCACAATTAAATTCTCGAGGTTTATTGTAATCTAACTCTCATATAAGAAGGCTGGATATACTTGCATTTGTCAAGGAGGAGCAGGCAATTTTAAAATTATAAGGACTGAGGATACTTATAAAAACATTAGTAATCAAGTTCACTCTGGGCCCAGATGTCACATTATGGATCACAGCAAAATCAATGGATTGTAGCCATGGATAAATTCAACTCTATTTGTGAAGATAACAGTTTATATGATGTAAGAGCCTTCCAAGTGATCTGACAGGCTAGAATGTATAGTTGATTGATTCCTTTTGACAGAGATTACCCCAGACACATGCTCTTTTTCCTTATGGGAACTGTTAGGCTGGTGCCTACAGTAATGTAAGTCAGGTGTTTTTTGTCAACCAAATTGGCATGCCATTCTTCATTCTCCTCTATCCAAACAGTATGGTTGAGCTTGGCATAATACCACCATTTCCTCTAAGTAACAGGAGCAAGATGTACAATTAAAGAGTAAAATGATTTACAGATGTTAGTGACAAGTAGCTCTGCATTATCTATATTGCTGTCAGAGAGGAAGTCAAGGGCAAGAAGCAAAAGACCAATCATGATGTTAGACAAGCCACTGAACTCAACAAACTCCATAACAGGGGAGAAGAAAATGAGGTAGCTGAAGGCTGAAGAGAAAACGTGATGGCCAGACCATGAGACTGGTTCTGTTCCAAGGACTAATGTGACCGCTCCAGGTTAGAACACCAAGTTTAGTGAATGTCATGCTTACGGATGGCAGACATGATGACCTTAATGATCCCATTATATTGCTGTCAGAGAGGAAGTCAAGGGCAAGAAGCAAAAGACCAATCATAATGTTAGACAAGCCACTGAACTCAACAAACTCCATAACAGGGGAGAAGAAAATGAGGTAGCTGAAGGCTGAAGAGAAAATGTGATGGCCAGATCATGAGACTGGTTCTGTTCCAAGGACTAATGTGACCGCTCCAGGTTAGAACACCAAGTCTAATGAATGTCATGCTTACATGATGACCTTAATGATCCCAAATCTTGTCATAATGGCTAAACATTCTTTAGCAAGAGCCATAAGGCCATCTTCAACCCAGATTTGAAGTTACTCAACATCAGACAGTTTCACTGGATCAACATTAAATCAATGAGAAAATCAAAAAAACTTCTGCAAGAAGGCTTTTATGCTGTCTGGTCTTGTGGTCGGTAGACAAGAAGAAAGGTACAGTTTGTTTCTACATCTTGACACACCCAAATCTATTGAAAGATCCCATGGAATATGAATCATGTTCATCTTGGATTTAGAACAAATGGATACCAATGATTCTGACACTCTTAAGGCATCGAATGACGGACACCTGATGGTATGAATGAGGGCAAATGGGGAATGCAGCAGGAATCCAGAAGGATGCAATGTCAGTATCACATGATAAGTCAGCAGTAATGCTGGATAAGGTACTTTAAGTGTCCAGATATGTTTAGCTTAAAGCCCACTTCAGGGCAGTGCATGAACTTACTATTTTGCTAGCCATGTCTTGGTTATTGGTTAGTAGTTCCAAACTGTAAATCACATTATGTTGTAGCATCCATTATTATTTAATTGTTATGATCATTGACCTCTCTTTCTTACTCTACATTTCTGTGAGGCTGTTGGAAGAGTTCAAACTAGCAAATATTATTTCCTATTTAGCCAGCATTAAACAAAACTAGCTATTCATTAGTTTATGTTAACTTTATTGAACTACAGTGTTCACATAAAGCCCTGTATAGAGTCAGTTATCTAAAAGGTGGCTTGTCCAGGGCACATGTAAAATAATTCCCAGGTACATCATTAAATATGTTTACATCTGCAACAAAACGACAATGTATTTAAAAAAAAGAAGGCATAGTACCATTAGAGGCTTTAAAAAGTAAGGCAGTCCAAGAGGTAATGACTAGTCTTGTACTTCAGTCATGAAAACATGACCAGCATTTTATATCTGGAAATTTCCTAATGTCTGTGAGAAGATTTTATGATGAAGATGTATTTATAAACAATGGATTTCCTTTTCTGCATATTGAGTTTAGTTGCACATTCAGGGAGCTGTAAAGCATGCATGCATTGTATGAAATTTACTTATCAGAGAGTATTTTATCTGATTAATATTCAGCCAGCCCTTACTATTTAGCTGACATTTACTAATAATTTTGTTAATCTGCTAATGATATGCAGTTATCACTACAGTTAAGGGAAAAAAAACAGTGAAGTCATAAAGTTAGTGCTCAGAAGCATACATGTATTATGTGCACTGACATGGGTACATCAGCATTCAGTACCACAATTCACGGACATGGATCACAGTAATGCATGCTGGCATACAAAGGAATGTTGACATTTAAGAATGACACACAGACATGTGTACTATGCTCTCCCATATTTTAGAGATCCCTGGTTGCTGTATTGTGCTTCTGACACTGAAGTGCAACACAGCACAGAAAGAAAGACACAGTTAATATGCATCTAGTTAAGAATGAGTGTGCTGGACTCCTCCATCATGCATAACTGCAGCTGATAAATAATTGCAATTCATTGGGTATGATAGCAGAGTTAGGGTCATGACCACAGTGTATTAACAAACAGCTCAGGTGCACTGACAGTTCCCATTGGCTGGAGATCGGGGCAATCACTCTCTGGGGCAGTAACAGTCTGGTTGTGGGAGCAGATTTGCCTACACCATAGTGAACTATATTGCATTTACTGCTGTGGACATTTTTTTACACAATTCATTATGTCTGGTAGCTGAGCAGCATATCAGCAAGGACATGGGAACGGTATTGTCAGACACAATGTATTAAAGATAGGTATGCAGTTCTGGTGCTACAGTTTATCTAACTGGGATCAGTCTAAATACTCCCCAGGTGTAATGTCTTTGATCATGTACAATCCTGTGGGGGTGGGGGTGCTCATTTGCATTTGCACTCCATGCAGAAAGTTCTATGGATGTGTATTGTGTTAAAGTGTACAAGATCTTGGCTCATTAGTGTCATAGCTTATGAATCATGCAAGGCTTTGGTACACCATTCTACAGTATGTCACCCCTACTCCACGGTGCAGAATGTCTATGATTAGTGTCTTTAGGCCACCGCATTGTAAACATAATTTTGCACTAAAATCAGAAAACCTACAGTATCTCAAACTGATATTATTTTGAAGGTAAAGTGCTTAATAGCAGTAAAGGAATAAGTTATTTTCCTAAAGTTTCCAGCTATTAAATTCAGCACAATTTAGGTTGAGATGAAAGCTTCCTCTTGTCACATACATTTTCATAAAAATCATGTACGATATTCTAAATCAAGAAAATGATGTTGTTATTGCATTGAGTCAATTCATTTCTAAACTGAATGTAAATTATTTCCAACCTCTTTATAGATTATATCAGTCTAATAAAGAATAGACTTAAGACTGCCTATGTAAGCACCAATCTGGAAGTATCGAAACTCCAAACTTAGACTGTTTAATATATTTATTATGAAGCTACTGTCTTAGGCATATTTTACCTTGAGACCAAGTTGCTTCCAGCATGAAAAACAGCTCTGTCAAAATTATTATCTTTAAATCATGTAAATAAACATACGCCTTGCAAACAGCAACTAGTTGCTGTTTTAAAGACATATATTTATTTAGATTTATTTAGGATTACATTGAAAACCTTAAAACTGCATCTGTCGACCGGCATATGGTCGAATGGCAGTTTTCAAGTCAGCAGAATGTCAAACCAAAATGTATTGACTACACTACAGTAAACAGGTAATGAAGTTCAAGTATTTGGGGTCAACATTGTGCAGAGAGATTACGGTTCAGTGAGGAACAGGGAATTAGCCCATTTCCTCACTGTAGTGCAATCTCGGAGTTGGTATATTTAATGTGCAGGGGGCATGGGTTCAAAATAGTAGAATTAACGTACCATTGACTGTAGAGTGTAACGGTACATTAATGTGCATAACAGGAGGTGACTTATGTCACCTCCTGCTATGTCAAATACTTCGAACTACAGATGCCGATGTATTCATTTTCTCCTTGGTTGTTGTTTCAAAATTCTGAATTCAGCATTTTGGGTCGACATTCTGAATGGTTTACCGAAGTGGACTCTGAATTTCAATAGTAAACCATTTATTTATATGTCTTTGATAACCACTAATGTCCGACTGGGTAAAGTCCATTTTCAGTGGAAACCCAGGGAGAAAAGCTCAAGATGTTCATAGCAAAACAATTTTTAGAAATGTACATCACATAGTTCTTAAGATACCTAGATACAAACAGGCAATTGTTCTTTACAAAGATAAAAAAAGGTATTTCTTCTGTGGTGACATTATATGTGATATTAAATTCCAAGTATAAAACATTTGGCATTGAGCAGGATTCCATAAAGTTCACAGAAGCTATATGTGGACAGCGCAGCACACAAAAAGAAGACTTTAGTGCACCTGCTGTGGACACAATTCCAGAAGACACACTGAAGGCAGATTGAGTACTTAAGTATTCAGTGTAGGAAAATGAAGGACTCCATGCATACCAGTGTGATTTCAAAACACATTGTGTGCACACAACACAACTCAAATGCAATGAACATCTGTGATGAATCCGTGATGACTCCAAGGAATTCAAGTGAATACTGCACATTATGGCAAAATCCATAACAAAATGAAAAAAATTGCAACCTGCTGGTAATATACTGAAAAAACAGCAGTGATCCAAGCCACAAATGAGGCTGTGACTGTGTGTCCTAGAAGGCAGCCAGCTAGAGTCAGAGCAAGACTGCGACTAAGCCAGTTGCCAGACGAGGAAATAAAAGGCAGATATCATCTAGACAGACAAATAGTGGAAGCTGTCTGTACATTGTGTGCCCCACCAATGTCTCTGCAGACCCTACAAGTAAACCACATCCCCATTGAAGACAAAGAGTGTCTCAGCCTGTATCTGCTTACATCTGGTACATTCTAGAGACACATGGGGATGTTGTAGGAGTATCACTGACAACTGCCAGTCATATCCTGACAAAATTCCTTGCAGGAATGTGAAGCAAGGCGGATGAAAACATATGCTTCCTATCCATGCCCATGGAGTGGAGAACTGTAATGCACCAGTTCTGTACTAGCAAACTTCCCCATGTACTGTGTGCAATAGATTGTACACACATACCTATCAAGACACCAGTACATCTAGAAGCAGACTGATATATAAACAGAAGGGGATGGCCATCCATCAGTTGTCAAGTTTGTGTGTGCAGCTGATGGCAGCATAACAAACATGATGGCAACACACTAAGAAAGTGTCCATGATGCTGCCATTTGGAGGTAAAGTAGACTCAAAGCTGCATTCCAGTAAGGTGAAATACTGAGGAACTGCCACTGGGTAAGTACAGGAACACAGCTACGAAGCTAGTTATGGATAACTGTCTCAATAATATCCAGTCTAATGAAAAGTGTTTCTATTCTCACAACAAGTGACTGTGGTTATACACTTGAGTCGTGGCTAATGACCCCATCCTGTGAACCATCAAACCTTGTACAGGATGTCCAAAATAGAGCACACAAAACAGCCAGCCTTCTGAACTGAAAGCTACATTCAGCTGTCAGACACATCCGGTGGTGCACTGCATACACACCTGCGAAGGCAGCACAGATGATAATGGTGTGTGCCATGCTCCACAATATGCTAAGCTGAAAATATGGAGGTTTTCCAGCTATAGATGTGGGTGAACTACCCAAAGAACCACAGATGTCTGAAGAGTTCATACCACAATTATCAGAGGAGGAGCAGAAGGACATAGGCGACAAACATCACAGGCATAGGAAACGTAGGGTGCGACCACAAGGGCAGGCCCAGCCAACATGATAGCATTTGACCCAAACATTTGAGGGATAAAAACCACATGTACATGAGTACACAGATTGAACAGTGACTTCCAGGTGTTGCCCCATGACATAACACAGAATGCATCTAATGGCAAGTAACCACTGGATGTACACACTAAGCATCACACATAACATAAACCTGACATATTCCAACATGAACATATGCGACTGTGGAAAAAAAAAAGCATCACATCAGCTCAGGCACAACTGACACAGGCATGCATATACACTCAGTTTGTTTTATCACTTTATGGTAATCAGTAAGAGACACACATCAGTGTTATACCTACCTATCAGTACAATATTATAGCCTAAAAAAGAGACTGTACCCATGACATAATGGAGACATTTTTATTTCAGAAAAAACATATTACAGTACAGTGGTACTGAAATACTATGAGGCAGCTATGTATACTACACTGTTGGGCACACTCAAATGCAGTCTTGGTTAACCTTGCTGGTGTCTCACACCACGGTCCACCCTGTCATGACCACATGCAAACACAACTCTTGGTTGATCCACAGAGGAGATGGATGGTGGTACAACACCACGTCAAGATGAAGGAGTATGACTGCAGGTTGAAGGCTTTGTGACTGGTGGGACCTCAGAAAATGGGTGAGCAGTTGACATCTGTGCAGGGTGGACCATAGACAGGGATTCCTGTTGCCTAATGGTGGTCCTGTGGATAGGTGGCCTGCCTCTCTCAGGTTGCAGTCTGCTGTGCAGAGTCATGGAATGCAAAATCCTGCTTGTATCATGACACTGTGCAGTACCATAGAGCCCAGGATATCCATTGACCATGCCACAGCTAGCAGACTCTCATTCTTAGTGGTCAGTAACATACTCCCACCATGTCTGCACTCAAGTCTTTCATGCATGACACACATTTGGTATGCCACATGATCTGTGGTACAGGTAAGTACATTAATGTCTGAATGGTGCTGTTGCTGTGACAGTTCATTTGCCTGCAGCAGGAGGTGGACACCGTCTGACTCCTGGCCATGTACATCTGCTTGCTTACATCTATGGCAATGCCCTGTGTCTGGTTGTTGTGTGGATCTTCCAGTAGCAGTATTCCCAACTGTGGTGTGTTGATCAATGGCCTCACCCTGATCAACATCCACTGTGCCATCATCCTCTGAATGTGTTGAAAGTGGACCTCCACATCTGAAGAAATGTCCAGTGCAACATCAGTGTCAACCTCATGAATGGACTCTCCTAAAAACTCAAGGTCCTCTGTGCCAGGGCCATACTACCATGCTAAGATATTTCATGAACAACATTATTATCACTGAATGGGCTGCTGGATGATGAAGACAGTTGAGAAACAAGATAAAAGACACTGGTCAGGACAAAATGTACCTACAGCACATGATGAATATCAAAGACACTTGGCATATATATTTCACGGCAATGTTACAAATGCTAATTACTTAACTTGCAGTGTACTATATTTATGTTTCACAGAATGTACATACCATAACTATATAATTAAAATGACCAACACATATAATATATGTGATGCATAAAAATAAAAATAAAAACACACCTGGCAAACACTCATGGGATGATGTCATGGTTCCACTGGGGTGAACAGTGTAGGGAAAGAAAAAACATGACAGATCACATCATTCACACCATTAATCAAGTAAACACAATTAAAACAGACAGAATGTGTGACATATACATACTACTTGTATGTGGCCTTGAGGACTCCTGCTGTGTAGAGGTTGTTGGTGGCACTATGTATCCTGCAGTGGGAAAGTAAAGAGAAAGGCAGCATAGTCATGTATTTAGCATAACAAATACTGACACCATCACATATACAACACAATAATATGAGCTGCAAATACTAATGTGATAGATTCTGCAACTGTACACTAGAAGGGCCCGTACTAACAAATATTGACAAAAATGTCAGACATCACATGTGCTATACATTGTTGAAAGCTCTGACAATGTTCCTGTAACATACCTGGTCTGTCTGCACTTGATAATGCATGGCTTGCCCCTCCACTGGATGTACCTGTAGTGTTCAGTGTTAGTGAAACAATAATATAACAGTAAACAGCAGTGCGATTAAATGAGGTGGGGGCACTAACAAGGAAATGAGCACAGCAACAATATAGAGACACTCATCTGCTGCTCCCTGGTGTAGGCCCAGAGTAGATAGATCTGTGAATAATAATGCAATAAACATTATAGATGTTGTTTGCACTGCTCTGTCTGTAAGTCAGATGTACCAATACATGTAATTATACTTATGTTCATCATCCTCACCCTGTGTGGAAGTGTGTTCATGGCTCAACTTTGCTGCTGTAAATCAAACATAGCAATATATGAATATGCATGTTGAAGCAATATACAGTGATTGTCACAATATTCATGGAATACCAGCTTCAGTCCCACCACCAGGGATTCATTGCTCCCCTTTTGCTGTACACCAAAAAAAATTGCGATGTCATGGGGGGGGGTTCATTGGTGGTCCACAACTAGTGGCATCCCTTGATCTCTCATAATGTGTCACTCTGTTAGGTGCACAAAGGATCCTGCTTAAGCAACATCATTTGCAGGTCTCACAGCATCAGTTACATCGGTTGTGGCCTCAAACTGCACTGGTCATGTTGGTGAAGTCTGTGCAGATTTCATTTCTCCAAACAGTATCTTTTGGATGACCTGAGAGTCTCCTTCCATGTTGGAGGAGAGCATCAATTATGATGTCAATTTCCTGGGAGGGAAGATGTCACCCCTAGAATAGTTGCAATCTGGAAAACATTGATATGCTCATGATAATATTCATGGTTGAGCAAATTTATGCATTTGATTCTGTGAACAGCATAAGCCAACACTATACATTCCTATGCAATGCAAAGATCTGATAACACTGCCTGTGATAAATGCACGTAAAAAGTATCAACAATGCTTTCATACAACATATGTAAAATTAACTTAACTTGTAACATCAGTACAGTTTGTGACTAAGATTAGAACCCCTATGTATATACATTTTATATATATATATATATATATATATATATATATATATATATATATATATATATATATATATATATATATATATATCTGTTGAAAGGAGGTCCAACCATAACAGCATCATGCCATCAAAGTCTGCTTGCATTTCACATTAAAATACTACATCAATTAACAATTAAACAAATTATCGAATGTGTTGGAATAACTCTGGATATGTAGGCAGTGCAGATAATAGTAAACTGAGACAATAGTGATAACACCTTTGTTAAGGGTCATCATTGAAGAAATATCCATAACAGCAACAGCACATGTTTTAACACTGTTTTAAGAAACATGATTTAAGAAATATCAATAAGATCAACATCACATACTAAATATGGATACTGTTGTAATTAGTAGGTTTCTGTAGTTAGACCACAAAGTACAATGAATTATCTGGAGGAATTGCAGATGATCCATAAAGCCTCCTCTATATTTTATCATTTTCATTGGAAGTCTCTCTACAAAATTACATATGGTACTGAACTAAAGTATTTAGAAGAACTGCACCTGTATGCACAAATTTCCAGGCAATATGACAATGGGAACTTTTAACTAATTTTGTTAAACTTCAAATTTTGGGCAAATATGACTTTAAACATATATCTTTTGCAATGATTATCTTTAACAGATTTAATAATTACCACTACAGAACTTCCATCAGTTGGTAATGTACCTCTTACTCAGACTTACAGAATCAAAGTGCACCTTGTGTGCACCATTTTAAGTACCATGTGCACCATACATAATTAATGAAGTTAATTAAAATTCAAGTTTTTGGAATCCCATTCATGCACATCCGCATAAATTGCTGTTATGTGACAAAACACCCAGGTGTGCCATGTAAATACCCAACAGGTATTGATAAATGGTAGCATACATGGGACAGTGTCATTATCTACAACAGGGGACACAGTCAAGACTGCAGCACCCCCATTCCCCATAAAGTGCACCACAGTATCAGCAATCCATCTACACAGTGTGAGATTAGAACCCACATCCTTCTGCAACAAAGGCAAGCATGATACCTTATGTGTTAATAACACTAAAAATTAATCCAATTACTTGGTGTGAGACTAACTAGATTAATTATCTTAGGACATGACATCAGCTTCACTTTCAAATATTGAGTCGGATACATTTACTGATCAGACCATTGCTAACTGCAAGCTGAGTGGTACCGCCGTGAGCATTTCTGTGTTTTTTGTGTTTTTCAGATTTCTACTACTTGAGGATCAGGATGGCTACTTTGAGGAGACTGAGACGTGTTCATGCACCCAACTGGACCAATGAGGAGATAACCCAAATGTTGACAATGTACTCCAGATTGAAGCAGTGGATGAGAGCCAGATCCAGGAATTTCACTATGATTGATGTGTAGAACTGGATCATGAGGGAGCATTGACAGAGGATGGGAATCTACCACAATGGAGTGCAGGTTCGCCGGTGCTATGATGATCTGCATCAGGGGAAGGCAGTGGAGCTTTGAAGGAGGGTCAACGAGATGTGGTGGTAGCCCTCAGATGTCTACAGTAAGTAACAATAATCTATGTATACCATAGCATTCCTACTGATTTTACAAATGTTTCTTTGAACCCTATATATCATAGATATGTTTTTGTAACCATGTTTTAGCTACTGTGAGAATTAGCTTGTGGGGATAATTCAGTGGACTTTGTGCATACTGCACTCTTAACTACGTGTTTGACACCTGTGTTATTATTTTAGTTAATAACTCAATAATATCCATAACTCTGTCCTTTGTAGATGTACATATGTTTTACATCTAAGTACATAATTTTACATAGCCTCTGTCTCATGAATCAAATTAGCCTACATTACCTAGGCTGTGGATGACTGCCCATTTCATTGTTTTCCATTATAGTCCCACTGTATCAACTGTTGAACTGTTACAATTTGGAAGAAACACTTTTATAACTTACTCAGCATTTTTCATAAACAAGTACATAGACACATTTATTTAATTTAAGCATTAATACCTGTATCATTGCATAAATGTAGGCTTTTAGTTATCTGTTGATGGCTGTTATGTCTTCACTGTGAGAGGTGTGCAAATTGTAAGCATTTTCCATATTCTGCAGTTTATTTCAGGATTTCTAATAAACACCTGCAGTACATGTTTTCTACAATGAGATCCTAGTTGACTGTTAGCTTGGCCTGTAAAGCAACTGGCCAGCATGTCTTGATTTCAGTATGTTGTGGGTTCCCAACCACAAAGGGGAACCTATTACCTTGGTTAACTTCACCCATGTAATTGTTTTAAAAATCATTTATTTAATTATTGTTTGTTGACCAGGAAAGTCCAACTAGGACAGAGCATATTTTCAGCAGACACTCAGGGAAAAAACACTCCAGATGCATGAATTTGGCAGGAAACCCACAGAGGACATTCAGAATCCACACAGAAAGCACCCAGCCAAAAATTGAACCAGAGAACCTCTTGCTGTGAGGTGACAATGTTAACCACTGCACCACTGTACCGCCCATATTGCAATACTTTATATTATGGTTTATGTTGTGCATGGTAATGATTGACTGATTTAGGTGCAGATACAGTAAAGCCTTCATGGGCCACTAAAACCATGTACATGCTGTGGCTCAGCTGCCCAAACACAGTAAACATTGTGGCATGCTAATTACAGAATAAGCAGCTGAACTGTATGCTAATCAACCAATCCAAGATGGAAGAGCTATTCAACAAGCTATAAAGCAACCATGTAGACTTAGTGCTGGTTTCCCTGCAAATTCCAAAACCTACTGGAATACAACAATGGAAACTAGCCTACAAGAAAAGAATGTCAAGGGCTCCCATTGCTCTTATTCATATGTATGTGCAGCAGACCCATGTCTCTGCTGCTGCTGCTAATAGACCACAGCCAAGAAGGAGAATGGTTTTGGGACCCCATTTAACTTTTCATATTCTGCACATGGTGGAAATTATAGAGCGCTACAGGGTGGCTAGAGATACACTACAGGAAATCTGCAACCTCTGTCAACCTCAACTGAGGCCAAGGGCAAACCGAGGAGCACCAGTAACAGTGGAAACTAAGGTATGTGAAGCACTTATAATTTTTGCTACAGGAGCCTTCCAGAGACCAACAGGGGACATGTTTCGGATGTCACAGGCATCAGCATCTAGGATCCTCTATCAGTTCCTGAATGCTATACTGCAACATGCCAGTGAGTACATATATCTTCACTGTATAGCTGAGGACAAAGACAGAGCTAAGCAGGAGTTCTACCCTGTAGCACACTACCCTAAAGTCCTGGGTGCCATAGATTGTGCACATGTAAAAATCAAAGCACCACCTGGAGAACATGGAAGAATGTACATAGGTAAAAATGGCTACCGCTCTATTAACTGCCAGATCATGTGTAACACTAAGGGAATAATCCTGAATGTCTGTGCTGGCAACCCATGAGATGCTTACTAGGGAGAATATCCCACAAGGTCATTTACTGGGGGATGCAAGTTATGCACTGGGAACCATGCCTGATGACACCCATCAGAAATACATCCACTCCAACTTAAGAACACCATAATGAGGCACACGCTCAAACAAGAAATATCATAGACCATGTGTTTAGGCTGCTGTAGTCGAGGTTCAGGTGCCTAGATACATCTAGGGAAGTCCTGTACTACAATCCCCATACATGTGCTGAAATTTTCAATGTCCGTCCCATGCTACATAACATTATTCTGAGAAAACAACTTCAACAGGAACTGCAAAGGGAAGGGCCACACATCCCACCATCACTGGCAAGGTCACCATAGCTTCACGCAGGTGAGGAGTCAGAGGAGGAACCAGCAGCTGCTGTGGGTGTAGGCAGATGTAGATGTGCACAATATGGCCTCACACTGGTCAAGAGGCAATGGACAACACACACACTCATCACCAAAGAGGCTAAAATCTTCATCCTATGCACATACATACATCACAGTAATAATGATGCCAGGCAACACTCACATCCTTTACTTTTCCATGTAATGGCTGTGTACTGCTAGCAACAGACAGAGACAGCCATGAACTAAAACTCTTGCAACTGTTGGATTAACAAAGTAAGTGCTAAACCTGGAATAGAAAGTAAATGTCCATGAATACAAATGAATGGCATATACTTGCATACTGTTACTTGGTAATGTAAGTATAAGGTGGCTGAGTTTTACAGCAATTACATCATAATGTGACAGCACTGACTTATGTGAATACATGGTTCAATACCAGGTAATAGGCCTTACATCTAAAACGTACATATTTTCAATGAATGTCCACATTTTGGCCTCATATGTTTGTAATGGAAAATCACTAAAGAGTGAATTTAGAAAATAGTGACACACATTTCAGTTTTAGGCTTCATATCCCTCAGAACAAGCATACAAATAGTAATGCAAAATCTGTTATTTTATCAACTAAGTTTGTTAAGACCACAATTTTTAAAAACTCTCCTCATTGTTGGGCCTTTGTCACACTTTTATTTATGGCTTAGTCCAGCTTTGTTGGTCTAACAGTTTGGGAGGGATGTACACATTACAAAAACCTGTAAGAAAACAGTACAATTTGCAAAACAGCACACACACACAAAAACAGGCATACTAAGCACTAAGTCAGCTATGCACCATGAGCATCAGATGAAAGACTTATGTATCCCTGAATCCAAAAGACAGAAAATAAGGATATGGCATAGTTATCATCATTTACACAGGAGGTTTTTTGTGTGTGTGTGTGTTGGGGGTAGTAGGAGACCAAGGCTGACACAAAGGGTGGTGAGTGCATGTGAGTAAGTAAGAGAAACAAGCAGACATTTGGATAAAGTATCAAATGGCCATTGAGACAGAATGAACTTTAAGCCTCATGAATGACCTATTTAACTGTTATCTGTGTGTATCTATATGGGCACTCCAGGTGAAATTGGTGTGTGAGTGGCTGCAAGAACACAGCCAAGCACTGTGCTAGCTCTATGTCCTGGTATGTCGGACAGGTGTGATCTGTGCATGGTAAAGGTGACAGTTCATCGTCATTATCCATGTCCCTGAGAACTGGCTCCCTCCAGAAGTTGCACCGGCATGTCCTTGCCCACAGTCAGATGCACTGCTTCTACCTGAATGTGACTGATGTCTGCTGGATGAGCTCTTCTAACAAGTATGCCCATGACCATGATGTCATGGCCTGCCACATCTGGGTGTGGACACCTCAATCACTGACAGAACAGTGTTAGTAGTGCTACTACAGTAGCATGATCTGGCATGGCCACATTGGCTAACATCAGATGATGTGGCTGACCTACTTCCACGTGGATGCCATCCCTGTCCCAGCATATGTTCCATCACAGACACTGCCCTTTCCAATGTATCATTAATCTGATCCATTGACTAAACAACATGATAGAGGCAGTCACACATGTCAGCCTTGCCACATCTACAACCCTAAGTATTTCCTCTGAGGCCCTATTGGAAAGTGCCTGCACCTCCATGATGGCCCTAAACTTATATCGAGTGACACGGAAAGACATACCTGGATCAGGTGGAGGATGGACAGCAGGCCTCCAATGAGCAACCTGAATACCCTTCCTGCATTACACCTCACCCGCACTTTGGCTACAGCCAGAGTCAACAGGGACTGAAGCCACAGTAACCATACTACCCTGATCAAGTGTCTCACTCTCCACCTGTCCAATATCTGAGGGCTCAGTGGAATGGATTTGAATAGGTCTACTGGCTGTATCCAATGGAATTACAGGGGATGGCTGAATGTTAACCTCAGTGTCAGATTCAAACTCTGCCCCCCCCCCCCCAATTATGCCTATGTTTGGCCAGAATTGTCATCAGAATCTGCCGATACTCTGACAACAGATGGTAAGAGTCTTACACTTCCACTGTCAGGATCACCTGTGATAATAAGCAACAAATACAGGAAAGAAATGAATAGCTACACTACTGCAGTTCAATACATGCTAACAAACTAACATTGGCACCGCTATCACAGAAGGTAGAGCAATACACACACAGTCCTAATACCCACCTCACACATATAAATAAATTAATATTTCTGTGAAACTCATCAGTACTGAAATAAAATCTTTGGCTTACCATGTACAGATGACTCTTTACTTGCTAGGGAGGATGGTCTTGTAAGACGTTAAGCAAAATATAAGGACACCATCTTAACAATAATAATAACACAAAATAAATAAAACTGGCCTTTATATGTCCAGTAACAATATATTTAACTGAAATTTGGATGACACATCCAACCCAAGCCCATGTGTAATGAACCAGAATGTGCTGTTAACTGTATGAATCTATAACTAGTTCCCTCCAAAAAAAATATTAAACCAAACTTAAGTATTGCTTTCAATATTTTACTATACAACAAATATTTAAAAATTGATATATGTAAGCCTACCTGTCAGCTTGTCCTGGGAAACACTTGTACTCCCTGAAACAACAACATCAACATCAATCACATGCTGTTGTGCACTTTCACTGAGATCCCTGGACCACTGACAGTGGACAGGAACTCTTCATTTGGTGTCAGTGATGGCTCTGTAGCAGGACCCTCCAGTAGCCAGCTGTTCATGGACCACTGCTGCTGCTGTCCTCCAGGCTGATGAAATCATGTCAGTGACCCTATTACACACCTGATCATATGTCATACTGTGTCTCCCAACAGTGTTCACATCATTCACAGTCTAGTTCCAGATTTGCATTCTTCCAGACATATCCCACATCCTCTCTCAAGCAGAAAGGCACCATATTGGCAAAATACTTGGACGATCACGTCATTTTTGTGGTCACTGAAGGGGGATTGCAGAGATTGGGATGCTTGGGTGCCATAGTCCTAGGTGACATAAAACACAAAAGAATGATATTAAACATAAATGACACATAAATAAAGTTCTACTTAGATATAACACCTATTGTCAGTTTTTCAGTATTACCCACTGGAGAAAAAAAAAATGTTCAAGTTATTCAAATATAAAAAAGGGTTATATGGTTGTAACATATCACAGTCACAAATAAACAAATGTTTGATCCAAAAAAGGAGTAACACTAGCAGAGCAACTCTCTGTAAAAACATTTCGGTTGTGACAACACAGAGATCAAAATTGTTTCCCCCACCCCAAAACAACAGGCAAATTGCATTTCTGTAACAAATAAAGGAGTAAAACATCAGTGAATTATTATAAGTGCTATCAAAAAAACTATTCCAAAAACATGTGTACACATTTACCACATAACATTCATTTTTATGCAATTGCCAGTCACCCCTGCCTGTGTCCAGCACTTCCCTAGAGGTGTCTATGGGCCATCCTAGAAGGCTAACACCCCTGTGTCATTGACAATATGGGACATTTCATTTCCCTGAAATAAAAATAGAATAATGTAAAGAGAAACAATTGTAACATTAGCACTTGTGACAAAAGTTAAATAAGGCTGTGCATGTAAGAAAATAAAATGCCCAGACAAAACTGCTTATGCCATCAGTAAACTTCTGAGAAGTACATACAGATAAAGGTAACATTTGCTAATGCATATCTATCTGCCTATCTGTCTATCTATATATCTATTTGTCTATCTATTTTTTTCTAGTGACATGAGCATATCCATTATATAAATGAAAAATGCAATCATACATTATCAAGATCAGTAGTCTTCTATGCAGACAAATCCAAAGTAATAACAATCGTCTTCAGTGTTAGTCACATAAAGAAGTTTCCTCACCTTCAAGTTCCTTTGCTACGTGGTTACCTTTTTATAGTGTAGATTCAGGCCTGTGAGGATGCGAGTGAGGTGTGAACTCATTAGCATTGCCGAATCCCAAATTCTTGGCTCCATGTAGCACATGTAAACATATTGCAGACACTTCCTCAGTTTTTGTTGCTAATGGATTGCAACTGTGAATAATTACTGGTAGAGAGAAGGAAAACACAAGAGCAATTCAGATTTTCTTACCTCAAATGGATGTGTCAGCCAGGATAGACTTACAAGGTGTAGAAGTAATTGTATCAAGGTTTTAAAATGTAAGTAAGCAACACACATTTCACAGTTTCATCCAACCTCCCCTGCATTTGTTGAAAACTGTATATTATTGCAATTTAAATTCTCACACATTTTAAGGAGAATTAAAAATGCCGTACAGACTGCATACCTCAGATTACTACTCAGATAAGAGAAGAATGAACACCAAACAAACCTGCATTTCTGTAAACAATAGATTGTATGTTCACTCATTTTACTACATCTTAAATAAATACATGTACAGACAACTCAGAAGTGTAGAAGTGCCATATGCATTGTTAATGCTTGATTTTGGACTTGCTTGTATGCATAGAGATGTTTCATTTTCTGCTGCAAAGCAGTTTCTGTGGCAAAGAAGGATAAGATATCCTTACTGTGTTTTGAGGGTTCATTGGTATGTGAGTTCAAATCCAGACCTGTGTAAAAATCTTTGATAAGTACTAACATATATTTTGCAGAGTTGTTTAATGTATTGATTTCTTTTCTTTTTTTAATGCCAGTATTTGTGGTGTGTGTACAATAAATGTCATGTAGTGTACTTCTTTGATAACCAATACATCAACTACACCTGTGACTCACCTGTGTTTGTGGCACATGTGCTAAACACATTGAACCACACAGCATATACTATCTGAAGATCATGGTTCTAGGCCCATCTCTGCCTTTCAAGGATGAAACCTAATAAACATTGCTCACAAGGCTAAAATAAGTTTAGATTTGCTTGTCTCAATTGTGCAACATTTATCATCATGCAAATCTGAACTAATGGCCCACACAAGAAGCAGACAAAGCACCTGGAGGCAAGATGCACCCATTCTCAAATTAAAAAAGGATACATTGTTGCATCTTTTACTTTCCATCATACAACATAGCTTAGCAATGTCACTCAGCATATAGCAATCTTCCAATACACTTGCAGGTCTAGAACCCATGCAAAGAGAAAGCAGATAGTAGACATTTTCATAATGGTTACATTCTATCAAGTCTGTTGGGCACTGTGCAAACATACTAAGTGGTGTTGCATGGTGGTTAACACACAGAAGTTAATAATGAATAGGAAAATATACAACTGTTATTTAACTATTCCTGTGACAGCAGTTGGAAGTGTAGGTCTGCAATACAGGTGGTCAAATTCCAAATATTTTTGCTGTTGTTCCATTTCACTTTATATTAAATATCACATAAAAATTACACATAATTATAAATAATAAGTATGTATATCAGTGGAGCTCATGTGAATTATATGTATGACTTGGGGTATACTGACTACTACGTTTCTGTAATTATAATTGTGCTATCTGGCCTTGGATGCCTTCAAACTTCAATAAGACTCATGCACACAAGAATGTATAAACCAGGACCTTTTCAGGTGACACAAATACATGGCTGACCCCTCATCAATCTGTCATGTGTATTTATATATAATTCATGAGGATGTCTGAGAAGCACTTCTTCTGTAGCAAAGATAGAAAATCACCACTGTGGAAGGAAATGTTTTGTTACTTGTGCATAGATTTGAATCCCACATTGAAAAAATCAATTTGTGTATAAAGCCAAACCAAAAATATCAGGTCATGAAATTTATGCCGCCAGTACATGTCTGCAAAGTTAAATCATATAACAGTTCCAGCAGCAAACAACCCTCAAATTAATGCCAAGTGTCATATTAATCTTCCAGTTTCAAAAACTGCTTTCCTCCATGTTTGGCACTGTTGATCTCCACTTAACATCTTGCAAATCCAGTTGACTTTGTTGTTTGGGTTTGCTTACTACCAGAAAACGTGATAACATGCATCAGCGGGAAATCATTCTTAGCTATTGCTGTTCTTCCTGGTTGGACATGTCTGGTGGTAGAAGGGAAGGTGCCCAATTTAGGGTGCAGAGGTGGGGAGTTGTGGATTCCAGAATCTTCACTGGACTCTTTGCAAAGCTCCACAGTCAAAGGCTTTTGCAAGAGAACTATACTGGCTTCCAGTACAAGTCTGAGGCTTGGAATAGTCTGGGGTTCTGTTCTCACTGCAGTCAACTAGTGTGTGTGTGTGTGTGTGTGTGTGTGTGTGTGTGTGTGTGTGTGTGTGTGTGTGTGTGTGTGTGTGTGTGTGTGTGTGTGTGTGTGTGTGTGTGTGTGTGTGTGTGTGTGTGTGTGTGTGTGCACTTGTTTGACATTAGACAGAGCATTTTACACCAGCATGTGGGTTACTGCTGTTACCATCTTCCTCTCACCAGACTATGCTGATTCTCTAACACTATAAAAGGTAGAATTATGCTCTGGCACTTGTGTTAAGTACTGTGCTCTGTAAATAATTAAGTAGTTTTAGAATGATATGCGAGCATACCTCTCAACCTGGAAACATCAAAAATCTGGACAAGGCCCATGAAAAATAGGTACAAATCTGTACACTAATTAGCATAAACTTTGCATACATAATTACAGAACCCCGCCCACTCCAATGGAATTGTGGGATACCAGCTTTTAAATGCAAACTGAAGAATAGACAACCAAAATATGGCACCAGAGTCCCCCTGCAGTCATTCCAATGTCCCATTACCAGGCTATTTCGCCCCAGTTACCATAAACCCTAATGTGCATACTGCTTTGCTTCTACAATGATTATTTGGAGTTTATATTTACATTTTATAGCACAATACAGAAACAGTAATAGACATCTGCTAAACAAAGCAATACTGTCTCACAATGAAATTAGACTGACTGCCATTTCAGCTTTAGAGAAAGACTGTCATTAGCTGAACAGAGAATGCATTTGCAGGCAAAGTAAAACAGCTGTAGAGACTCTCTGCCAGTTTCTCTCACTCACACATACCTTCAATTCTCAGCATGCAACCGGACCTGTTTCAGTTTAAGCGAATTGACTGCCCATAGCATTAGCTTCAGAATTACTGCCAAACTACCGTGTTTCAGGTTTCAGCAAGCAAGCAAAGTAAAACAGGCTTAACAGAATGAATTTTAACAGAAAACAAAGTTAGCACACAGTTTTAAAAATCACTGCATCAATACTCAGTATTGAAAATACTGCAGCACAATGTCACATAGTCCTCATGTACAAAAACTGAAACATGGTTGGATTGAAAAAAAGTTAGTGCAATATGGTTTTCTAAACAAAATATTGAAAAGTGCAGCTGGTAGAAGGCCCAAACAAGGCACATGGACAAAATGAATGGGGGGGTTCTGGAATTTAGTGTTCTTTCCACTTAAATATCACAATGATCAATGCCACTCATGTCAACCAAGGGTGCATTAGCTCATGTGTAGTTGGAACACTATAACCATTAGTTGTACAGGTCACGAACAAGTTGCACAAGTATCACAGTTACTCAGCTTCACTCACTCAAGAGGTGAAGTTCATCACATTTCAAGTCGGCATTTATCACAACTCAAAAACATTTTGGCTATTATGACACCATCCCCTGAACTACATGGTACCAAATAAGTGGACTGCTCATTTAGTGCAAAGGGTTGATATAAACGCATCCCCTTGCTATTAACACAAACTATATGTAATGTGTCCTTATTACAGACATTTCTGTAAAGAGCAATGCATTCCCTTGCTATTAACACAAACTATATGTAAATGTGTCCTTATTACAAACATTTCTGTAAATAGCAATGCATTCCCTTGCTATTAACACAAACTATATGTGATGTGTCCTTATTACAAACATTTCTGTAAATATAGGCCACCCAGACCCTAGGCACACAAAGATGCAATATGCACAGATGGGCTAATACTGCGCCAAGCTTGCATATAATCACAGAATATCAAACAGTGATCATAGTGTTGGGAGTGGGGCAACATCATCACAGACATCCACCCTGTATAACCAGGGCTTTCTCCTCATATGGCCCTATCCACACGTCCACCACTTCACACACAGGGACTTTGAGTAAAGAGAACTTTATCTCCACAATATAGCTTATTAAACTGTTTTTTCATTTAATTAGAAGTCCATGTGCACCACCAATTAAAACACAAACAAGTACATCTTGTAGCATAGCAGCATGGTAGGATCTGAAACTGCATCATTCCAAATAAATCACAGCACGGCCATATGAACAGTGAGACACAACATTTCAAACAAGATGGCACCAGCAGATGATTAAGTGCTGTGTTACAAATGCACTTCCACGTTCTTATACAATTAGTTTTGCTGTTGGGTGAGATTTTAATAGTATTACTATTTTGGCATAAACTACAATCGCAGCGCTACCACAACTACAATGTGATAAAGACTATCGCAGACTTTAACACCATGACAGTAAGTTCTACATATTTTTTTTCAATCTGCAATCACTTCCAAGATGTGCCCCAAATCCAGCATTGCACATTAACAAAACAAGATTTACAAATGACAGCTGTCAAGGATAAAGGCATAAGTTGGAATGCCGCCACATTAAAATTAAATTTAACTTGAAAGTAAAACAGCACTTAAGCACGAAACATTCCATCACTATATAAAGTACAACTTACACCTAAAAATACTGTTATTTTAACTACTTATTAAAGCTGCCGTTCAACACTTCTGAGGTGTAAAAATATCTCAGCACTCTTCAATAGCCGTTGAAGCCAGAGAAGAATACTTCTTTTTTTTTTTTTAACAAGTAGAAAACCTGGACTTAATCAGAGTGCATGCCTGAAAGTAGGTGTGAGTGAAACATGTCTGAATGAATAAGAATTTCCTGAGACTGGGGGAAGCATCCTCATCCCGCTTGAAAATGAGCCTTAATTCAAAAGTAGGAACTACATTAGAATCATAATTTATCAAGTTTTTTGCACATGCTCTCAATTTCCAAGTTTACATACAGGATACAACTCCTTACACCACAAGGCTCAGTGGAGGCAAGACACAGCACATTGCCTGCAATTCTTCTGGTAAGTTTTTCTGGGACCAAAAAACCTCTGAACAGTGCTACACACAAAACCTATTTTTTTTCTCCAAGGTTACGCATCTGAGGAGTTTTACACACACACACACACACACACACACACACACACACACACACACACACACACACACACACACACACACACACACACACACACACACACTCTTTTGTCCTTACCTGTCTGAGTAGTTTGTTCGGCTTGACGGACAAACTACAAGCCCTTCTTCTGTTCATTCATGCAATTAATCCTTCCTCCTAGTGTTGCTGCCCGGCTGCCGCCATAATTCCAGCTGTTTCAGGTGAACTGCTCAGCTTTCCTCCTCCTAGTGTTGCTGACTTGCTGCCCGGCCACAGCCATTAATCGCGGCTCGAATTCCCGCCATTTCAGCCAGCCGGAAATGATGATGTGAGCTCCTTGAGCTCAATTCCGACTGGCTGGTAGCCTGGCGGAGCTGACGTCATTGTGCACGTGATGACATCAGCTCCGAAAGCGCGAACATTTTAAAAATGCAAATAAAAATCGGAAATGAAGGGGTGCCACTCGGGAATTGTGGCACCCCTTCATTTGGACCCCAAAACTCGGTAAAAACCGAGTAATTCGGAATGGTTGGGAGGTCTGTATGCGAGTCCACAGATATGCCCAACATGTCTCCAAACATCTTGTTGTAGCATACAATGATTATGTCATCCTGTGTAATATGCACTCTGAAATTATTCAAGACAAATCTGTGCTGTGACAGTAACATTAACTACTGTGTTTACAATCCACTTTAACTACACATATTGATGTTCTAATCTGACAGCAAGCTACTTGCATGTCTATACATACAACTATCACTTATGAGACAATTTTACACAGAGATGTTACTCTACATCCATGCCTTACACTGTGCACTACTACAATGTGTTCTCCTTAGCATACAGTGATGCTATTATATTCCATATACTGCAACATGACAGTCTTACAGTCAGATATATGTGGTGTTGCTACTGTGACATTGCATGACATTCATATTCTATGCCTACACAGGTGTAATGTTCATATCAGGCCCAGTGTACTATTGTGTGCTTGGTTGCTGGTACATTATGATCATTGTGTGATCTTTGGAATAGCTCTTCATTTCACTACCACTTGAGGTACCATTCACACAGCCCCACACATTCTGCTTTGTCCTCTGGCCACATGACATTCATCCTGCAGAGGAGTGAAGGATGTCCTCATGTCAAATATACATAAACACATCATGAAGCAAAGTCCTTACATGAGCTTATGCAAGCCATCCCCAGAACACTGCATGTATGATTGCTAATTCTGTCATGGTGTGTTGCACATATCCCATATGTACAATAGCAGAATATAATGCAGTCCACCAAATATACATATATGCACAATTGTCTTACTGTCTTCCATAATAAGGCATTTTTACTTTCATTTTATAATAATGGCTAGGATTTCATGTGATGTTGGCTATCAGCCTAATAGTGTCCTATGACCCTGTGATCACTTGATGTGTCAATGTTGCTGTCATTGACATGCACTATATTAAGGTGTGGATGTACAGTATGGCTACAAGAGGATATTACAATATGTGATGATAGCTAATGTATTGATGGCTATTGCTGCTATTACATTACATGCTCCTTCTATAACAGCTGTAGTAATATGCCCCCTAAGAAATGTTAACAGAGGTTCATAGTTTCATATGAGGTTACAAGGTTAGCGGTCTTACATCCCTTACAAGCCTAGCCATGTTCATCACAAGTAGCACAAACTGTCCTTATTAGTTGGATGTAATTCACAGACTGAGTCTAGGGTCAACACCGACTACCCCTGTCCATGTGGGACATGAGTGCCACCCCCAGGGTGAATTTGCAGTCTCCCATCCATTTGTCTAGGCTGTGCTTGAATAGAGTCAGTGAGAAGATCTGCTTCATGTGATTTGGAAGTTTATTCCAGAGTAGTGGCAGTCTCTGGGAGATGTATCTGTCTCTCTGGCATGTTCTGTAAATGTCTTAGGGTAGGTTAACATCCCTAGAGTGAGTGACCCTTATGCCATTAGATTTGCAGATGTGCGGCATTTCCATCAGTACAGGATCAGAGACTGCATGTAGGCCAGGCACAAATCACATATCAGAAGCCAATAAGATAGAGAGTACAGTGATAGGGCTTTCAGTCTATCCATGTACGTCATGCATGTTTTGGAGTCCCTGGATTTTCTTGTTCAGAAAACCCTGTGGTCTCCCCAGCTGCTTTAGTTGTCTAGTGAGGTACATGCAAAATGGAGCATTGTACTCTACTAATGTTCTGCTGAGGGTTGGGTACAGTGGTGTTATAACATTTTCAGACCTGGATGCTATGCCCTTACTTATGAGGTGCACAGCATAGAAGGCTTTCCTTACCACTGTGGGAACTTGTTGGTCAAAGTTCAGATTGCTATCTACCTGTGTTCCCAGGTCACACAACACTGGGTTAGAGCTTAGAGGGGGATGTTGTCAATACTGTAATTAGTGCAGAATTACACCTTGCTAAAGGCAATAATAATGGCATTTTTTTGCATTTAGTTGTAAACTGTGTCTTTGATACCAGTCATTTGTCTGTGTCAGCCACTCCTGCAATATGTTAACATCATTGGTGGACTCAGTGATTGGACCCAGTTTGCAAACTTCAACAAACTTGTTAAACCAAAGGCCTGGACTTCCAAAAATAGATTCTAAACAGTAAAGGCACCAGCACAGATCTGTGTGCTATGCAACTGGTGGCAGGTCTACTGGTATAGGTTGAGTTACCAGCTTTGAAACTATGTGTTCTGTCTGTGAGCCAATTGGCTAGCCATCTAGTGATGTAAGTGTTAATTGCAAGCTGGGAGAGTTTCTCAATGATACTTGAGTGGAGAATTGTGTCAAAAGCATTGACCAGGTCATGATAGGGGATATGCACTGTCATACCTTCATCCAGGTCTTTAGTAACTTTCTCAAAGAAGTCTACTAGGTTTAATAAGCATGATCTTCCCTTATCAAAGCCAAATTGGTTTGGGTCTAGAGTTTTAAAGTCACCTATATCCTTGTTGATAATGTCCAAGATGAGTTTTTTTTCATGGCCTTGCAGATGAGACTGGTTAGACTTCTGAGACTATAGTTCCCAGGGTCAGTTGATGTCCCCCACTTTGTGTAAGGGGATTACTGTTGCTGTTTTCCAATCTGCTGGAACAAAGACAGTTTTCAGGCTATGATTAAAGAGGACACTAAGTGGGTCCACTAGATCTTGTTTTAGATTGCTTAGTAAGCAACGTGCGATGCAATCTGGTACCATTGAGGTCATGTTTTTAGTCTTGGAGAGCACAGGTATGACCTGATCTCTAGAGATATTGGCAGAGGACTATTGACAATTCTGCTTTGAGGTATGGCCTGTGGGTTCAGGGGTGTGAAATGTTTACCAAATCTGTCAGCTAGCAGGTTGGCAATTTCTTCCAGTCCAGCTTTTGTTTAGACTCCTAGCATTAGGCAGCAGAACCTTGAGATTACCTCCAGTGAATTTTTTATGTCAGAATTTTTCTTGCTTTGACATTGCCTAAAAAAGGCACTGTGGGGGAAGCAAGTACCTCTGCCAGTATTTGACAGCCTAGAGGACACAAGTGCAGACCATCTCTGCAAAGTAGCACAGCCTGTCAGTCATCTCATTCTAGGCTGAGAGATATTAGATCCCCCTAGATTGACACCAGAAGTTGATGTTGATCATTTCTTGTTTATATTGTGGCATCATCCAGGGTGACGGTACATTGTACATATACATTCACTGTGCAGTCTGTACTGTATCATGTTGATATGTGATTAGTGTTCCTGCTGCAACTGTCTTCATTGACATGCCCTCATCTGCTATACATTACCATGTTTCACCTATCCTCATCCCTGTGTTCATTCCTATAAGTCATCTGTATGTCTCTATTCAATAAACACACTTCCCATGACTGTTTATTTGTAATGCAGTCTGTGTACCCTTACTGATCATTTACACAATCTTTTATTCAGTATGCCTGAAACAGGTTTTTACAATACTCTGTACTGTATACACTGTCATGCAATATGTTGGAAATACATGCATTGCTGTATTAATAACCCTGGTAATTACTGTGACATTTTACGCAAGCATGCAGACCGTAGATAAACAGGTTTACATGTCTGCTGCTGTCCGTATTGTTTTACATAGTTTCCTGGCTGGCAACACTGTTGCTAGCCACAAAACCATGCTTGTTTTATGTTTAAATGCAGTGTGTGGCATGAATATGTAATTAGTGCTGCTGCTCACCTTGCAAACATATAAACTCCATAAAGGGTTCGCACTAAGCCTGCGCAGAGTTTATTGAATACCAGGCTAGTCTTTCTATGAATAAGGCCATAACATGTAATGGCCTAATAACTTCAGTTGTTGAATAACATTGTTTGAAGGGCAGTGCCTGTTTGTGTGTGAGTAGCATGTGCTAAGTGTTAGCTCAACTTGTAAGGACATAGGTCAGCATGTCTACATGCTGTGTATTCAGTTCTTTAAAGGGGGCACATATATCTTAAACTGTTATATTGATTTCATATACCCATAGTATTCAGTTAACCAAGCATAGCACACTTATTGATATTAACATATATTTTGATGTTATTGCAAATAACTGTGTTGTTTGCAGAATTCCTAATGATATCTCCAAAATCCATAACATTCCGTTAACACCTACTATTTAACAGTGGGGACAGTACATGTTGATAAATCCTGCTACATGTCTGAGAAAGTTTTAGGTTAATATTGTATACTTTTTAAAAATGCTATGAAGGTTTGCTTTTTCATGAAATACTGATAGTAATAGAAGACCAAAATCAGACTCAAATGTTGAGGTCCTATGATGGCCACACTGACTGTTGGAATGAAGACCAGGGAAGATGTTTGTTTTTAACTAGGGATGTGCAGTTTTACAAGGAATAATAGTCCTCACACATACATTTCTGTGTCCGTAATGTACAGCAACAGGTATGGTTCTGTTCACATAAGCTGGATGTTACATGACACTGTCATACTGTCTGAGGAATGGATGCTTTCCACTATTGTTAATTTTTTTGAATACACTGCTGACATGAATGTAATTTAAAAACAGTTTAGCTAGATGAGCAGTATATGTTCATAGTTTGCATTCCTAAGCCCAGATCATTCTTAGTAGTCCATCCCACATCAAGATGATTTCATACCATTAGCTCTGTTCAATATCTGGACAAAATGCTTTTCCAGTTAAACTGTGCTAGATAGGCAGGTAGGTCTCAAGGTTAGAGTATGGATACAGATTGTGCATACAGTTTTAACTCTCATGTCCTCCAATCTGTGCTCAAAGCTGTTAACACCTGAATGTTAAAATGTCAGCTGTGTATTCTGCTTATCTAATGTTCGTTATAAAAACAGCCTATAAATTATGCTGTGAAATGTAGATCATCATTATTTGCAAAATATATTTTGAATTTTTTGTTTTTTTATTTTTCAGACAATGAGGACCATAGTTGAAACAAGGCAATATGCATTGAGTGGATGCACAGGCTTGAAGATGAGTGGAGGAATGTTGAATATTTTACATATGTTATGAACTGAAATGCATATTCCACTGTTTTCAGAGCTGCAATTTTCAAATTATTATGTTTATTGCTTAGAATGCAGGAATAACCACCATGTGTCAGTAACATAAGTGAAATCAGCAAATGGTAGCTGTCATTACAACTGTGTATAAAACTTACAGTGTTGATTTATTAGGTATTTTTGGTCCATTTTGTCAGCACACATTTTTAACAATACATCCACAATCTAAATTACAGTTTTTTGTGTGTATCTGTCACACAGGTTGAAAGGTGAATGTTTCATATATAAGTGCAAGTGTTATCATTATTGTTTATGATGTATGGTTTGCCACACTTGTATGTTTGGTTGTGTTTTCTGATGCTTGATCTGTGGTGCATTACATGCCTATTCACAGAATGAATGGTAGTCTTCTGTGCCAGTTTTAGCACTGCTGTTTTCAGACTGTGTGGCGTGTACCTCAGTTCAACATTGCTATTGCATCCTCTTCACACACCATGAGTCTGTTTGTAAAAACAGTGTTATAGAATAGGTTGACTGTCATTTGAGCACGTATCTATTTTATAGCAGCAGTTCATAATCAGCTCACCCTGTAGGTCAACACTGACATTTTTTTCTGTCTCCAGCTGTTTGGCTGCTTTTTTTTTAATACACTCCTTGGTTGACTGACTCTTGAGCAGGTACCCATTTGATAGCAGCAGTTCATAATCAGCAAGCATATTCTCAAAATTTTGTTTTGCAAGCCTTCTAATTCCTGATTGTTTTGAAGATAATGCATACAGTTGTACACATGCAATACTGTTATTAACAAATATATTACATTCTGATATGTCTAAAGTTGTTTGGATTGAACATATCACATTGCTTTTAGTGATGTACTCATTACACTGTGTGTTCAGCCAAATATCATGCTGCCTATCACAGAAGGTTGTTGTATAGTTTGTCTATTGTCCAACATAATGTCCAATATCTTTCTCCTCATTTTTACAAGGGCACAGCTTTATATGCTTTATATATATATATATATATAGCTTTATATGTTAGGCAGAGATCTCCTCGGAGTAGGCGATATGCTACAGAGTAAAGCTGGAGTTTTTTGAGATGGTCAGTGTAGAGCATCTGTTTGAGGCCAGTAATCCTCTTTGTGAGGTACTTCTGTGGCCTTTCCAGCTGCTGCAGATGTCTTGTGAGGGACATCCCAAAAGGGGCATTGTACTCTATAATGGGTCTAATGAGTGTCGAGTAGAGGGGAACAATGATCTCTTTTTCCTGGATGAGAACCCTTTTGTGATGAGGTTTGCCACATAGAAGGATTTCCTGACTACTGTGGCGATGTGATTATCAGTGGAGAGACTACTGTCCATCTAGGTCCCAAGGTCTCTTATCACACATTTGGCATTAAGTAGACTGCCGTTTATGTGGTAGTTCATGGGTACAGTTTTACCAAAGGGGATGACAATGCACTTTTTGGCATTGAGCTTGAGGCCATGCCTCTGACACCAGGCATCTGTCTCAGTGAGGCCCTTCTGTAGGATATCCACATCATTTGGGGACTCGACTATGGCTCCTAGTTTGCAGTCATATGTGAACTTCATTAGCCAGAGGCCTTCTGTGTTAGCCTGTACTTCAGAGAAATAGATACCAAACAGGAGAGGTCCCAGGACTGAATCCTGTGTACTCCATTTGTCACTGGTTTGAAGTCAGATTTGGAGTCTGCAACCTTTACAGTGTGGGTTCTCTCAGTGAGCCAGTTGGCAACCCAACTTGTGACGTAGGGATTTATACCTAGTTTAGTGAGTTTAGCTATAATTCCAGAATGGGGGATGGTGTTGAAAGTCTTGGTGAGGACAAGATAGGCTGTGTGAACCACCTTACCCTCGTCTATGGCTTTGGTGACTGCCTCAAAGAAGTTGATCAGGTTCAGAAGGCATGATATGCATTTCACAAACCCTAACTGGGTGGGGTCCAGAGTTTGGAGGTTACCAATGTCTTTGTTTATGAGTTCCATGATGATGCTTTCCATGGCCTTGCAGACCAGGCTTGTCAGGCTAATAGTGCGATAGTTCCCAGGATCAGTGGTGGCTCCCCCTTTGTGGAGTGGGATAACTGTTGCTGTGCGCCATTCAGTGGGCACAAAGTCTGATGTGAGACATTGAACATGGTGCTTAGGTGGGGAGCCAGTTTGTTCTGAAGTTCATATAAAGCGCAGCCTGAGATGTTGTCCGGTCCCATGGATGCTGTGTTTTTGGTTTTAGAGAGTGCAGCTTTTACCTGCATAGATGTAATTACAGGGACTCTGCATTCTTCCTGTATAGATATGGGCCCTTTTGAGGGTGAGAGCCGGGTAAAGTTAGTACTGAACCTATCTGCCAGGATGTTGGCAATATCAGTTGGTTCTGTAATTTTCATGCCGTTGTGCTGTAATTCAAAGCAGATCTGGGTGTTGCCATTGAGATTCTTGACTTAGCTATAGAATGCTTTGTGGTTGCCCTTAGAATCAATGGCAATTTTGTTTTCATAGCTAGCTTTGGAGGATCATATAAGGGATCTCAGCTTCTTAGTGAGGCTGACCAGGGAGCTCATCCACTCATGGGATTTTACTCTCTTTTGCAACAGTTTCTTCCTTCTGTTTTAGAGTTTGTTTATGGCAGAGGACCACCAGATTGGCTTCCTTTTTTTGAAGGATAGCATCTTGGTTCTGTTTGGGATAACACGATCCATGTACTCGTTTAAGTGCTTATAAAGTGCAATTGTGTAGGATTCAGTAGTCGTAACTGTATTGTCCATCTGCAAGGGTGTCATGAAGTTCACCATTTCTGTCTTAAGAAGCATTAAGTTGGCTTCAGAGAAATTTTTTACCGTGGTTTCCTTAGTGGTGGGTGGGGGCAGGACGAGGATATCTAGGGTGATTTGCTTATGGTCAGATCTGACTAACGAGGAGTTGACTTCAGGTGTGAAACACTGGTCACTCATGTTAGTAATGACTAGATCTAGGATATTGTTGCCCCTGATGAGGGTGTGGATAAGTTGATCCAGGGCATTGGAATTTATGAATTCCAGAAAGAATTGAGCAAAGGAGTTGGTAGATGAGTATTTTTACCAGTTAATGGTGGGGTAGTTGAAATCACCCATTATTAGTGTGTTTGGTTGAACCCTAATATTTTCCAGTATATCAAAAAATGAGGAGTGGGAATTCTGGGGCATGGTGGGGGATCTGTAGCAAGCTACAATTTGGATTTTAGTTTTGCCCAGTTGGATAGCCTCGGATGCATTATGCTGCACAACTAGCTTGGAGCTGTGGATATCCTTAATGAATATGGACACACCTCCGCCTTTGGTGTTTTGGTCCAGGTTAGATGACCAAAAAGTGTGGTATGAGTTATAGCCTGGTAATGCAGGGGTGCTCTCTAGAGCCTTGAAGTAGGTCTCAGTCACTGCACAGACATTGATGTTCTCCATTTTAAGGAGTGCCTCGAGTGAGTGCATTTTGAGATTTAGACTTCTAGCACTGAGTAGCATCACCCTCAGTTTTGGGTTGCCTGTTCCTGTTATGGTGGTGAATTTGTCATCTGAACCTTGCTTAAAAAAGGTGCTATAGGGGCAGCAAGACCCTTAGCCAGTATCCAGAATCCCAGGGGTGACAGGTGCAAACCATCTCTGGCAAAGCATCATGGTCTGTCGACCATGTTGTCCCAGGCAGACAGATACTGGATCCCCTTAGAATGACACCAGAAGCTTAGCCAATTGTTGAAGTCAATCATTTTGTCCTTTTACTGTGGTATCATTCTGGGTGATGGCAGGATGCTACTCAGGGCTAGGGTCATACCTGCCTGGGCTACAAGATCAGAGAGCTCTTCCATGTCTCTTTTCATGTAGTCCAGGGAGATACGTCTCATGTCATTCACATCAACATGGACAATGACAGAGTCACATTTGTACTTGTTGTGGAGTGATCTGAGTGAGTGGGTTATGTGCCGGATCCTGGCACCCAACAGGCAGCTGACAGTAACCTTCTCCTTGTTTAGCCTGAGAGTGGGACATAAGTGTGACTGACTATAGAGTCACCTATGACTAGTATGTTGGGCATGTTGTTTTACCTTATGGGCTGTGGTTTATTGGCACACTGAGTCTGTGGGCTATGTGTCATTTGGGTTGTGTTGGGGGGTGGAGGTTACTTGTGTTTCTGCTCTGGAGGTCTCTGTTGCTTGAGGAGATTATTATTGAGAGCCTCCATGAATGTACTTGTAATGTTTAGCTTGCTTATCTGTGCATGTTGATGTGACATGCTTGCACATTACTGTGTATGTGCATTTTATACATGTCCAGTCCTGTGGACATCAGCAGTCTATCTGGGCATTTGACATACATTTTCTATTTGTTTAAATGTATGTCTGTGTGTCTTCTACAGCACCTCATGTGCTTTACACATGCATTTGCATTGTGTCAACTTAATGTTTCCTGCTTTACCCTGATGTGATCCCAGGTTGTTCTGCTCCTTCCCACCTTAATATTTCTCCAGTATTTTTGGAGGTATGTTTACCTTTGTTAAAACTAGTGTTCATTTCCATGTCTTATGTTGAGACAGTGAACATGTGCAAAATGTATTGCCATTTTACAATGCAGGACATCTGAACACAAGTTGCTGGCTAATGTTTGTTATATGGCCTTGTTTTCATTAAACTTGCACATTATCCAGTGTTCTCACAGCCATGTGCGCAACCTGCTATATTTATTATTCTGTACTGTAATATTTTAACATATTATTACATGTCATTGGTGTATGCATGTGTATTGACCTTGATTTCATGTAGATTTCATTTGTGCCATTGACACACACACACACACACACACACACACACACACACACACACACACACACACACACACACACACACACACCCGTGTGTAGCCCTTAACATGGCAAATATATGTAACATAGACACATTCCATTACATGTTTGTTTTGGTTGTGTATATCTACTTGTATATGTAGCAGCCTGTGCAGCCCTTCTCCAGTACTTCTGTTTGGCACTGTGCTTGGGTGTTTGCCTTTCACATGTATGATCATAAGTTTGGTTTTGTCCTCTAGAGTTATCTACCATTACTTGACCTGCATTTGCTCACTTGTGATGTTGCTTGGCCTACACTTTCACTGCTGACAGACTATTTGGATATGTATTTATTCATCCAATTTGTAATATGATCCTTATTTGTTACCCTGCAATACACATTTACCATTCATCATACACACCCAGGTATGACTCTCACACAGTTTCTGACATAGGCTAATGTGACGGTGCATAGATAGATTTGTTTTTCTGCATTTCACTATGGGTGGTATGCATCCCCACCCTGTTTTTCAACTTTCCATTGCCCGTGTTGTGCAGTGTGCTGCCTGTGGAACTTACCTGTCCTTACTGTTTTTCCAACCATTGTCTCTCTTGTGTTGTGCTATTTGTTCTATGGGTATAGCTGCTGTGATTCTCTTTACCTCCTATATCCCAATGTTTACCTTTCCTCTCATTCTTAAAAAAAAAAAAAAATCTGAAAAAAATGGGGCCTATACTCCCACCAAAAAAAAATTTCTCATGCCCCTCTGACTTTCCCTTGATTTTCCTATTCCAACAACCTTCTTGTTTGTCCCTCTTCTTCACCAATACCCCATGTCTTTTTTTTCTATCTCCAACTTTCCTTAGATGTACGTGTTATTTGTGTTCAACACAAAAGTCCCTGAACTCATTGTTAGCAACTGTTAGGTATGGTGAAGTGGCCGTGATTGTCCTTCACCATCAAATTATTTTTTATTAGGAGATGTATGGATTCCATCAGAATCTATAAATCCTAGCCAATATTCTTTTAATGCTGCATGTATTATGTAGATGCCCGTAGTTGTCTCTGAGTTTAGTATAATTAGTGATGTGAATATATATGTATTACAAACAGTCTTGCAGCTTGGAAGCAATATTATATGTTAGTGGATGACATACAAAAATATTCATTGTTGCCTGAGACATTTCTGTGTGTATTCCTACACATTTATGTTACAAATGCCATGTGACCCACTGAGTATACAAACAGTTCATGTGAAATGCATATGATAAGCAGACATGCTATATGACTTACAAGACGTGAATAAGGAGGGTTACAGCACAGATGATAGGAATAAATAAGAAGGTAAGGAGTGTAAAACATTAGCTCATGGGTAGATAGTAATTAAAGCTAGAAGAAGGAGAGATAGAGATGCGTTGTACAGCTGTTAAGTCAAGGATAGTGGAGGTAAGAATACAATGGTACTTACGACAGGGGTATAAAATGGTGACCAGCTGTGAAAGAACTAAAATGCATTCTGTGATATCACCTCATAATTAAGAATTTAGCTTTGTTTAGATAAGGAAAACAGATACTTCATTGATAGCCAAAAGCTGTCTTGGACATTAATAAATGTATAAATAAGCACAATAATAAACAGTATTTAATATGGATGGCTTCATATGTGGTATAATTAAATTATAACCACTTAAATTCTGTGGATTTTTGAAATTATCAGAGATCAAAAAAATATTTTAGAAATGCAAACACACTGAGCCAGATTCCAAAAGAAATTTGTGGATATCACAGCATGCCAGAAAAAGACATAAGCACATCAGAGGATGATGCAGTTTAATAATGTACGGTAAAACAAGACCCGGTAATTATCTATTCAGTGTAAGATAATTTCAGATCCCATGCACACCTACTAGAATCCAAAACACAGTGGATGTGGCCAATGATATTTACATTCAACTTCACTCTCAACTTTCTAAAACACTTGTCGAAGGACATATGTGCTGAATGTTAACACAAGTATATTCTGCAAAGTCATGGGGAATTCTGTGGATTCCAGAAATAAAACTTAAAAAATGCAAATGGCATTTAATACACTTCAGCAAGATGAGGAACAGCAAACTATAATAGAAGACATTCTGCAAAACCATCCTGGAAGACAGACATCCAGTTGGTCACTACAGTTAAGGCAGCTCTCTGAACAGGACATAATAGATACATATTTGATAGAGAGATGGTGCAAGATGTGTAATACAGTACTGGTAGAAACAAAAATGTGTCTGAGTCTGGGTATACTGGCCTCTGGGAAATTTCAGCAACATATGGGAGATGCTGTAAGTGTGTCTCAGACAGTTGCCAGCTGCATTTTCACAAAGTTCCTGGCAGCAGTGTGCACTGAGGTGGATGAATATATCCAATTCCCAACAACAGCCATAGAGTGCACAAATGTCATGTAACATTTCTTTGCCATGGCCAACTGCTCCCATGTCCTTAGTGCAATAGAATCCACCATGTCCAATCAAAACACCATCTACACTTGATGCTGAACTGTACATCAATAGAAGGGGATAGCCATCTGTCAATTTTCAGGTGGTGTGCTCTTCAGATGGCTTCATTACTAATATCATGGCAACACTCCTCAGTGGTGTGCATGATGCAACAACATGAAAGGAAAATGCCCTGAGGTCTGCTTTACAGCATGGTGAAATACTGGAGGGGCTACCACTATGTAAATACATGACCAGTGCTATGCAGTAAGCAGTAGCCAGACATTTTTACAGAAGCTAAGATGATCAAATTTTCCTTCTCATCCCTGAAAACAGGTGACTGTGGTTAACTGCTTGAGCTTTGACTACTGACACCATACAGAGATCCCTATCCACCTCTGGTGAGCATGCCTAAAACAGAGCACACACCACAACATGAAACATTATCAAGCATGTGTTTGACATGGTGAAATCAAAATTCAGATATCTGGACATATCCAGAGTGTACTACAATGAACACCAGAAAAGGTATCACTGATGGCCATCATGTGCTGTGATTCACAACATGATAACATCAAAACACAGTAATCTGCCAGCCACAGGTGTGGGTGACCTACCCCAAGATATCTAGATGTCTGACATTGAGCTATCAGAGCAGTCACAGAATGATCAGGAGGACACAAATGTGAGAAGAAATAACCATGGGTGATGGAGGATGTGGCCATATGTCCTAGCTCAGGCAAAATGGCAGCATCTGACTCACACCTTTGAGTCATAATAAGCCACATGTACAAATGTATGCAGAGTAAACAGTGATGTTCATATGTTGACTCACAACAGCAGAATAGAGCACGACCATTAATTGTTCACATTGTATACCATACACAATAGAAGCACAAGATGTAACTGAAATAACATATGCACAACACTCAGAAAGGAAAACATTTGGATGTATACTGAGGAGACATTAACACAGGAGGTCTCTCTGCAAGGTATATCACCAAACAGAGCCACACAAGCATGGAAGTTGTGGTACTACAGGTATGATATCATTATACAGAGAATTAGCATGGAACGATAGCAGTAAATTAACCAACACCACAAAACATCTAGGTCCATGTAATGTATTGGAATGTATCAGCACAAAACCTGAATTAAAAGCAGTGACTGTACACTAACATTGATACATTACACATTACACATTGGATTGTGTGATGTGCAATGCTGTGGTGCAACACAGTAAACAGCATACAGCAGCACGAGTAATCACAAACATTCCAAGGATTGGCCAAAATGAAAAAAAAAGACTCACATCCCATGCTTGACATGTAATACCACACATAAGACAACACTTTGCTGCAAATGTTATTGCTGCTACATGACTCAGATTTAAGAATATGGTCAATGAAGCAGAGTATCAATGGCAGTGAGTACACAGCAACATTCTGCAATAGCTGTGTTTTGTGAACATATCTCTTGGTTAAGTCCAAAGGTTTCTTTACTTGTCTTTACTTCTGTTTTGATTCAGTCTCCATTTTTTTCTCGCCCACCAAACTGCTGTTGTGTTCTTAAAACTTGGTAGCTTTTGAGTTACCCACCTCTACTATAAATTTGATACTCGATATTCATCCCAGTCCCATTGCATCAGCTCATTCTATTGTGTACAGTGAGATCATTTGGAAAGGTCCACCCCCTTAGATTCTTAACCTTGAATTATCTTCTGTTTCTCCTTTGCTACTTAACTAAAAACAGACTTTATTCAGCTGCTTGTACTGTTTTTGTGTCTCTTCCTACATTATTACTTCATTTTACTTTTACTGTCTGTTCTTAAAGTGTTCAACTGCATTTATTCTGCTGAATTTATTACTGCTTGTTAGTAGCCTGATTAAATTGTAATTGATACTCTAAGTACTCAGTTTTGGTTAAAGGACCTTGGCTTCAGGCCAGTTATTTTATATTAAGAAGGTTGTGGTCTGCACTCTTGTGGGAGGAGAGGGTAGCCTCTCCCTTTCTGAGCTGGGAATTCAGGAGTGGTGTCCTATTGTGCCTGTTGTTATAAGTGTCTTTGTTTTGGTTTAAGCACTTGGGTTCAAAACCAGTTATTTTACATGAGGAAGATTTGTGGTCTAGACTCTTATGGCAGGAGAGTATAGCCTATGCCCTTCTAAACTGGGAATTGCTGGTTGTAGGCTCATTATGTCTATTATTCTTTAAGTGTCTTAGTTCTGGTTTAAGCATTTGGGCTCCAAACTAGGTATTTTACATTGTGAGGGTTGTGGTCTAGGCTCTTGTGGCAGGAAAGCGTAGCCTACACCCTTCTAAGCTGGCAACTGCTGGTTGAAGGCTCATTGTGTCTGTTATTCTGAAAGTGTAAGTGTCTTAGTTCTGGTTTAAGCACTTGGGCTCCAAATCAGTTACTTTACATTGGGAGGGTTGTGATCTAGACTCTTGTGGCAGGAGAGTGTGGCCTACATCCTTCTAAAAAGGTAATTGTTGGTGAATGCTAATTATGCCTGTTATTCTAAGTGTTTTTATTCTGGTATAAGAACTTGGGTTCCAAAACCATTTTTTTTACATTAGGAGGATTTGTGGTCTAAATTATTGTGGCAGGAGAGGATAGCCTACACCCTTCTAAGCTTGAAATTGCTGGTTGAAAGCACATGTGTCTGTTATTCTGTAAGAATCTTAGTTCTGGTTTAAACACTCGGGCTCCAAACCTGTTATTTTACATTGGGAAGGTTGTGGTCTAGGAACTTGTGGCAGAAGAGTATGTCCTACACCCTTCTAAGCTAGGAACTACTGGTTGAAGTCCTATTGTGCCTGTTATACTGAAGAGTACTACTTCTGGCTTAAGCAATTGTGCTCCAAAACCAGTTGTTTTACATTAGGAAGGTTTGTGGTCTAGACTCTTGTGGTAGGAGAGTGTGGCCTACACCCTTTAATACTGGGAATTGATGATGAATTGCTGCATTATTTAAACTGCTTTTTGCTGCTGTGACTGTGACTTTATGCACTTTGCATTATTTAAACTGTTTTCTGCTGTTGTAACTGTGAGTTTTATGCACTTTAAATTTCTAGTACCTCTGCATTTTATAGCATGCATTGATTGCTACATTATTTAAACTACCCTCTGCTGTTGTGACTGTAGTTTTAGGCACTTTGAATATTTAGTACTTCTGCATTTTATAGCATAGGCTAGATTCAGTCTCACTGAATCTTGACTGTTTTGTATCATTTGAGCACTAAAACCAGCCCTTCACTGAGATACTGAAATATCTGAGGCATCCACTGTTTCCAACTAACTATAAGTGCCTGTTTGTGCTCTAATATTGCACTTTTAATTTGTGTTTGCATTCCACTGTCTGTTTGAATTATCTGAACTATTTTTTGTCACATTTTACTGTACACTGTACTAGTTCAGCTGTAGCACTGCCCATTTCAAAGTTTGCTATTTCTGGGTCTATTTTGTATCTTCTGAACATCAACTTCAAGCCACCTTTGTTGGTGAAGGCCCTTCTGCACCCTTTTGTGAGGAGAGTGCTGTCTTGGTCCTATCTAATTGAAGAGTATAAAAATCCAATTTGATGAAAACCCAGAAAGGCACAAACAAGGCAGAAATAAAACTGAAGATAGCTTATTGAGTAGTGAGCACATAGAAGTTTTATTACACTTTGCAAGTTTGCAACTGTCTTTTGGAATGTGTTTCTTTAAGGTGCTCTATTTAATTGGACTTATTAACATCTGTTGATTAATGTGAGTTTGTCATTGGTTAATTCATATTATTTATTAAATAGAATGTGTTCAGTTACTTTGTAAGGTATGAAGAAGCATCAAATCTGACTTGAAAGTGCTCACTACTTAACAAACTCTGATTTTATTTCTGCCTTGTTTGTGCCTCTCTAAGTTTTCATCACATTGAGATTTTCATATTTGTGAGAGGCACTTTATTCTCTATGAACTTTTGGTTGGTTTGGAGTGTGACTGGACTATAGCTAAGATAGAGTGTTCTTACTGGCTACTTTGAGTTAAAAAATATATCTTTTTTTATTTAAGCTCTGCGTTTGCACTTGTTTGCATGTAGCTCTCCATCATGCACTGCTGTGTAGCTGTGGTTACCATTGGTGCTTATAGATGCAAATGTTTTGTTTGTTAAATTTTCCCTTAGCACTTGGCTTGTGGTCCTCCAGAGGTTTCTTGTGGCTCTGCTCAACTGCAGGTGGAACACTAAGCCTAGCCTCAGAGGTGTCAACACACCTCTAACCAACTAGCCACTCCTAAATGTTACCTCTTTTCCTGATCATATAAATTTACATATCACTATGGACGGACAATTTCCCCCAGTTTCTCCCGCCAGCTTGATCAACATGGGCATACAGAGGCAGTGCAACAACTGCCTCATGTACACTGACAACCCTTTACTCCTAGTCCATACAAACACAACATATGAGAGTTGCAACTATATTAAGAACCTTGGATCCATGGTCTCTCACACACCAGTCAATACATATGACAATGAGCAGGTTGTCAGCATGTACACTTCACCTCCTACTCCACCAAAACCAACATCAGACATACCTACATATGTGGAGGTCCTCACCAGAAACATACCTAAGCACCAGAGGCCTCACAAACACAAGCACGCTGCACATAATACTTCCTCTGCAGAACACATTTCACATAATAGCTCACACACCAGTATCTCACCAGTCAAACTATTAAGGCAAAGCACAAAATCAAACACATTAGCTAGTCATAGGTGATTCCATCATGAGACACACTGATGTCCATCTCACCAGGCTGGATAAGGAAAAGGTCATGGTCAGCTGTCTGTCAAGTGCTAGGATATACCATATCACACATGCACTCATGTCTCTCAACAACAGGTATTGTTATGACTCCGTCATAGTCCATGTTTGTGTGAATGACTTGAGGTACCTCTCTGGACTATATGAATAGATACATGACTGAGCTCTCGGGCTATGTGTCTCAGGCAGGTATGTCCCTAGCCCTAAGTAGCATTTTACCTTCACCTAGGAGGATGCCTCAATACAAACAGAAAATTACTGACTTCAATAATTGGCTTAGCTTCTGGTGTCAGTCTAAGGAGATCCACTATCTGTCAGCCTGGGATGACATGATCAACAGACCACAATGCTTTGTCAGAGATGGTCTTCATCTGTCACCTCTGGGATTTTAGCTACTGGCTAATGCTCTTGCCACCCCATAATGCCTTTTTCAGGCAGTGTCTCAAGGAAAAAATTGCCAACATAAAAACTTAATCTAAAAACAACCTCAAGATTATGCTGCTAAACACTAGGAGTATCAACACGAAACTGCACTCATGGAAGCTGTCCTCACCTTAGAAGATGCAGACATTTGTGCAGTCATGGAGACCTGGTTCAAGGCTTTGGAAACCACCCCAGCCATACTAGGTTACTCTTCCTTCCACACGTTCAGACCTCAGACTGAAGGAGTGAAAACTAAAGAATCGGGGTATCAATATTCATTAATAATAACTACACCTCCTGATTGGTTAAACAGTATGATTCCCTGGAGAGACTTCAGGTGCAACTAACTGTTTGTAGGATACCTATTCAAGTCATTGCCCCTCCATGAATAGGGACACCCACACTGCCTATTTGGATCTACTTAAGTCTATCAAGATACATCTGTACACCATGGATTTTGGTGACTTTAACTACCCAGCCATTGACTGGGTAAATTTCTCATGCTCAAACTCACTTGCCCAAAGGTTCCCTAACTTTGTTAACTTGTCCTGGACCAGCTGGTTGACACCCCAACAAGGGGTGCCATCATCCTGGATCTGGTGCTTACCAATATGCAGGACTACTGTAGCACCCCCACTGTGAGGTCTTCCTTGGTGAGATCTGACCACAAATCAGTCTCATTTAAAGTAACTATCACACCTGCCCCCCCCCCCCCCCAGCAGCAAATAAACTAAAAAACTTCTCCAAAGCAGATTATAACCTCTTATGGGATGGTATAAATAGCTTCACGGCACTTCCTTCCTCAGATGGAACTGGCAACTATGCCGAGCTCTAAACCAATGCTTTATATAAACCCTGTATAACTGCATTAACTTAGCAATACCTGATAGAACCAAAACAAGCTCCTCAAGGAAGAGCAAACCTGCCTGGTGGACAACTGCCATTAAAAGGCTTTACAATAAGTGGAAGAAATTTCTGTCTAACGGTAAGAAGGAGTGAGCCCTCCTAAACTGGAAATATTCCTCTGCAGCTTAAACAAGTAAATAAGACTTCTTGTGAAGTCCTCCAAAGCAAACTACGAGTCCAAATTAACTTCCTCAACAAAGGATAACCACAAGGCATTTTATAATTACATCCGTAACCTAAAAGGAAATAGCCAGATTTGTGCCAAACTGGTAGTTAATGATACCACATATACTGAGCCTGTGGCCATAGCTAACCTGTTGACTGACAGGTTCTGTAAAAACTTCATCCCCTGTCTCCATCGCATGTACCCCATGACATCCCTACCACCTGTCCCCTACCTTGTATCTCTAAAGGGCAGGTCATAACTGGCCTTTCTAAGGCCAAAAACACAGACCTATGAGACCTAATAACATCCCAGGCTGCTTCCTACATGGGCTCTAACATGAATTAGCAACACCATTGTGTACTCTTTTCAATCAGAGTCTAAGCACTGGCTTCATACCAGTTGAATGGAAAACAGCCATCGTTATTCCCTTCCTCAAAGGTGGTGCTTCTTCTGACCCTGGAAACTATAGACCTATTAGCCTGACTAACCTTAACTGCAAGGCTATGGAGCAAGTCATCATGGACCTTATCAACAAAGATATAAGTAATCTCCAAACATTTGACTCTGCTCAGTTTGGATTTGTCAAAGAGTGATCATTCCTGTTAAACCTGGTGGACTTCTTTGAGGCAGTCATCAAGGTCCTGGACAAGGGGAAATCAATTCATACAGCCTACCTGGACTTAGCCAAGGCATTTGACTCTACCCCCTACACAGGGAACATTGACAAACTCACCCAACTAGGCATCAACCCTTATATTGTTAGATGGGTCACTAAGTGGTTCACTGATAGAACTCATATTGTCAAAATAGGGGAATCCACCTCCAGTAGCAGACCTGTAACAAGTGGTGTTCCACAGGGATCACACCTGGGACCTCTACTGTTTGGAATCTATTTCTCTGCAGTACAAAAACTAAAGGTCTGCGACTGACAAAGTTTGTTGATTACTGCAAACTGGGAGCGGTCATAGAATCTCCAAATGATGTCAACATCCTACAAGAGGGTCTTACCAAACAAATGATTGGTGTCAGAGTCATGGCATTAAACTCAATGCAAAAACAATGTATTACCATTCCTTTCAATAAAAGTGATGATCCTGCTAACTACCACATCAAAAGCACCACCTTAAGTATGCACTCAGTGGTGAGAGACCTGGGCACACAGGTTGACAGCTGCCTCACTTTTGATCACCATGTCTCCACAGTTGTGAGAAGGGCATTCTATATTGCTTATTTCATAAGTAAGGGCATTGCCTCTAGAAGAAAAGAAGTTATAACCTCCTTGTATACTTCCCTCTTCAGGCCAATAATTGAGTACAACACCCCTTTTGGTATGTACCTTTCCAAGCACCTGCAGCAATTGGAGAAACCACAAAGGCTCCTTACAAGGAAAATGCAATGTCTCCAGCATCTGTCCTATGGGGATCATCTTAAATAACTGTCACTTTACTCTGTTTCATGCAGACTACTCAGAGGTGATCTCTGCCTTGCATACAAGGCAACCTCTGACCCTGCTTTATTGGAAATGCTGCCTACCTGACTCCCACACTGACCACTATTCAACCTTTCTTTACAGGAAATGCATGTACACCCAAAGCAACATCCTCTACAAATACATCACTTCCAAGAAAAACTTCTCCCCCCACTACTTTCAACCTTCTACTACAACAATGTAACTGGTCTCCTCTTAAGCACCTACAATTAAACAACATTGTTCAGTACTTCAATGAAACCTTCCTTACAATTCTTAATAATTTAGCCCCTACCAGAAAACTTTTTACTATGACCATGCCCCCCCATGGCTATCCAAAGACACCAACTTACTAATGAGATGTAGAGACAAAGCCAGGACATATTTTCATATATCCAAAGACAAAACTGACCTCCTTAACTTTCAACAACTATGAAACTTAACAAAAAAAGAAATTAAAAGAGACAAACAAATATACTTCCTATCCTGTTAGCAGAAAAACCAAAACAATCCACAAAAATTCTGGCTTTCCATCAACCAACTCCTAAACCCGGGATATACCTCTACCCCACCACCTGCTACTTCAAATAACTCAGTCCCTATCTCTACTCAATTTATTACCCATTTCATCAACACTGTCACCTCCCTTCTAAACAATCAACCAATCCAGCCACTGACTATCTCCACCACAGCCATAGGCAATCATAGCCCCTTCTCCTTCTCACTCATACAAACTAAGTGCATAAAAACTCTCTTGTCCAAACTCAAACCATGCTGCACAGCTGCAGGGGTAATTTTGTTATGTTTTACAATCAGGATGCCCCTAACATTAGAAATATTGTTTCCAAACATTGGGACAAGTTTGGTTGTTACTCCGAATTGGAAGTGCTGTTTAAAACCCCTTTAAAGTTTACATATAAGAAAGGAAGGAACCTAAAAGAAATATTGGAAAGAAATTACAAGCCAGTTCATAGAAAAAGATTGTGCACTTACAAGTGAGGATCTTGTGCCCATTGTCCATTTGTTTTAAACCAGGAGTCAGTGTGCATCCCAGACAGGGGTTATATAGTTAAGGGTGATAGTTATTCCAACTGCTGTGTAGTGAAAGTTTGATCTATTTAGCTATGCGTAAACAGTGCAGAGCATTTTATGTTGGAAAAACTACACATAAATTGAAAAGAAGGATTTATGAGCACCTTAATGCTATAAGAATACAAGACAAAAACAATGCACTTTACAAACGCACTTTATCATGCACACGGGTCAAATGTTTTTTTTTTGTTCTTGCAAAGGTTGATCAGGATGTGAGGGGGGTCCTTGGGAGACCAGGACTGAGGTAAGATAGTTATATTGGCAACTGCTATTAGAGGCAAATAGGACACCAGGGCTTAATGAACATTTATCTATTGCCCCAATACTGACAATGAGGGCTGCAAAATTGTAATTGGGGGTGGTCCTGACACCACCTTATGACTATTTTGTACTACATTTTAATTAATGAAATTTATAGTACAATATTTATTAAGTTTATTTATTATGTATTTTATGTAAATGTCGTTTTATGTATTATATTTATATTATTGTATTAAAGAAAGAATATAATAATGCATTTTACACACATTATACATGCATCTATATATTTATGTTTTTACACACATTAATTAGTGTATTAGTATTTGCATAGGAATGTTTTATGTTTGTTTTTAAACTGTGTTCTTAAATTGTATTTTTTAAATCATGTCAGTGTCGTACATTTATTAAACAATCATTCAATTAAGGGACTATGAGGGTATATAAGGGGAAGTAGCAGCTAATGATTCATTTATACATCTGAAGAAGTCTTGTTGACAAAAACGCTGTGTGGAGTGTTGCGTTTATGTTACTGAATAAACGGCTGTTCCTTCTGAGTCTTGCTTGAACTGTGATTTTGTCAGCCTCCTGTTGATGCCTGCATTTGTGTACTGTTTTGTATATATGTTACTTGTATTGTTGCTGCTGTTTACATAGTAGGCAGTTGCAAACTTGTTTTTATAGGAGTGGTTTTCACTGAATTGTGCATAGCCTGCCTATTCTAATATTGAATGGGTATCTGCTTATTCAGCATTCTTAATGCTGTTAGTAAATCTTAATTGGTGTTTAGTTCTTGAGCTCTACTTCTCTTGCAATGCTGTACTAACTGTACTGTGATGGTTTATTAAACACAGCATTGCTTACCATTTCTTTTTATTGGTGTGCTCCAAGCCATGCCTAGTTGTATTTTATGTCTGAGGGGTTGTATGATATCTTCATGATTATCATTCCATTGTTTTCACTGTGCAAGCATAAAACAAATGTAGACAGTGACAGTGATACATCTGTTGAGGGATAGTTCTGTATGTGTGTCATATACATAAATTCTAGATATTACATACTGTAACTGTGGGCAGTTTTTCTACTGCTTTCAACTTCCATTCTGATGATATTCTTTTGTGATATCATACATTAACCATGTTGCATCACTCATCCTAGTTGCCTGGACATTTTAAGTTTATCATGGATTGTTAATCTTACAATATATTTTTGCACACATATTTTAACCATTGTTTGTTAACATGAACCATTAGTTGCACATAATGAGTTACAGGAGAAATTTAAATGTTATATTAACACCTCAACATAAAATTAGTGAATGTACAAGTAATATTACTACATGCCATGTAATGTATCAGAGTAACTTAACGACAGGGTAAGAAATCAGAGAATGTTCAAGTAATATTACTACATACCATGTGATGTATCAGAGTAACTTAATGACTGGCTAAGAAATCAGTGAATGTACAAGTAATGTTACTACATACCCTGTAAAGTATCAGACTAACTTAATGACAATGTATGATGGGCACACTGACACATTTGGGGCCTTTTGTTTACATCAGCAATATATGCCTATTATGAAATTTAGTATGTTGCATAATCATGCCATTACACCTGCTATTCTTACACCTTTGTGTCTTTTGTTATACAACCTATAAATAAACCTTATAGTCCAGATGTGCCGACCATTATGTTATCACAACAAATATACCATAATGTGATGTACAGTGGGCAAAAATTACACATCTAGTTTCATAAGTGTTGATGTTGTTGCTTCCATCTCACATAATCTCTGCAGTTATGCTGGTTCACATCATTACAGTGATGTATAGTTGTTTTAGATGTCTGCCTTTAAGGCTGATTGTGATATGTGACACATATCAACACATACTGGGAAGCAGCAGATATATGTGGCAATATTAGATCACTTGCCATGTGTATTACATCCAAATACATATCAGTTTTGTGAGAGCAACTTCCTTTCTATGACCTTCATTATGCTTCAGTAACATTTATTTTGCATTGTTTAATTTGTAGTTTGTTACACAATACATACGCATATGACTACTGCCGTGTTACTTAACACACCTGCCATAGCAACACATTTTACAAAGTTCCATCATGTATAAGATGTGTGCCTATATATATATATATATATATATATATATATATATATATATATATATATATATATATATATATATGTACAAATAATGGAAAGGTATTTTCTGTGCATGCCTTATCACTGATTGGGTTTTATTTCAGACATGTTTTACATATGAATGTTATGTTCTTTAAACACCATGTTGCAGTTTATTATGGACTGGATATATGCCTAACATCACATAAGGTGTTATACATAGATAGATCTAGACAGTAGTGTAACATTACATATATAACATTGCAGTATAACATTGCAACATGTAGACTGTGTAACTTTTGTATGCACTTTCTTTATTTATCAATTTTAGGTTAATACCCATCATGTATGAAAAATGTTTTATTCCTGTGTTCAGATCTGACTGAGAGTGGGATCAGTGCTGGATCACCAAATGGATGATATGCTGGGCCACTGTCAGACATGTCAGATTCCAAGGTCCTGGCTGATGATCATGACAGGGATGATGATGATGATGATAGACTGGGACATGCATGTGCCGTGGTTCCTATGGCTCACTGGAGAAGATGTCCACTACCATGCTAGGCAGATGATTTTCAGGACCAAATCTGGGATGTAATGACAGATGTCCTCCAGACACACATGAGGGGCATGACAGGTAGTTTCATTCAGGACATGGAATGAGTCATGTGCAACTCCTTCTGTGAGATTGCTAGAGAAATCTTTCATGTTATTCATCCCTGTCAAGGTGGACCCTCATGAATGTAAGTATTGTCTATGTGATCCACTTTTGTAATGCTGCCACCACAGTGTTTTCCATATTCAAATCTGTACAGCCTAGACACACGTGTGAAGAAATCCCATATTGCTGTTATGCTTTTTTTGTCATACATCATAATGTGCACTGCACATATCAGATCATGTGTGGGTTTAGCTTGCTGCTCCTGTATGACACACATTACCAAATGACACGTGTTACCATTACTATTTGCATAATCATTATATGTTGTCATTACTGTATACATTGCTCTATATGGGTAGGGGTACTACTTCTTCAATTTGTATTTGTTTGCATGTGTATGCATGCAGTGCAGCATAATATTTGTATATCTGATATACTCTGGCCCTGTATGTGACAGATATGACTGTTGCAGTTAGCATAAAGGGAGTGGGACACAACTGTTTTGCTTATGTTTTTCCTGTCTATACTTATGATGAATGACAGTAACTCACATACTACATTATTTCCATTCTTGGTGCATAACACAGTGACAACAGTTAAGTGTGTTTGTTTGCACAAGTTATGCATGTGTATGTAGTGCACACATTTGTGTATTGACAATTGCTGCCTTGTGTCTGTTCAACACCGTGACATGTCCTTGATTTTGTAACTTGTGTAACATTTTTGGGTTATGCTGTCCCCACTGTCACAATGATCGTGCGCCACGTACTGGCAATTATTGTGCAATGTTGTTGTACAGTACTGCAACAGGTACATACGAACATGTATCTTTCACATACTGCATTGGCATTCACTGGCACCTTGGTTAATATACAGAAATTATGCTTTCCTTAGCATCATTCATGATTCCTTTTTTTGTCCTTACGTTGCTTATGGCACTAGCCAGTCTTTTTGAAACTAGCTTATATTAGGACATGTATACACAGTTTAACATACATGTCCAAGTGTATACCTTTGCAGTATGCATGCGCTGATTTAAATAGATATACATGTGTATGGCCATAATATGAACGACACACAACCACCCTTGTAATATGCAACATGTTAAATGCTCATATTCCATTTTGTTGTGGTGTACTTATGTATACGGGATTGTCCTTTGATCAGTCCTACACATGTACAGTGATATTTATATCAGTAATGGTGAGTGCACCACCTGTTGTATTATATTTTCAAGGCAGTATATATGGGTATGTGATATCAAAAACATATTTTGTTGTGTACCCATATAATTTGCTGTTTAATTGCTATGCATTACTGTGCTGTTTGTGTCATTTGTACACATACCTGTTTATTGCCATTCCCAATGCACTATGCACATGTGTAAGTCATTCACTATTTGCTTTAATGTACCTTGTGAGGACTTGCAGTCCATCTTTTATTGTGGACAGATGCATGTGCACTTAGATCTCATTAGTTATGGTTGTTCTGCTTTATTCTGTGCCTACTTTCTCATGCTGGCATTTCCTCACTGATGTAGGTCTATGTTGTCCATCTACCTTTCTCCTTATAGATTTGCTCTACTTGTGTTACAAATACATGGTATGTGTTATGTTTGTGTTTACCTTCCTGAAATGTGTAATTGTTATACATTATGACCTTTTGCCACCATGATATGTATCATACACATGCAAGGCATATGCATGCAGGGTTTTTGCAACTGAATAGATTCCATCAGTGTTTCGGCTGTCCTTGTGTGTTTTTGATTACCTAGAAATGTATATATGTCCTGCCTATGCACAGGCTTGCATTCCTTAGTTTTCCTTATTCATATACAGTATGTATCACCATTTATGTTATATTCCATGTCTTTGGTGTGGGCATGTGTGATGAGCCTTCTTATAGTTTGGTTTATGTAATACCATTGCATGTCACACATCTGCATTGTATAACTGAACACGTATCTATGTGTTGCCTCTAGTATGGCATGTGCCTTTGACATATGGATCCCATTTCTCCTGTGCTTATGGTGTATATAATTATTTATTTATTACACAACCACATTAATTACTGGCTGCAGTACTGCTACTTGGCAAGGTGCCTAGTCATTTACCTTTTGCATGCAGGGTTAGAGGTTCTAGTCTGCTTCAGCATTTCCTGACCTGAATTTGTCCTTGCTGTTGCACAGCTTACTGTTGCATTGCTGACAGCCTGGTGGGTGACTGGATTTGATATCCATTGTCTTACTCATTCTGCTATGATTGTCACACAGTTTGCAACATCTCAGCAATGGCTTGTGCTTTTGTACTTTTATGCTTATGTATTTTTGCATTTTACCATGTCTGGTGTGAATCCCTACCCTTTTTGTCATTTTCATTCACCCGTGTTGTATGGTCTGCATGTGATATGACTGTGTACTTTACCTATCATTTATGTGTACTTCACCTATCATTTATGTGTATTTCTGACCTTGGTTTGTCATGTCTTGTGATATTTGTTATATGTTTGTGCCTGCTCTTTTGACCACCTCCTCTTTTTATGTCTTTTCCATCCCTTCAATTCTGAAAAAAGTGGGGTTATTAACCCCTCTAACTCTCTCTCTGACCTTCCTATTCCATCATACCTCTTGTGTGCTCTCTTCTTCAACTTCCGCCCACATCTGCTTTTCTTTCCTTAGGTGTGTGCATTACTTTTGTTTCCCTTTATCTGTCCTGCACTCATTGTTAGCTAGTGTTAGCTATGGCAAAGTGGCTGTGATTGCTCTTTGCCTTACTTAATTCATTTTTTCATTAGAAATGTTGTGGATTATGTTGTATTCTGCAAATTGTGAGGGATGTATGTATATATCTCCTTCTATGGATTATGACAATATCTGGATGTGGTTGCAGATATTTCTCATTTTTCAGACATAGCAGCTGATGCAAATTTGTCTTCATTTATTACTTTACTATTATTAATGTAATTTTTGTCAGGCTTGTATAAATTCCTTAGGTGTGCATTGGTGACGCACATACAGTTATTACTTCATGAACAACTTTTCCTGGAATACATATTTGACATGACTGATTGTGGATGTGCTGATGTCACTGGTTATGTTTGCCTCATGCTGAGATGTTCTCCATATTCTTGGGTATATTTACATGTTACTAGGTTATCCACAATTGTTGACACTTGGTGGATTGCTCTGAGTTCATGAACTTTATAGAATCTGACTCATTGTCCATAAAAACTCTTTACATAATGAGTAAATATTCTAGAGCTTATGAATATAAATTAATTCAGTGTTCCAATTTTGCTGTCTATAGGCTTCTTTCACACTAGTTTCCATGGAACTGTTAAGATTAAAACAAACTTTTTTGGGAATCACTTTTTAATGTAATGTATGACTACTGAGGCAATCAAAGTTTGAATTTCTGCTTAAAAATAAATAGTTATATTTCCCTGCAGGTTCTGACCAACAAAATTTATTTTTTTTATTATCTAGACTCTGCCTGCATTTGCTTAGGTTCATAGTAGGTTGCTAGGCTAATGACCCTAGGGCCTTTACAAGCCTAAACCATGTTATACCCATGTTCCCTAATTGACCTTGGTTGGATGGTTGTTATTCAAAGAGTGAGTCTATGATAAACACTGACTGTCCCTGTCCTTGAGGGACTTCGGTGCCACATATGAGCATGAAGAAATATTGATTTTTATGAACAAGATTTGGTATTATGGATATTAATCATTTACCTAATAAAGCCATAAAATGTTTGTACTCTGTATTAGTAAGAACTGTAAGCTTATGAGAGGAATGCAGTGTCTGATCCTTAGGTAGTTTAGGAATGACAGTTATTCATGGAAAAGGAGGATGACTTGTTCTCTAAGGAAAATTAACTACAGCTACAAGCTGTTCTTTTATCTTTGTGGGGAACTATCACTAGAGCCTTAGCAGATATGATCCTGATACCTATTGTTTTTTATACTCTACTCTACTATACTATACTATACTATACTATACTATACTATACTATACTATACTATAAGCATTAGAATTTTTCTTTTTGAATAATGAGGATGACATAATTCAGATATCATAAAGGTCTTCTTCACTTACTTATACTTTTGGCTGTTCCAGATTTTTGTCTTGTGTATAAATAGCATTAAATATATCCCTCAGCACTAATGGGTGTTAATCATCTAGTCTGTGAGTGCCAAGAAACAATTATACCAGTGGGGTAAACTGAGGAGGCATAAATACTTTAAGACAAACTAGGCATTGGCTAAATCTCCCTCATCCTATGACACTGGATTTCAAGACATTGAGGCAAAAAAGTTATACAGTGATAATCAGAAATAATATTGGGAAAATGTAGTCTTAAAAGACAGAAAACCAAGGGCTGGGCAAAAGGAAAACTATTTCTCCTACTATGTATATTCTGAGTGCAGGATTGGTTTATAAAATATAGCAATGTCTGAGTGGGGCACATTACCACATGATCTTTCAGCATGAGCTGAGAAGATACTTTATTATGGCCTTTTTAAAGGTTGACAATCTAGTGGAACATAAAGCACTAGTTAGTGGATCAGTTAAAATGTTCCATTATCATTAAACTGGCCTGTGCAAAATCTAACTTTATTCAAAAGGTGTGTACTTGATACTAATCCATCCATCCTCTACCCCTTTCTCCCATTTTTGCACATGGGTTGGGGTATCACTTCAATGGTGACAATCATCTCAAGCCAGCCCTGCCGTTGGTTTACTAATATAAGTATTTAAATAAACATTTGTAGAAGTGAAACCCTTACTATTAAGGAGAGTTTCACTGCCACTATCCTGTCCGAAATGAGATATACCTTATTGTTTCAGGTAAGAGAGTTTATTACTTAAGGTGGATTTCTACTCCCTTTTTTGACTGATGGTTTTGATGTAGAGCATGTTCCCTAAACTCCCTCCAACATGAGGCTGTCATATTGAACTACCAGTAATTCAGCCTCTTGTAGTAGCAAAAACTTCAGTTTTTCCTAATATTGCAAAAGGAAGACATTTTAACAGAAAAATCAGAGAATTAACATAAAAAAACAGATTAAATGTGCAAGTCATGTTCTTCTTTTGTTAGTTAAATATTATGCAGAATTATACAGAAGCCCCATTTGAATACAATACTATCTTCTGAAAAGCTCTGATTCGGTAATCCCAACATAATGGTCTTGCAAGCAGAGGGTTGATTATCTTCCTTTTTATAGTGCTAGGTAAGGTTGCTCTAAGAAGGAAGAAAATTGGAAAAATATCCTTTAAGAACTAAATACTAACAACATTTTAATTCTGTACAAAGGCAAATGAATACAGTCCCGCATATCTTGAATATGTATAACAATGGTAAGCAATATGTGCACCTGAATTTCCTTCAGAAAGTTGTAAGGAATGACTGCCAAGTTATACACTCCAAGGTAACACTGACTAAGCTACTCAGTGGATTAAAAGGTCAATTAAGCTGGTAAAGAGTTTTAGGATCTCCCCTACCAGTGCCGTACTCAGCAGTTTTCTACGAGTCATTAAGTAAGTAACCTACATCAATTACTTAATTAGTTTATCCTATGATTTCTGCTTAATGAAGTGCATGGTCATAGGATAGCTGAAGCCTTTTACTGCACACATTTTGAATAGGATGCCAGTCTATCAGAGCATGCAGACACACTCACAGTATGCATGCTTACTAGCAATTTTCAGGACAGAGATTCACCTAAAGCATCTTTCTGAGATGTCTGTGGAAACTAAAGCATCTGGTAAAATCAACATGGGCACAAGGAGAAAATATATACTCTGTAGAGAAGGCATCTCAACTGGAATATATAGCCATACTAACTGTTGTAATGTGTAATCCAAATTAATCCAAATGAATTTTAGTAATGAGTTAATATGGCTTTATATACCAGAAGACATTCCATATAGAGTGGTGCTACGATAATTTTTGTCAAGCATTAAAATAACCAGAAAATTTTAAGAAATTAGTCCTTGGGTTTGTGGCACAGAGGGTGTACAGCCCTGACTGTAACCTAGGTGACTGAGACTCATTTAGCTGCCATGGCAATGGATAAGCCAGGCAGTGCAAGAGAGGCATGATGGGGTATTGCCCACTCACCTTCCCTGGGGGAGGTGAGAGGATGGCTGTGAGTGATTGTAGAGAACATGAGTAAGTGAATTTTCCCTGGTGGAAAATGATGAAACCATTTCCTGCACTTCATGGCAGGGGCTGCTTGCTGGCAATGTCTATTTTGGAAGTGAAGGACAGCCAGTGCAGATAGCCCATTGCATGATTCCCTTTGGCTGCTTATTGAGGCACATGCATAGGGACATAAGGCTAAAGGGAAAACCTCAAACCATCCCTGAAAACTGTCTGAAGGATGATCCCTCCCAGTTAACTCTCATTCCAGTGATGGGGAAGAAATGAATCAGTTGGTGGGAGGGGATGATGATCCACAAACACTAGGGACAAAAAGTGCAAAAAGAATATCAAGAAATTAAGGTAAACGCAGCATGACTATAGAAAGTAAAAAGGAAGTGGTATTCAATAACTGATTCTTGCTTGACTGGAGGTATTGAGTCATGTTATGTATCCAATCCTGGGATTCAGTATGTTGGGTCTGGGATTTTTTCATGTGTTTTTACGCATGGATTCTCATCCCCACTCTTACAGAAGAAGAATACCGATACATACATGTGTCTTGATGTCAGAATTTGCTTTTTGACTCCGCTGTGAGATTTCTGATGTACTGATGCTTCTGCAGACCCTTACACTTCTAATGGGGCATCTACTATAGTTCATCTATAGGCAATATCAGAACAGCCATAAGACTGAGCAGTTTGATAACAAATCTGCTGTCAGTTTTGTTTTTCATATTTTTGCATCATATTTTCAATGCAATTAATTATTTCTCACATAATAAAGTCTCAAATCTCATTCTTGCAAGCTTTATTTTCACCGAACCATCAGTTTTTGGCTGTATATCTTCAGTTTTAGCTCAAAATTACTACATTTCTAAAGCCAGATTGAAATATGTATGAAAACTGTAAGCTATGGAGTCAACATTTTGAGTTATATCTCAAAAAACTTTCAGAGAAAAAAAATGAAATAAAATGGCCAATATTCTTTCTTGTGACAGGCAATGGCAGAATCAAAATATTTAAAATATTTGTCTTTAGAAAAGAAGAGAGTGACAAGGTTAGCATACTGTGAGTCAAAGATGAAACTACTGCATGTAAGATGTTTATTTTCATTAGAAATTAATTAATAGGTTCAGGAGTCAATACACAGCAATGTGAATGTTCTTAAATAAAGGCAGCTGTACTGTAGGTCTGGCACTTCATCTGTCTCACCGACCTAAAAGAGAATGTTATATAGACTCAGAAATGATTATTTAAGAGGCAGATTATTAAACAAAAATGATCTGATACTAAAACTGTACACTGAGCATGCATAGTAAGTGAACTTCTAACATGTGTCTTAAGAACATGATGGAAGAGTTGAAAGTGTGAAAAATAAGTGCCGTAATTGAAAAGATTGTAAAACAAAACTTAAAATGCTCAAACATATTACAAGAAGAAAATATACTGGTCTCATTCAAAGATGGCTGCCGTTCTGTAAACACTGCTAATCTATAGCTCTCCAAATACTCAGAGGAAAACTTAACCCAGAGGTTATATCACAACTTATTTAACAATAATTCTTTGAAATAACAACTCTAACTTCAGTTCAAAATCATAGAAGAGGTGAAGGAACCTGAAAAACTAACAAATCTATCAGGATTACAACAGATTAGTTGAACCTGAAGAAAGTGTCAAACAAAGAAGCCGTGTGCTCAGAACAATCTGCTTATCTACATCTAAAATATATCAAGATCCTGTACTGCTGCAAAATGTCAAAAGAGGATAAAAACATGGACACAACAACTACAAAAACTAAACTTTCAGAACTTTTATCACCTGAGAAAGATTTAATCTTGAAAAGACAGAAAATTACAAAACAACAAGAGTCTTTAAAACCAGGGAATAAAAATAAAACAGATCAACTGGCAAATATGGATGAGATTAAAACAGCTTTACTTCCTATCCAAGAAGCTATAAAAGAACTGTCTAATCAAGTCCAATCCTTTGGAACTTCCTTCAGTCAAATCTTGGAAAGAATGGATAAATCTGAAGCTAAAATCACAGAGAACGAAGACAAAATAGCCCTGCTTGCCAAAAAAGCTGACTCACATGAAGCAGACATTCAATCTATGCAAGCTAAAATTATTGATCTGGAGGCAAGATCCAGAAGAAATAACATAATCATCAGAGGAATGCCAGAAAGTATACAATATAATGAACTAATCCCATCTATCATACAAATATTCACAATACTATTCAGTGACTTGAAAGCTGCACAACAAATAACAATAGAGAGAGCCCATAGAGCCCTGAGAGAATCTCAAGCATTAAATATCCCATGACCTGTTTATGCCAAAATTCTCAACTTCCAAGATGTTAACAAAATATTATTAACTGTAAAGAAAAATGGAGGCTCTATTATGTGGAATAATAACAGAATTTCCCTGGCTCAAGACTTGCCCCTGCAAATTAGGCAAGCCAGACAACTATTATCTCCTTATTGCAAGTTTCTAATTGAAATACAACTAAAATTTCAGATGAAGTACCCAAATACATTAATATTCTCAGTTGATGGGTGTAAATATACAGTCGCAAATAAAAAAGAAGCTAAGCCTACTTTTATGGCGGTTTTTAAAAGCTTACCGGCTTCAGAGAGCTAGTGCCAACTTCCGATGCGATCGGCGTGACCTCTGAGGTCGGATGCACCCTCTACTACTAGTCGAGGACTTAATCTTGCTATATTTGGTATCTTTCTTGATTTAGGCCATTTTTTAAGGCAGGTACAACCTTTGTTTTGGGATTCTCAAGAAGCACGACCAGAAGTCTACAACCTTCACATCATCCAATTTTCCCACGAGAGGAACCTAAGTGGTTTTACTGCCTCATAAGGTCTATTTATGATGTGGCGCATCTGGAAGTTTGTCTGGATTATGAGTCCCCCATCGTGAAGCTAACAGTCGGCTTAGCTGATCGGAAACCCGATGGAGTGTCTCCAGGACTTGTTAGGATAAAATAAAGACAATAAAAGTATTTATACTGTTACAAATACACTTACAGTAATGCCAGAATCAATAGCATTATCCCTTTAACACTAAGCAATGTACCCAATCTGATTTAACTTTATTATGACATAGTCAGCTTGTATTAAGCATATATGAGATTGAAGTAGTTTTTTTTTACACTATCTGACAGGAAACTATTTTATATTAATGTAACAAGCTGCACCTTATATATATATATATATATATATATATATATATATATATATATATATATATATATATTATATATATATATATATATATATTTTTTTATTTTATTTTTTTTTTTTTAGAGGACTTAAAATAAAGAAATAAAAAAAATAATCATTTATTAAAATTGGATTAAACTTCACTCAATTCTCACTCAATTCTGGAATTTATATTATTTAAGGGATCATATGCTTAAAATAATTTTTTGTTTCTTTTTCTTTTTTTATCTCCTTCACCTGACATGATCAATAATATTATTAACATTCATTCACTTGAGAATATATATGACATTATATATATATTACACAGCTATAATTGTGGAAGTTCTTGAACCTTGAGGACTAAAACTAAACCTTTTTTTTGGTCACTTTTTGGTTTTTTTTTTAGTTTTTTTAAATAAGCATTGCTAAAAACTTGAATCGCCTTTCCTTAAAATGCATGACTAAACTATAATATGTTTAACCATCTTAGATTGTTAGAATATTAGACTACCTAATTACCTATGTTTATGTTTATATACTTATCTAGGACTGATCTCTTCCAATACATGATGATCCTACAACCCTTTCATAGAAACCCTAACCTGAGAATTAATAATCAACTAATAGACCTAAAAAGCTTCCCACTTATAACTAACTTAACTCTACAAGATATATACCCATATTTGAATTATGCTGCTCATGATCTAAGACAGGAAATGAATCTTCCCAAATCATATTTAGTGATTTTGAGACAGATTAAAGAATTATCCACAAGCTACTTTAAAGACTTAACTATTAGTAAAGAGGATTTAATGAAAGGTATCTCAATATGGCAAGCCCTTTTACAAAGTACCAAATTTATAACATGCACGTATAAATTAATAAAAGACATCAAATATCAAGACCACCTTCTCTTATCAAAATATCGGAAAGAAAAATTACCATTGGTGGAAGAAAGTAAAATAATAAAAGCAATCAATTTAACAGCAAAATCAATCTCCCTCCAAAAGTTAACATTTACCCAGCTCATGATATTAAATAACGCCTACTATACATGTCTTAGCTTGCATAAATTTAACTCTAAAAATTCTCCTAAGTGCCTGTATTGTAAAGATGAAACTGCTGACCTCTTACATATGTTCTGGAGCTGTAAATGTATATATAAACTTTGGAATTCCTTAAAATTATAACTACAAAAGATGGGATATCAAAATTCAACACTTTCTTGGGAATTTATGATATTGCATATCCCTACAAATAATCTATCTAGATCCCAAATGATCATACTTATGAATATTTTCCTGCTAATGAAACTCTACATAGCTACTAACTGGCTGAACCCATCTCAAACTTCATGGGATAATTTTAAGATCTTATTGATAAAACATATTTTAGCCCACAAATACGTAATCAATAACCATAGCAAACATCTCTATAATCTGAAGATTTGGGAATACATTTTCAATATTATACTGGCTTAACACATGGAATCTAGAAAACTCCCTTGTTATATAGTATAAAATGCAACCCTACTAGGAACCATATTATTACAAGATACTATCTCTGGAGATAAGAATCTTTATATGTACTTTTATGCTAAAATATGGAAGCATTCATGTAAATAGTGTATATATGTTGTAAGAATGTTGTTAGAAGCTTTGTTTGGAGATCACTGTGTATTTCTCTCTCAAATGTTTTGTATGACTAAGGTGAAAAATAATAAAGAATTATTATTGAAAAAAAAAGAAAATATACTGGTGAGCACAGAGCAGACAGTGTGGTGCTAGGTAACAAATGAACATGTAGAAACCACATCCCATGCAAACATTGTGGCTACAAACATGAGAAAGCTCATTGCAAAGCATTTATTAACCGCATTGAGGCACTGAATTTTTTGACAAGAGTGTATCAGAAGTGGAGTGCTGCTTCAAGATATTGATACTATAAAGGCACAATAATAGATTAGAACTGCTTGTGAGTAAAAAGTAACTGTATTTAATTAGCAGTGCATGCTTTATACAGTGTCACAGCAGCCAGTAACTAGGTTAAGGTTAAGGTGTTTTAAAAATAAGGTACAAGGTTTGTGAATCTCACAGGGGATATTGGCTAGGCTTAAAATGGCTTGCAAGAGCAGTTAGCCTAGTCCTATTGATGAAAATGAGCATTCAATTCAAGCTGCTACTGATAACTATAGCAATTCCTAGTCAGAAAAGCTGATGGTTAAAGGTAAGCATGTTGTATTTAAGCTAGATTTTTTGTTTATTTTTATTTAAGTAAAATGTTGGTAAAAAAAGTGCAGCAGGTTGTAATCTACATTGAAGGCATTGCCTTTATTGAAAAATGCATCCATTACAGACCATTAAAGGTATCATTAATATTCATATATGGTTATATTGCCCTCATTATACAACATTGTTGTTTCTTATCTATGTCCAACACTAGTTTTCCTTAAAACTAAGGCTTTCCTTCTTTAATTATTTTCCATTGTTATAAAGAGACTCTTTGATCAATAAGTCACTTCAAAATCATAGGACAATGTCAAGTCACAACAGCTGTAGTCCAAAAGCCCAATAACTTACCATCAGCCCCATGTTAAACAAATACACACCTTATCTGTATTATCCTTTGCTTAAAATCATAATTGAACAGGTTTAATACAATATATATGTGTGTATGGCCATGTTTGTACCTGTTTTTTTTTGTGGGAGAGAGAGAGAAGAATGTTGGGGAAGGGATGTAGGTATGTCTGGGTCTGGTAAGTTGGGTAGATGAGGAAGCAATTTTAGACACACAAGACAAACAAGACAAGAAACAGGGGCAGTGATTGATTTGAGTTCAGTGGACACCATGGATAGGGTGAGGGTGGGGACATCCAAGACCCATAGTCATTAAGCTGTGTGACAGTGAGAATCGAGTCTTCACCCACAGGACTGTCATCCCTGTAACCTCACTCTGCCACTGGCTGGAGTGCTTGATGTCTCCTTCTCTTCTTCCGGGTACTTCATAAAATGAGAGAGAGAGAGAGAGAGAGAGAGAGAGAGAGAGAGAGAGACAGAGAGGGCAGCCTCTCCAGCCAGTGTAGAAGTGCGCAAACAGTGCGGGGCATGACCCTACCCACCATCCCTGGCAACTCAATGCAGGTGATAAACTCACCACCTCTACCACTGCTCCAGGAAGGAACCACTGGACCATCATTTGGGGCAGGAGTACCCCTGGGGGCAGGTAGTGCAGGGGCAGCAGAGTTGGTGCTGCCAGGTTGGCTCACAGACATGCTGGGCAATGATGCTGTAGCTGGTGGAGTGGGGCAGGCATACCCTCACTGTGCTGTGGAGCATTTCATGATGTGGTACACATGGATGACATGGACACATTTTGATGACATGTAATAAAATATCAAATTAAAAATAAAACAAACCCCCTAAAATAAAAGAGAAAAAGAGAGATAAGGATTGGGGTGAGAGAAAAAAGAGATAAGATAAGTACTTTCATTTGTGGCATGCTATGCAGTAATACAATTATTTTGCTCTATTACCTTAACCTTTACTCTTAAGACTGCCAACCCCTAACAGATAACTTTTACTTTAAAGACTACCAGCTCCTAACAGATGCACACTATACTACAGATTGCAGCAAATACTCCTTTTCATGTGCCTATATTGCACATGAGTGTTCCAGTTATACCGATTACAGTTTACAGCAGGGCATGTGTGCCACTGGTATAGAGTTTTTGCTTTAAACCTTTAAGTTACACATAAGTGTGGTATTTGAACCCACAACTTTTGACTAAGGTCTAATATTGTACTCTTGGTTTGTGCTACCAACTAATGCATGCATACTGGCATTTACCCTTAAGATATGCATGCTCAGTTTGACACAACTCTGTAAAATACCAAAAAAGCTGTCTTTAATTTTAATGCTACAATAACACAACTCTTCTGCTGCATACATAACACAGGCCTCCTTCATCCTCGCCAGTCTAGCACCATGGATCCTAACATAGACCTCCCATTCTGTGACAGCTGTGGAAAAAACAGAACAGAATACCATTATGAATACCAATCTTGCCAATATTCAGCTTTTAAGTCTTACAAGTACTTTCTGTAGTTCATACTTACACAGGTGTGGGGTATCTACAGTCCTAAATTCCCTGATCCAATGTTCAAGGGCATCCATCTTCCTCCTCCACAGGTCATTGTAGCAATGCCTACATTGTTCACCAGTGCAGGGGATAAGAGTTGCACTGGTTAAAGCCCAGGCCAAACTATCCTAAGCCTCTGACTTATACTGGGACCCAAATTACTTTCCCTGCACTAGCCTGGCACTGTGGTGTTTCACTAGGAGACCAACAAAAATCTTTGACTCCGGGACAACCCATCTCTGAGCCCCAAATCTCACACAAACTCCATGAACACCTGCAGAGACACCAGAAGCTGTTGAAGACTGGGGGGTGAGAGGAGCACTTAATGATCTAAAAAGGGCAATGTTTTTAAAACTATTTACTACCACAACATAGATTCACTTGGAGGACATTTTAAGCTTAGCCAATTTCTCTTTTGGTGCTTGAATTAACATTTCCTTATTGGTCTTACCTATTCCATGGCTGTTAATTGTATATTAGCCCTAGTGAGAATAAATGTGATCATACTATAGATAATTTGAGTGGACCCATGTAATTGATGCAGCATTTAGGAACTGTCTCTGTCGATTAGTGGCATGAGGGACAATCCTGGAGTACATTTTCTATTACCCATCCTTAGATTTAAGTTGCATTTGAATATGGACAGGGATGAGCTTTGTTTTACTTGAATGGATAGTCTGTTCTGGAACAGTGGTAGCCTCTGTGATATATATTCATCTCTCCACAACATTCAGTTTAGATACCTGGACTGAGTATTTCTGATGCCATTTGACTTGCTGATGCTCAGTAGGTCCATCTGTATTAGGTCAGAGGATGCTTTAACACATTCTGATAACAGTAAATCCAAACAAGACTTCCAACAAGGCACAAAAACACTGAAAAACTGCAAAAAGTGCCAAGGGACAAGAAGAACACCAGCCAAGTAACAGTAAAGGATATTTATTCAACCAAAGCAGATATTCCACAAAGCACATTAATGCTTCAGAAATACAATACGTTTTTGTATTGTATGGACTTGTATCCTTTTAGTAAGGTATCTCTGTGGGTATTCCAATTGTTGCATGGGTCGGGACAGATACATGCCAAAGTGGGCATTATACAAAATGATTGACCTAATGAGGGCTTTGTAAAGGAGACAATGACATCTCTAGATCTAGTCACAATCAATTTGTTTATAAGCTGTGCAATATAGAAAGACTTTCTTATGACTCTGAGCACATGTTGGTCAAAAGTTCGGTCACTGTACACGAGTTCCCAAATGCCAAACAACTGGGTCATTTCTCTGGGGGCATTGTCAATTTGGCAGTTCCATGAAGTAGATGACTTCCCAAAGGATATGATAATGTATTTCTTGGAGTTTAGTTTCAATTCATGATTCTGGCACCAGTAATTGTTTGGGACAAACCTTCCTGCATGATGGTTAAGTCAGTTGGGGATTCAGTAACTGCTCCTAACTTGCAGTCATCTCAAACTTAGTCAGCCAAAGCCCTTTGGTATTTCTTTTTGCTTTTGAGATGTATATGCCAAACAGAAAAAGTCTCAGCACAGAACACTGGGGCACTCCATTGGTGACTGGTCTCTTCCTCTATTTTGATCTCCTGCATCTTGTGAGCAAGCATACATGTATGCATTCTTTGATTCACCTTCTTGTTTGTATTAATCTGACTGTATTAAATTATATTCCTTGTAAAATACAGCACCGCTTATTAGAATGTGTTTTAAATTTGCAGTTTGGAACAGTCTTCTAGTAAGCAATGAAACAAAATATATGAACCAATAATGACAAAACGACCCATTTCAGAAAATTTCAACCATAAAAGGCCACTCACACTTCTGTCATTTCAATCCACCAGTATCAGTAAATATGCAAAATCTCTGCAGAAGTAAGTCATCTAAATAATTCCACATTAAAAGGATCTGTAACTAATGAAGAGGTTGCTGCTAGCAAACAATTTTATATTTCATTGTTTCATCTACAAATAAAGTGTTTGTTGCCCTTGAAGAATAAATTGCCTATGCTACATTAAAAAAATGATAAGCTAGTAATTTTGCAATAGAGAATTGATGGCAAACTGATAACAGAATCTACTAGGTAACTTCTCTAAAGGAGGACATTCATAGGACAGCAGCATCCACTCCATTTAAAGTACAACATAGTATAGTATCAGCGATCCATCTGCATACTGTGGGAGTAAAACCCACAGCCTTCTGCATCACAGACAAATATACTATCTATTGTGCTACTAACAATGCGAATGACTCATCACGCATAAGTAGCACTAAGCTTCTCTTTTCTTGAAGCTCTCAGCTCCTTGTAAAATCCACTTGACACAACTAAATCTCTCAACTTCGCAGCACAAGAAATCTGGAAAAAGCCAACATTTATTTCGGGGGGGGGGGGCAAAGGCCCAAAACCAGGGACACATTATAAATATTGCTTGTATATTCTTAGAAAGTTGCTAAAATAAAGTGTCATATGTTACCACGTATTTCCTGAAAGATAGGAAGACTGAAACTTAAAGGGCTATCATTCTTTAGTGAATTCAGTTCTCACTGATTTCCCAGAAAAACACTGATTTTAAGAGGAACAGACCAAAGGTATGAACCAAATATTCTGTGAAAATCTGGATAGTTGAGAGCTAAGGACTCAACTCCCTGAATCACAAATAGTGGTATGGGTGGATAATTCAGGCTCTTGTTTGAGCCTAACACTAACTACCAGGTATACCTAACTGGAGCATTTAACACATACACACACACACACACACACACACACACACACACACACACACACACACACACACACACACACACACACACACACACATGCATGCACACATGCATGCACACACATGCACACACACACACACACACACACACACACACACACACACACACACACACACACACACACACACACACACACACACACAGGGGAGCAGCATAACTCCTGCAAATAAAAGAACAAAACTCTCCTTACCAGCATGACTCTGGCTCTGGCAGCAGCAACAGAACAATGGCAGCATAACTCCTGTAACACAGAGCAATAAGAGAACAAGTATAACCAGTTTAGTTAGTTTAACTTCTGCACACGAATCCATGTTAGCGTGAAAACTCCACTTCATTAATTTTTTGCAACAGGTCTTGTAGATGTAAAAGTGAGGGGGCTCCCCCTCCCCCTGGCTCTATGGTTCCAGCATCCATGAACACCTGCCATATCTGCCATGGATCAGGAGCAATAGAGAATGATGGTTTCCCACCAATTCGAATTATTGTGTTTACTGGTAGTCTGCACACTATTAGAAAATGTTGTGTACCTCTTATCATCGCCCAAACATTGTGCTCGGCAGTGCGTACCCCCATGTCCCATGTTTGCGTGATGGTAAGTTGGTGCACAACAGTGGCAAACAGTGAAAAATTACATAGGCAGTTGTGTCTGAGTGTGTTAGGTAAATGTGTAGACCATACCAGTCTAGATAGCAGAATTATACTTACAGGAACATAGTACACAGTATAATCCTAGTCATACATTTGATAATAATGTGATGATACATAATGGGAATTAGGATAAAGGTAAAAGTGTATGGAATATGCTGTGTTTGAACCCAGGACCATGTCTAGGGTAGCCCTACACTTACACCTGTTGCCATAAGATGGTTGAGAAAAGAGTTGGCAGATGTCAGATGTGCAGCAATCCCAAAGCAGCCATACCACTGGCATATATGGCACTATAGTGGCCCTGACAATGGCATGCAGGTGAATTGTCTGTAAAAGGCCAGCAATGATAGTGTCCACACAGGGGACATGGCTACAATCACATAGCAGAAAGTGTGGTACAATACAATATCTGTCCCACTGGTAGGTAAGCTGTAGCCATACCTAATGAATTGTGTGTACAGTTTGTTGAAACTGATATGGTAGAGGGGTGACAGAGATGTGTATTGTGAACTGTGGTAACCTTGCTGTATGAGTTGCTCAGACCTGTTCCTATCTTTATGTCTTTCAGCCAAGATGGCACATGCACGGTTGCCCACCTATTCCCAAGTGGAGATGATTTGGTGATATCACACTTGATCCATCACTATCCAATGCTGTTTGGCAGAGCTGCACATGAGCAGCAGGATCGGATCACCTTGTGGAACAACCTAGTCCACGGGGTCAATGATGTCGGACTGCACAACCGCATTTATGAGCAGGTCCGGCATCATTGTTCTGACCTGATTCACAATGCCCATCATCGTGCTTCTGTAGTCTGGGGGTATCACCTCACCACGGGGGGGCCATGCCATCCATCCCCTCCTGACACATGTGGAGGAGCTCCTGGCATGCCTTGTGGCACCTGCCCATCTGGACAGCTGTCAACCACTGGACTCATTCGTGGAGGTTGGTGTCATCCACACACAGGCCGAGGAGCATGCAGGTAACAACACAGGGCACATCAGTAGACCACTGTTGTGTATACATCTGTATTGGTACAGGTAGATCATGCATATCTGACATGTCATAGATATATTGCATTGCTGCATTGTGGTGATAAACAGATGTCCACATGTGGTAGTATCGTGGGAATGTACCACTGATGTATTGTAATACTGCACCCACCCTGTAGCACTGCCACAGGTGTGGCCACTGACATCACATCTCTCACCCTCTTATGTATGTCCCTCTTGGATACCACCAAGGCAGCAGGCTGTAGCTGGTGAGTATGTTTTATGTAGATGTTTGCCAACACACCGGGCATGTAATGGTGATGGTATATTCCATGTACACATCTAACACACCTACCCAGAATGCATGCTGTACATGTGCATGTATTGTTGCTATGAAATGCATGGTCTCACAGGGGTGAACATGATGGGGTTTTGGAAGGGTATGTCAGAAACTTGCATGATAACTAACATCCTGTCACTGCAGAATATGTCCACAGGGAGTAACATACTGGTGGGAGACATGGCCTACAGTAGGGATATGTTCAGAACAACACCCATATACAGTACAATGGCAACTGCTGCAGAGATACACTATGGCATAAGACATTACAGTAGTCCACATTATCAGCTGGGTTTAGGCTGCAATATGTGGTGGTCAGTGTATGTGACACTGCAAAGTGACACACACATGTGTATGGCTTACTTGTCATGCATCTGCATAAAGGCTGAAGAAGGGAGGGGTTTCAGCATGACACAACAGTGCACTGCAGCAGGGATCCTAAAGGATGCTAGGAATGGCCCTATCTGCACATTGTCAGGTTCAGGACCTGTGGCAGCCATAACCCTACCCACACAGCAATAGTGACAGCAGTGTGTGAACACCATGGGATGTGCACATGAGTAGACCTTGCAATCATGCAGAATAGGGGGACATGTGTAGGGCAGACTGAACATACACTGGCAAATGCAGATGACCCACACTGGTATACCCCTCCCAGGAGTAGTGACTGCTTTAGTAAACACAACAAGTGGTGCGATAAACCATCATGATAAGAGTGTGCACACATATGCCCACACAGTGTGTATGCATTGTGGTCAGCAGCTGCACACTAACACAATCTGTAGACATTGCATGTGAAAGTACAGGACATATGTCACATATCGGGTTCATGTACTGCTAAGATATGCGGTGATGTGGTCCCATGGCAGATCAAGGATGTGTGTGTCAAATCAATAAAGGTGTGTTCACCCCCCCATAGCCATGGTATGCTCTGATGGTTGTCAGTGTAAGAGTATTCAACTGGTCATATATGGTCTTTTGATGTTGAAAGCTGTAAATCAGGCATCAGGCATTCACCAATGACAACTGTCCACATATCATCCCAGGTATGTGTTGCTGAAAACATAGGGTCTGTGAGAAGTACAGATGACATAACTGAGACAGTACTACACATTCTGCAATGGGTTGTACACCTGTGAGTTGTGGTGCACAGTACATGGCAGGGTGCAGAACAGGTGCACAGCAATACTGTTTATATGGGTGCAGTGGAGCATCACCTAGTGACACAGCACATGTATCATACACATGTATACTGTTGCTAGCATGGATTGACTATAGCTGAACTGCATGCTATTCTGTACCATATGTTCTGCATGTTGACAGATGGATAATAGGAAGGCTGTGTGTACTATCATTGTGCAGCCTCAGTGTGTGTGTGTGTGTGTGTGTGTGTGTGTGTGTGTGTGTGTGTGTACATCCTGGTGGGTAGTTAGTTTGTCTGCAGGGTCACACTGGTGAAGTGGAGGGAGGTAGATGCATGTAGGATGTGTGTGTGCATGTGTGTGTTTGTGTGGGTTGCCATGTGTGATTGTGGGGTGTTCATACAGCTGTACCTCCCTTTGGGACCATGCAGTATATGAACATAGACTGCCAAATTACACACCAGGAATACATGTCATGTGTGTAATCACAGGACAGCAAATAGTATAATGTGATCTGTAGCATGGAACAGGTATCGAGATGGAAGGTAGACACCAGGTACACCCTTAATATCACAGTCAGCAGGGACACCTGCAACCCACGTATGCAGCACTACAGATGCATTTAGGAAGTACTAGTCAACATCAGGGAGTGTATCCAAATATTACAGTTGTCACATGATAGGCAGAAGGAGCAGCATATCTGGCATGTACTGCGCATTCCATACACATGACACACCAGTGCGAGATATTATGGATACAAAATAGTAGCCCACACATATAGGGGCCATGCACATCATGTCCGGACATACAGTGGGTGCATACTGAATGACAGCAGTGAGGCCATGTAAAACCAATACATACAGATCAGGCAGGCAAAGAAGCAACAGGCCTTGTGTTATGGGCACTTGCGTGGGCATTTAGAGGACTGAGATGTTAATGAGTGGTATCAATGTGTGTATGTTAACAAGTGTGATGCAGGATGGGATAACACATGGACATATACATGGGACTGTCTGTAAAGCCATGGACAGGTAGGTATTACAGAGGTGTGTTTGTGTGTGTGTGTGTGTGTGTGTGTGTGTGTGTGTGTGTGTGTGTGTGTGTGTGTGTGTGTGTGTGTGTGTGTGTGCGTGTGTGTGTGTGTGTGTGTGTGTACTGTTATGTAATGCAGTACAGGCTTTAAAGTGCATTTATTATTTTCCCCCACAGGTTGCGAGGTGGGTCAGTGTTTCTCCTGCATGCAATCTGATGTTGGTGTCCATACAGACACAGAAAATGATGATAGTATTGTTGAGGCACAGGTGGGGTTGTCAGGGTCCGACACTGCACCAGCATTTGAAATCCCCCCTTTTAGCCACCCCGACCACACACACAGTTTCAGTGCCTACACATACCCCATCACTAGTGGCCGTAGTGGAGGAACAGCTAGCATTGGTGGCAGTACACAGGGAATTGTGGTAACCATGCCTACTTTGTCTGGTTGCAGCAGGCATAGCTGGATGGCCGGCAGGGCACCACATAGGCGGATGTCCCAGGGTGTTCATCGTAGGGCCGCTGGACATCATGCCCTTGGCGTAGGAAACATAGCTGGTATCAGCAGGCGCATGTTTCGGGCTATAATGGCGGAATAAGTATGTATGGAACCTTACACCAGACAGGGCCTGAGGTTGTAGACGGCTTCTCTCGCATCTGTAAACAACAACCTCCATGAACTGTCGGGTGCCATCTGTGCTTATATTGAGCACACGGATAGATGATATGATGAGACAATGGCCCTCATCAGCTGTGATGTGTCCGTGTTTCAACATGTGGTGGGGATGTGGCGACTCCCGCATGGATGTGGGCCAGAAACACCAACAGCTGGCAGTCAATGTGGATGTGCTAGGACAACAAGGGGCTCCCATAGTGGCAGTAGCAGCCCCAGCAGTGCGGAGGGTGTGCTGTCCACACTACACCACACCACAGCAGGCCACATCCACGTGGTCCTGGCCAGTCTCAGGAGGGACCTGGTACCAGTGGACAAATGTTATCAGCAGGTGAGAGTAGTACATCGAGGCCTGTACCGGAATGTGCCTGTGGAACCTCTGGCAGGTGCAGTCCACATGACCATGGCCAGAGGCAGTGAACTTCACACACAGCCAGGTATAGTCTGCAGTTGTCCATAAACACCTGTGTAGGGCAGCTGCATGGCAGAACCATGTGCATGCATACCCACACACTATGCAAACACACCTAGGGCAACCCCATATGTACACACACTACATCACCTCACCCAGACCTCCACAGTACACTCCTCACCAACACACATGGTGTCAAATGTATGGCCCACCCTCGGCCTCTGGCAAACCAACATCACACCCTGTGCATATGATGATACCTGTGTTACATCCCTGTCATCCATATCATCAATGCAGGGACAGGCTGATATGGTTCTGATGCACATGGTGACTGTACAACAGTGTACCTCAGTACCGCAGTGTAACATGTTGTAGGGAGTAAAGTGTAATGCATATATGGCAGGTAGTGTAACCATCCAGCAATGATGCCTTATAGCTGTTAGTAACACTGGTTGGATGTGGTCTCTATAATGGTATCCATTTGTGTTGTAGGTGTACATGTGTCAGCACTAGGATGCCTTGTGCATATGATGATACCTGTGCCACATCCCTGTCATCCATACCATCAGTGCAGGGACAGGCTGATATAGTTCTGATGCACACTGTGACTGGTCTACAGTGTACCACAGCACTGCAGTGTAACATGTAGGGAGTAGAGTGTAATACATACATGGCAGGTAGTGTAGCCATCTAGCAATGATGCCTTATACCTATTAGTAACACTGGTTGGTTGTGGTCTCTATAATGTTATCCATTTGTGTTGTAGGTGTACGTGTGTCAGCATGAGGATGGTCTGCAGTCATATTCCACAAGGGGTATGTCACTGTGGTGACACCATGGCTGTGACATATCTGGGGTACAGTTGAACACATGTCACAGGTTACTAAACTGGTTACTGCCTGTGCCACATGGATGGGTGGCCCGCTGAGGCATGTATACCCTGCAACCTGATGTAGACCAATCCACATACACACACTCTGTTACTTGGCAACACTGGGAGTAGACCCCTACCTAGCTATGTAGTGATACTGATGTGTGTGACTTACATTGCACACACCGGACAGCATTTAGAGTGAGGTGTGTCCCAGGTTACATGTTATATGCAGAACATCCCCAGACATGTACAGTATGCTAATGAGGGATGTGATGGGTGTATTTGGAAAATACATAGTGTGACATGCCGTCATATACAAATTTACAGACACATAACAGCCAGACACACATCCGAGATACCAGGGCCTATCGCTGCTAACAAGCCTGACTGTTTGCCCAGTGTGGTACAGGTAGGCTGCACATATCACATGCATAATGTTTGTCCAATGTGGTACAGGTAGGCTGCACACATCACATGCATAACTGGCTTGGATTGTGATAACAGTTACCTGTATGGCTGATAGTGACAGTAGTAACCATAACATGGTACATGGGACATATACCGGGTGTACCTTGGTGTAATGACAATGTACACAGCACCCACATCCTCCAGTGGATATTGTACTCCCTGAAACCCATTATGACACTCTGCCATGCCCACTATCACACATTGGCTGCAACTGTGATACAACCCATAGTATACCCCAACAGTGGTACTACAGGGATATGCATCTCATGCACATGCCACACGCGTAATAGGCTGTTACATTGTCATGCCTCACCTATGGCCAGCAACAACACTACTGTGGCAATGGGTATTGTAATAGGAGTATGTGGCCTAGGAATGCTGTCCCCTACAGATATACGGACATGCACACCTACACACAAATGCCAGAACACAATGGGTATCCCATGCCTATCACCCCATTTGTAAAACACTGTTGTGCTGGTACTGCAAGACTCGTGTAGCCGGTATGGAGAGGAGCTTAGCAGGGTACATGTAATGTCCCATACAGCATCAGCCACAACTGACTATGGCAATGGGTGTTGCGTTGGATGTGAAGGCTCTCATGGAATTGTCAAGTACAGGTGTGCTAACACATAGACACTGCTATACTCAGTCATGCACACATACACATGTGTCAGCACAGGGGTGCTTCCCTGCAGGTGGTCATAGCTGTGTACCTAGCTATTGGGGAGATGGGTTGTGTAGGGGTTGTGTGTACAGTGTTACCCTGCCACCTGGCAGGTGGCAGCAGGCATCTATCAACAGACACTACTGTCGTGACCCTCAGGGTGTGAATGACATGTATCAGCCAATCCTCCAGGTTCCTCCTACACATGGCCACTGAGGTGATCAAGTTGACATGTATGCAACATGCATTACAACACATGGTTATTGTCTGTGATGGTGACCTGTGCCCAAGCATGTTCAGTTGACTGTGGTAGTGTAGTGGAGATACCTGTAGCATGTGGTGAATACAGGGTGACATCTCCTATATATATATATATATATATATATATATATATATGCCACATCTTACACAGCTGGCCAGACATGTCAGTGTCAATCAAGCTTAGGTTGCCTGTACATATCCCAGCTGGATACCTGATATCTGCACATCTGTACAGGGACTGACAGTCATCAGCTTGGCAAGTAACTATTCAGTAGCATGAGTGTGTTGATAGATAGACGTCTGACAACAATATGTATGCCATAACTACATGTCAGAAGCCCTCAGTAACATGTGCTGTACAGATGGTAATCTACAGTTACATTCCACATGACAGACCATTACCCAGTAAGGGGAATATATTGTGACACAGCTCACACACCAGGGATACAACAGGGAGGCCGCAGAGTCCAGCTATGCCTGCAGGTGTTCCTGTTGTCAGTCCTACATTTAGTACTCTGCTCTTGCCTGGGTTAGCACTGTCAACAGTAGTACTGTCATGATACACTACATGCCAGTGTGACAGCATGTATCCTGGGATACTACCCCTGTATGTAACACATTCACATGGATAACAGTGCTGTACAGGCCTCATATATGTCTGTGTCCCACATATGACACTCACACCCCTTGCTACTGTAATAACAGCACATAGGTGCATGTATTGTACATGGCATTACATACACTTATTGCAGATGTCATTTCACTTCTATGTTATCAGACTGGGTGATGTGACCTGGTTACCAGGGCTAAGCCATGCTTAGCAAGTCTCAGCATTGGTGTAATATAACAGCTGAGCTGATTTGTGCACTGGTAAGCGAAGCCTACACTGTGTAAGCACCCGTACATTTACCCATAGCTTAGCACTGCTTAGCTTCATGCAAACCCACTTAAAGCTGCTCTAAACAGCCTTAACCACTCTGTATCCAATAACCCTTGTTCTGCACAGCAACAAAGTAAACAGCCCTTGCAGGTCTTGAACCCAGGACCCTGTAAACTAAAGTCACAGTACTTACCCACTACACCATGACCAGTGTGAAGTCAGCTGTAGCTGTCAATACACATATTGAGTAGAATTGAACAATTGCCTTTACTTCCTAAATTGTGTAGTCCTTGTTATTAATATGACTGTTGCATCACATATGTTGTTTTACATTATGTACACATAGCAGTTACATACGGTGAGATACATTTATTTATTTATTTATTTTACATTTGTTTACCGGGATAGTCTGACTGGGTATAAGTCCATTTTCAGCAGAGGCCCAGGGAGAAAAGCTCCAGAAAGTACAGTTACATAAAGACATAGTATTGAAAGTTGTAAGTACAAGTAATAATACACAAGTCAGTAAGATACAAGCATACATTAGAGTAAATGCATTCATAAATATGGTACAAAGCTCCAGACAAGAGGTTTGTCTAAACTTACATATTAGGCATACATTCTATAATAGATCAAGCACAGTTAGCAAGAGAAAACCACAAATTCAGATAATTAGCTAATCAGGATTGAAACAGGGACATAGCCAATGTTTTTGGAGGTGGAGTTTGAGGATTTTTTTGAACTGGGTGAGGGAGGGTTGGTGGGTGAGTATGGCAGGTAGCGAGTTTGAGATTTTACCTACTGAGTTGGCAAATAGAGAGTCCCCTGCCACATTATTGCTCTTGGACATTTGTACCAGCAGTTTGTCGGCAGAGTGTAGGGACCTTAGGTTGCTATATGGCTTAATGATATCGTTTAAGGCAGGGGTGTATTCAGGATGGTATAGAACCTTATGGGCTATAATGAGTTGATTATATTGGACCAGGTTAGGCCATTCTGGCCATCCTAGTTGAGATAGGTTCAGACAATGGTGGGTCCTATAGGGTGTTCCTGTAGCAAACCTGGCCACTTGGTGATAGCATCTAGTAAGTTTGGACAGAGAGGCATTGTTTAGGTTAGTGTAAAGAGGGGAAGCATAAAGTAGGGTGGAAAGTAAGTGGGATCGGGCAATGGTAGTTCTTGCTAATGGGGTGAGAAAGGATTTGATCCTATAGAGGGAGCCCAATTTTTTGTTAACAGATTTGATAGTTTGATTAACATGGTAGTCATATTTTAGTGTATTATCTACTGTGAACCCAAGAAGTTTTGTGTGCGAATCTGGGGAGATAGTTATGCCGTTGTTGGATGTTAGAGTAAAAAATGGTGAGGTGGTTTTACGATTAGGGGAGAATATTAGGAGTTTGTTTTTTTAAGGGTTTAAGAGAAGCTGACAATCCAAAAACCATTTTCTACCTCAGAGAAAGTATTCTGGGTTAGTGTGATAAGTTCAGCTAAGATGGAAGCTGTGCAGATTATAGTGTAGTCATCTGCATATTGAATACAAGTGGCCTTTGGGGTGGTAGTGGGTAGGTCGTTGATGAAGATAGAGAAGAGGAGGCGACCTAGTATGGACCCTTGTGGGACTCCCAGAGTAATAGGTAGTTGTGTGGATAGGGTATTTTGCCATGATACTGCTTGTTTTCTCTCAGTCAGATATGACTGAAACCATTTGATGGGGTCATTGTTAAGTGACAAGTGTTTCAGGGCCAGGAAGAGTAGCTGATGATTGACCATGTCAAAGGCCTTAGAAAGATCTAGGAAGAGAGCAGAGGATAGTTTGTTATTGTTTCTGTTTGTATTGTTAGTGTTTGAGAAGGATAGGAGGGCAGAAGTAGTGCTATGGTGAGATCTAAAGCCATGCTGGGAGTTGGCCAGGAGTTGGTTTTGGGTTAGGTAGTTGGATAATTGTTTATGGACGCATTTCTTGAGTATTTTGGCCGGTGGTGATAGAATGGCTATTGGCCTGTAGTTAGTGAGGTCTACTGAGTTCCCTCCTTTATGAAGAGGTATGACATGAGAGACCTTCCAGAGAGAGGGGCAATAGGTTTCAGATAGAGAGCGGTTTATGATTATCGAAATGGGGTATGCAATGGCCTCTGCACTTTTCTGTAGGTATTCTGCTGGAAGGAGATCTGCTGCTAAGGTAGTGGGCTTTAGTTTAGTGAGTAGAGATTTGATGGTTGAAGTGGATACCGGCTGAAAGTTAAAGGGTAGTTGGGTAGTAGTAGAGGAGGAATACTGAGAGGGGTTGCTGGGGGGTAGTTGGCTAGCTAGTGACTGGATGGTCTTGGTAAAGAAATTATTGAAGCTGTTAGCAGTTTCCACTGGAGTTTTTAGATAGGATACTGATGGGGTGGGGGTGGTAGTTTGGCCAGGGTGGAGCAGTTTGTTAATGTCTGCCCAGAATTTTTGGGGTTTCTTCTGATGTTTGCCCTGGAGGTGTTGATAATAGTTTTTTTTGTCCAACAGTATGGTTTTCTTGGCATCATTCCTTAACTGTTTAAATTTAATATGGTTGAGCGGATCTTTAGTGGTACGCCAATTATCCCATACTTTATTCCTTATCAAGATTTTAGTTCTGGTGGCCCTTGAGAGCCAGGAGGCTGCCTTAGCTTTGACTCGGAGGGTGCAATTAGGAGCATGGGAGTCTAGGACAGCTAGGAATCTGGAGTTAAAATATGCTACAGCATCATCTAGTGAAGATATTTTAGGATGGCCCAATTACATGCTTTGAGTTCATTCTGGAAGGCGGTAAGGTTCATATTTTTGTGGGACCTAATAGTTTTATAGAGGATTTGGTGGTTATTATTTACTTTTTGTTTGATGATGAAGGTGAGTAGGTGGTCGCTTAGGTCATCTGGGAGGGTGCCTACATTATATTGGTCTTGGTGTTGACAAGTATCCAGTCCAGAAAGCTGCTCTTGTTGTAAATCTTGTTTAACCTAGTGGGTGATGAGATGAGTTGGGTATAACTGTAAAGATTCATATGGGTGGTAGGAGATTCAGTGGAACAGTTGTTCCAGTCTATGTTAACATCTCCTAATACCATAATTTCATGGGGATAGTTAGATGACTGCCATTGTAGAAAGTCTTCTAAGGTACTAGTGTTGTCACCTGGTGGGATGTATATGCAGGCAATGTATAGGGATTTAATTGAGTTAAGCTGAAATTTGCAGAGAAGCACTTCAGCATTGTTGAATTGGGGAGGGGGCTGTTGTGGAGCAAGGATGATATCTAGCGAGTTTTTAAACAAGATAGCTACACCTCCTCATTTCTTAGTAGCACGGTCTAGACGAAGTATATTATACCCTGGTGGAATGATTTCACTGTCTTCAGTACTTGGTTTCAACCAGGTTTCCAAGAGACACAGTACCTCAGGTGAGTAAACTGCCAAGAGGGCATGTAGGTTATGGACCTTGTTGTTAATACTCTTGATATTTAGGTGACATATCAGGAGAGAGTTTTTAGCTCTAGTCTTTGGACAGAAGTTGTTGGTAGTGTTGGGTGGATGGTTTGTGGGAGAGGTGGGTCCTGGATTAGGGTGAATGTCACCATCCGTCATTAGACCGAGTTGGACAGTTATAGAGATTTTCAAGGCTTTATTAAGTATTTTGTAATAGTATCTGGTTTTGGGGGAGATAGACCATGATCTATTTAGTTGGGACATGATACTGGTGAAAGGAACAGGTTTGTGGTAATTTAAGGGTGGAGCCGTTGTGTTTAGGGTAAGAGCCGAGATGGTTTGATTTCGAGGGTGGTGGAAGCCAAGATGTGGTTGACATTCGTAGATTTTGAGGAGGTAGAGGGCAATCAGTGGCACTGAAAGAGATATGTTGGATCTCATTCTGAAAGTTAGAATTGGGATTGGTTCAAGTGTGTGAGTTGGGGATCCAGAGGAGGGGTTAGGGAGAGGGGAGGAGATTAGACTTGAGGGTTGACAGTGATAGGTCAGGGATGAGAGAGAGATATGGTTAGATGAGTATAAATCTAGCAATAGTAGGGGCGTGTGGGATTTGGGGGCAGGGTGGGGCACGAAGCGAGCCCGAGCGTAGTGAGGGCGAGCAAAGTGGGGCTTATTCCAACCACGAGGTACCACTGGTTGAGTATATTACCTTAGGTAGGTATGCAGAGGTAGCCAAATTTCTGTAATAATATTCTTTTAGGTAGTATATTTGCTATCTAGTTTCTTTAACTTTAGCCCATTTTAATACCCTGTAATGTTTGCTGCCATTTACATTGGGGAGGGTATACACAACCGTGAGGTTTACACATGACAGGAAAATGGTTATATACATATACTAGGTCTATATATGTTTACATGTAAATACACATGTATACTCATACATATGTCTGTATACACATCTGTATAGTGCAACTTATATATGGCCATGTGTACATCCCTTCGTATGCACACACACACACACACACACACACACACACACACATATATATATATATATATATATATATATATATATATATATATATATATATATATATATATATATATATATATATATATACATATACATTGTGATATACCTACTACTGTCAATATATATGTAGATATCCATACATATATGTGCATATCTATCTCTATCTGTATATTTGTAGACATATATTGCTCTGTATATGTGTATTATATATATATATATATATATATATATATATATATATATATATATATATATATATATATACATATACATATCCATCTATGTATGTGTGCCGATATGAGTTTATTATTAGATTTTTGAAGTGAACTCCATCGACTGTACTGTTGTCGAACATGGAAGTTTGAAAACTGTAATATCAAACACCAAAAGCCAACCTAGGAACAGTTTTAACATGGGTCGAGATTAGTGTTCAGTGTTATTGCTGAACTACAAACCTCTCCTATCTCGACCCATGTTAAAAACCTGTTCCTAGGTTGGCTTTTGGTGTTCAATATTACCATTTTCGAACTTCCGTGTTCAACAACAGTACAGTAGATGGAGTTTGCTTCAAAAATCTAATAGTAAACTGTCGATATGTATATGTGTATATATCTATGTAGATATATGGATAATTAGATATACATATATGTTCACTATATGTCCTGAACATGGAGTTGAGCCCTAACTCAGCCCCAATAGTCCCAACATTGTAGTGCAAGGGGATGTCAAGTATGTATTGAAGGTATATGTGTAGACTATTGCTACTGTAGTAGGGATTGTCTTCACAGGCATGGTGTGTGTAGGAGTCACGTCTGCTTTTAACATGTGCACCACTGGCAGACATCCTAAGGACATCATAGTACAGTACCACTGCTAGCACAGTAATGCTCCTGTTGACTACAACAGAGATATGGCCAATATATGTGTACAGTCTGACACACTGTAGACAGTCCAGAGGTATACAGAGAACCTCTTAGTGCAAGACATGTGAACCAAGCCTGACAATGTGGATGTTAACAGCCATGAAGATGGGTATAACACGTAACTACTGGTATACGTATGTCCCCATAGGTTATGCATTCACACACCCCTGTCTGTCCTGACAAATAATAACCACTGGTACAGAGGTGCCATGGCCACATACTACCCACTAGTTATTGACATACATCTGTACAGCATCCCACTGCTTTGTCTGACATACATGACTGTTATGGTGTCCCAGCAGCAGTACATCTGGCAAGTATATGGACATGACATCTCACTGGGTAAGTACACTAAGCTGCTAGGCATGTAAAAAAGCACTGTGCAGGCTACAGGAAGACTGGCTCAACACTGGCCTATGTTTCCTATGGGGGAGTTGGGGGAGTACACATGTACCTGCATATATAGCAGGCTCTACAGGCATGTCACAGCACAGAGTAACAGACATATGTGTGAAAGTGCATAACCACAACCAATGTGAACACAGCTACAGCCACATATGGTTTGCTAGCGTGCTAGTACAGTATATGGACTATCTATTCAACACCATCCTCATATGTGCCATTCACACAATAACCCTACATATACTGGGTCACTACACAGAGTGGTCCAATGCCTGTCTGTGGTATGGGACATGTGTGTGTTTGGCCCTACAAACATGTAAGCCCATAGGGTAACATATAGTGGAGCAGCATGTAACATCAGATAGACCAGGACCCAGAACAATGACATCTACCACAGCCTGTACACAGGCTAAGGTACATATTAACAATACACACACTGTCAACAATCACCATAAGTACACAGACCTCAGTACTGTACACACAACCACAGAATTGCCAGGTTATGTCATCATATATAGCCCCTACTATGCATATTATGTGTAGCAGTTGGATATCTCACTGGTTTGTTATCAGATATGATGTTAAAAAATATGGTGTACAGCACATATGCACCTCTTACTGCATGACATATGTAGAAAGGTTTGCAGAGCTGTGGCTGGAGGCACAAAAACAGGGCCATTACTGACACTTTGCTGTGATAACCTCATACATTTACTGTTGTAACAGGGTTTGTTGCAACATATGTCCTATGAGGGATATGAAGTCAGTAAATCTCACGGCTGTCACCATCTACAGACTGCAATCCTCACACTACCTTCTGCAGTTCACAAATAGGTGCTCTGTGGGCAACACAAGAAACAAAAGGCACCACACACTTCTCATTCTGCAGATGGCACTACTGATGAGGGTTTCCTCATAAACATAGCACTGACATGACAGGTATTAAAACATGTATGACAGCCATATCCACACACATCCTGTTAAACCAACATTAATCCAATCACAGTATAGCAGCACTTACAGTCTGTAGTCAAGTCAGCACCATCCCCCTCCTGTGTGTTGGCCTGTTTCCACAGTGTATGTTGTTAGAGGTAAATCCCCAATCCATCTGTTATGCTGTTTGCCAAACAGATCTAGTTCCTGCTCACAGTGAATGAAACGGCCCATCACCACCATGATGTTCCTAGATATTGGAGTGTGTTTCCATGCAATTGGCTATGGGAAGGTTACCACAGCTGTTCCACATGCAATCAGTTAGAGGATGGCTGCAATTCTTGCAGAGGCCATCAACTGATCATAAGTATCACTTACAATACACATGCTACTGCCTAAGCAAAACAGGCATAGGTCTCCACATCCACCAGAGAGGGAGTGAGAGAGGCAGACAGAGGCAAAGTATAGTCAAGGAGGGGTGAGAGAGTAAAACGTAAGCATGTTTGTATCACACACCTACCGGCACAGGGTATCAAACCCCTGATGACTACGTAGTGCTAGCACATTTCTATACAGTTATCAGATGCGCCACATAGGTTACATATTGAGGAGCCCTCAAAACTTATATGTGATGGTGAGTGGCATCTGCAACTGGGATATGGTAGCTATACGGTAGGTGTAGTACACATGCTTGTCCACATGAACAGGTGCCAGTATCAACACAGCCACACTCTCAAAGGGACGCACACACATTGACACACATGGCAGGGCCAGGAATACAACTCATCACTAGTGAGATTGCCACAACACATTACTGTGCAGATATTACATGCACCACAGGGGTCATACAGAGGTTATATGGGCAAAGGGTATGTGGAAGTGTCTGACATTGGATAGCATGCTTCAGTATGCCAGTAGGGGTTGTAGTGAGAATGAATGTGATCATACGCATCATACAACACACACATGCATACACACAGGGTGCCAGTACTGACATGCATGGGTGCATTGCTTCACAGGTGTGTAATGGTCAACTGTGCCAGAGAGCTATACAAGACTAGGTGATGGGTATACCTTGGCATCGGCCCACATGACACTGGTCTGCATTGTGGCTCAGGGGTGTAGTTTCAGGATTTGCCCACACAGGTGGGTATTGTATTCACCATCCAGTCACCTGGGTGACTATTGTGTGTGACCAATGCTGTGCATTGCTTGCCATGTATGTGTTCCTTAATCCATGACATGGACGGTGTCTGGGATGTGCACACCTCCCACATGCATGTACAGCGGCATGTGGAACTGTATCTGGGGTGTCTGGCCCATGTTGTGTACACAGATTATCATCAGATGTGCCAGCCCTGGCCATATATGGCAGGAACTGGTAATGGACAGCAGGTTTACCCTGTACTTATATTGCTAGCATGATACCGGCATTCCCTGGTGTCAGTGGCATCTGTCCATACAAGGCATGTTTTCAGGCATGGTATGTCCTTTGTGGGTCACATTTGACGGCACCACAGGTGTTGCAGGTGTCCAGTGGGGAACATGGGGAAGGTGCACTGTCGGCATGTAAGTGCCTTTTGGACAGAAGGACAGGGTGCCATGCCCTCTGTAGCCCACTGCAATCACACCATAGTTACTATCAGTGGGAAATATGCAGGGTACTACTCAACATAGTGGCTGTTGCCTTGGCGATTGTGTGTGTATGAGACATGGGTTTAGAGTGTTCTCTGAGTAATACTATGGTAGCTAATTTTGTTTTCCTGGCCTTGATGTCACATGATTGGGTATAGATTTTCACCCCAGCCTCTCTGGTATTTCACATCTGTTATCCCTGTACAGTTTACATTCTGATATATACTAGACCATCATATAAGAAATTTGCAAAACCCACTCCCCATTGAGCCCAGCTGTTACACACTCACAACCCCCTCCACACAGGATACGAGATGCAGACACACACACACACACACACACACACACACACACACACACACACACACACACACACACACACACACACACACACACACACACACACACACACACACACACACCTGTCATGTTTGGTATTAGAACTCCTACCTAACTAGTTTATAACACTACAGTACTATGCAGTTATAGGACGTGCCATTGAAATTAATGGAGTACCGTTTCCCCAAAGGTGTATTTCACATTGGATGACATCAGCTGGATTGACAATGTAGAGCATTTGAATTGTAGTGAGCGTGGCTAGGCTAAAATGCATTGCTTCCTACATGCACAAAACATCCACAACTGACATGCGTGGGAAAAGAACCCCTACCAGAGTTCTATATCACACTACACCATGAAGCTGTTTTACGATGCACTACATGGACTACTGGAATACATCTTCCCCAAAGGTGTATTTCACAATGAATGACATCAGCAGGCATGCCAAAGTAAGGCATTTGAATTGTAGTGAGTATGGCTATGCTAAATTGCATTGCGCCCTACACAGACATTGAAACTCACACAAAACACCCATAACTGACATGTGTGGGAATAGAACCCCTACCAGAGTTCTATATCAAACTACAGCATGAAGCTGTTATAGGACGGACTATGGGGATTATTGGAGTACACCTTCCCCAAAGGTGTATTCCACAATGAATGACATCAGCAGCATTGCCAGAGTAGGGCATTTGAATTTTAGTGAGTGTGGCTATGCTAAAATGCATTGCACCTTACACAGACATTGAAACACACACAAAACATCCACAACCGACATGTGTGGGAATAGAACCCCTACCAGAGTTCTATATCACACTACAGCATAAAGCTGTTATAGGATGCACCCCAGGGATTACTGGAGTACACTGTCCCCAAAGATGTATTTCACAATGAATGAAATCAGCAGCATTGCCAGAGTAGGGCATTTGAATTGTAGTGAGTGTGGCTAGGCTAAAATGCATTGCTCCCTACACAGACATTGAAGCACACACAAAACATCCACAAACGACATGTGTGGGAATAGAACCCCTACCAGAGTTCTATATCACACTGCAGCATAAAGCTGTTATACGATGCAACACAGGGATTACTGGAGTACACTGTCCCCAAATGTGTATTTCACAATGAATGAAATCAGCAACATTGCCAGAGTAGTGCATTTGAATTGTAATGAGTGTGGCTAGGCTAAAATGCATTGCTCCCTACACAGACATTGAAATACACACAAAACATCCACAACCGACATGTGTGGGAATAGAACGCCTACTAGAGTTCTACATCACACTACAGCATGAAGTTGTTATAGGACACAACACAGGGATTACTGGAGTACACCTTCCCCAAAAGTGTATTTCATGATGAATGACATCAGCAGGATTGCCAAAGAAGGACATTTGAATTGCAGTGAGTGTAGCTAGACTAAAATGCATTGCTCCCTACACAAACATTGAAACATACACAAAACTTCCACAACCGACATGTGTGGGAATAGACCACTGCTAGAGTTCTATATCACACTACAACATGAAGCTGTTATAGGATGCACCACGGGGATTACTGGAAGACACTTTCCCCAAAGGTGTATTTTACAATGAAGGACATCAGCAGGATTGCCAAAGTAGGGTATTTGAATTGTAGTGAGTGTGGCTATGCTAGAATGCAATGCTGCCTACACAGACATTGAAATACACGCACTTGGCATGTCTGGGATTAGAACTCTTATCTAACTAGTTTATCACACTCCAGCAGTACACAGTCATAGGTTGCGCCATGAAGATTACTGGGCTGTACCTTTCCGAAAGGTGTATTTCACAGTTTATGACATCAGCAGCCTTGACAAAGTAGGGAAATTGAATTATAGTGAGTGTGACTAGCATAAAAAGCATTGCTCTCTACACAGACGGTGACACACACACACACACACACACACACACACACACACACACACACACACACACACACACACACACACACACACACACACACACACACACACACACAAACAGTTGCCATGCCTGGGATTAGAACTCCTAACTAGTTCATCACACTACAGCAGTGTGCAGTTATAGGATACTCCATGGAGATTACTGGGCTCCACCTTTCCGAAAGGTGTATTTCACAGTGTATGACATCAGCAGCCTTGACAAAGTTGGGCAATTCACAATAATGTATCCAGGGAATCCAACAATAAAACAACCAACGATCAAAAAACAGCTCCCCTGAACGAAACACCACGATCCACAATATCCAAATCCTTTATTAAGTAGAGTACATAAGCAATAGGTTAAGTGCTTTCATCTACTCAACGTAGATTTCTTCAGAACAACTAATATACTCAATACTACACTTTAAATACTTTCTAAAAGACCGCCAAAAACTAATTACCTAACCAATCAAGCATTCACTAAAATTTAAAAACACAGAACAACAATCTCATTTTTATCATATAAACTGATGAATAATTATATAATTAAATAAAATTCATTAATATAATACTAAAACAAATCAGAACCTTCATAAATTTCTCTTAAATACAAAATATGAATATAAATAAATACCTAAAATTCCTACTAATAAATATAATGTATTCCTATGTATTAAGTTGATACAATGTATACATAAAAGACTAACAACAACATTTAATCCATTCATATACCATAGTTTAATTTCTTAATAAAGGTTTGGTGCGAATATACTTATTGATGCCTGGTGGACTGGCTGCATTCAGTCTGATCTGCCATTGAATCTCTTTCTCCCCTAGGAGAGATTTGATGTCATACCCCCTAGGATTACTCCTAACCACTTCTAGAATGGCAAATTTAAATGAGTTACAGCCCTCACTCTCTACCAGGTGCCTATATAATGCATTATTCCTGTCCTTCTTCTTAATGCAGTATGTATGGTCATATATTCTATTGCGTAACCGTCTGTCAGTTTTCCCAACATAAAAGCTAGGACAAGACATACATTTTCCCAGATATACTATATGTTGGGTCTGACAATTTCCTTTATTGAAAAATATTTTACTTTTGATGTTATTGTCCAAGTGCAGACTGTCAGTCTGTAAAATAAATGAGCATTGATTACAGGGTCCACATGGCTTAGTCCCTGTCACACTTTTATTCCCATCATTAGAACGGTTATTAGTTTTAACCTCAATCATTCTCTTTAAATTCATCCCTGTTATATAGATGAAGGTAGGTTTATCTCCTATTTTGTCACAAATCCCTTCGTCACAAGTTAGTATATTCCAGTTGGTCTCCAGAATATTCCTAATTTCTCCCACATGTTGTCCATACTGTAGTATATACGCCTTTTGATAATTATCTCCTATTTGTTTTTTGTTAATCTGATTGTGTGGTATAATTTCCCTCCCCAACAAAGGTGGATATTTATTTCCCCATTCGTTAGTCACATATTCAGTGACATCCTTGACCATTGATGGTGGATAGCCCCTTTGACTGAACAATTGACCAATACATTTCATTTCTTCAATCATGTCATCCTTTCTGGAAGTCATTCTGGCTGCCCTAATACACTGCCCTTTCAATATACTTTTTTTCTGCATATGTGGATGATTACTTGAGTATTCCAGATAGGCATTACAGAAAGTGTCTTTCCTGTATATCTTGGACTGGAAAGTAGTTCCATCACTAAAAATGTATGTATCTAAGTAATTGATACATATCTTACTAGTATTATGTGTAAATTGTAAATAGGAAGTAGTTCCATTAATGTATTCTATAAATCATATCAAATTCTTCTCCTTTCCTGTCCATAAAATAAATAAATCATCCAAATATCTGATATAACAAGCCATTTGCTCCATCCATGGAGAATGTAGGATGTATTCCTCCTCCCAATCTAAGAGAACCATGTTTGCATAAATGGGGGCACATGCTGCCCCCATAGCAACCCCAGATGTTTGTTTATAGTACTCTCCTTCAAAGAAAATATAGTTGTTATCAAGAACCAGGTTCATAAATTCAGATAGGAGGTCTATCTTATGCCATTCTAGTCCACTATGCTTGTTCAGACTATTAATAAACCTATTCATACCTTCCGTCCTAGGTATACATGAAAATAAATCTTTTATATCAATTGTAACAAAAAGTAAATTCATATTCCATAATTCATGTTTAAACTTCCCAAGAAATTCCCAAGAATCTTTGATTAAATGTGATATCTTGGGATAAATATGTTTTAACCATTGATCAACTACCTTACCAAAAGGGAAGGTTTTGCTACGACTTCCAGAAATAATAGGTCTAAATGGGGGGTCATGAATGTTTTTGTGTACTTTGGGTATCCCTGTGATAGTTGCTAAAGTGGGGTATTCAACCTTTAAAAAGTTGTATAAGTCCTGAGTAATACGTTCATCCAATAGAAATTCTTCCAGATACAAGTCAATCCTTCTATGGGCTATATTAATCTGATTTAGCGAGGAAACCTCATATTGGTCAGATGTATTTAAAATATCAAATATTCTTTGTATATAAGTGTCCATATCAAACAAGACTACACCTCCCCCTTTGTCGGGTGTCATGATTCTGATATTGTAAATTTCACAAAGTGTAGTTAAAATAGCCTCATCAGTAGAGCTCCAATTACTTCTATAAATATCTTTCTGTACATGTTTATATAATTCATAAATGTTCTTACTGACTACTTTTTCAAAATTGATGAGAGTATTATACATGGGGGGGGGGGGTAAAAGTACTTTTCTTCCTCAGACCACTCATATTCACGTTTCCGGGGTTGGACTCCCGAAAAAATATACCCAAATTGAGCTTCCTCATATATTTTTTAAACTCAACCAGTGTATCCACAATGTCAAGCTTTCTCCTAGGTATATATTTCATACCTTTAGAAAAAGTAGAAAACATTTCAATATCTACTGGATGTTCTGTATAATTGTAAATTTTGAAATCCCCTACACTATGCACAACCCCGTCAGTGACCATAATTCCATTATCAGACATTGTTTTCTGTACGGCTTCCAATTGTTCCATCCCCTCTGTCCCTGGTGCCGAGTTTCCCATGGACGATTCCCCCTCCCATAATGTTCCTGCTCTAAAACATCAGTATCATAAAAGTCCACTCTATGTTGTTCATGATTATCTGCCTCCCCACCCCTAACATTGCTACTATACTCAGTTCTTACATATCCCTTTTTGTTCCATTTATACGAGGTTCATTCTGATATTGTTTAGTATCTCTAAAAAACTTTTTACTTTTTCTATCAAACATCTTTTTACAATTGGTTTCAGCATAGTGGAATTGCTTGACATGTAATTTTTTCCCACTGTGGATACAAGTCACTTGTTATAGACGTATTAAGTTCTTCCACCTCCTTCAATAACAAACTTAACTTGCTGTCATTACAAGATATAATAAATTCCATAAACTGTATGCCAAAACCATCAAACATTTTGTTACATATTATATTGGCCTCATTAAGTTCCACACCCATGGGTTGTTTAAAAAAGCGTAACCCCATGGGTATGATACCACAATCTATGCATTTTCTGAGATACATATTGTCCATCTGTATAGCTTTAATGTTATTAAGTTTTTTTCCAAAGTTGTAAACCATGTCTTTTAATGTGCTATTTGTATTATTAACTTGGAAATGTTCCTTATTGTAGTCGTCACTACGGAATTCATAAGGCATTTTTAAAAAATTGTCCAAATTGAAAACATTACAGTTAGACGTACCGTTGTTAGTATCTGATAACTGACGTCTACCCTGCTGTCTTGTATCTTTTTGTACCACAGTATTAGAATGAGCTGCCGTAGAATAAGTCCTAGAGGGTTGTATGCGCTTAGGTTTGGCTCCAGAAAAGAGATAAACGTCCTCTGAAACATCGCCAGACATAGTAGACAAATTGAACTGTCCCATCTTTTGGCTGAAGGCAAAGTTCCCATAAGAGGCAGCGTTTATCTGTGTGGGCTTACTCTCAGGAGCTCTCTGTCCATTAGGTATATCTTCGGAGCTTCTACTTCCGGTATCTGAATGTGGTGATGTAATCCCCTCTGGCACAGCGTTATCTGATGCAGTATTACACTTAGTTGTAGGCGGCGTCATTAGTTCCAATAATCGGGTGATTTCCCCTTTCAGAATAACAAGTTCTGAGTGTATTTTGTCAACTTCATCCCTTCTTACTGGCGAAAAATTGGGAGAGATATCCCCAATGGAATCCATGGTGAAACAACTAACTCACAAGTATGTATCCAGGGAATCCAACAATAAAACAACCAACGATCAAAAAACAGCTCCCCTGAATGAAACACCATGATCCACAATATCCAAATCCTTTATTAAATAGAGTACATAAGCAATAGGTTAAACGCTTTCATCTACTCAACGTAGATTTCTTCAGAACAACTAACATACTCAATACTACACTTTAAATACTTTCTAAAAGACCGTAAAAACTAATTACCTAACCAATCAAGCATTCACTAAAATTTAAAAACACAGAACAACAATCTCATTTTTATCATATAAACTGATGAATAATTATATAATTAAATAAAATTCATTAACATAATACTAAAACAAATCAGAACCTTCATAAATTTCTCTTAAATACAAAATATGAATATAAATAAATACCTAAAATTCCTACTAATAAATATAATGTATTCCTATGTATTAAGTTGATAAAATGTATACATAAAAGACTAACAACAACATTTAATCCATTCATATACCATAGTTTAATTTCTTAATAAAGGTTTGGTGCGAATATACTTATTGATGCCTGGTGGACTGGCTGCATTCAGTCTGATCTGCCATTGAATCTCTTTCTCCCCTAGGAGAGATTTGATGTCATACCCCTAGGATTACTCCTAACCACTTCTAGAATGGCAAATTTAAATGAGTTACAGCCCTCACTCTCTACCAGGTGCCTATATAATGCATTATTCCTGTCCTTCTTCTTAATGCAGTATGTATGGTCATATATTCTATTGCGTAACCGTCTGTCAGTTTTCCCAACATAAAAGCTAGGACAAGACATACATTTTCCCAGATATACTATATGTTGGGTCTGACAATTTCCTTTATTGAAAAATATTTTACTTTTGATGTTATTGTCCAAGTGCAGACTGTCAGTCTGTAAAATAAATGAGCATTGATTACAGGGTCCACATGGCTTAGTCCCTGTCACACTTTTATTCCCATCATTAGAACGGTTATTAGTTTTAACCTCAATCATTCTCTTTAAATTCATCCCTGTTATATAGATGAAGGTAGGTTTATCTCCTATTTTGTCACAAATCCCTTCGTCACAAGTTAGTATATTCCAGTTGGTCTCCAGAATATTCCTAATTTCTCCCACATGTTGTCCATACTGTAGTATATAGGCCTTTTGATAATTATCTCCTATGTGTTTTTTGTTAATCTGATTGTGTGGTATAATTTCCCTCCCCAACAAAGGTGGATATTTATTTCCCCATTCGTTAGTCACATATTCAGTGACATCCTTGACCATTGATGGTGGATAGCCCCTTTGACTGAACAATTGACCAATACATTTCATTTCTTCAATCATGTCATCCTTTCTGGAAGTCATTCTGGCTGCCCTAATACACTGCCCTTTCAATATACTTTTTTTCTGCATATGTGGATGATTACTTGAGTATTCCAGATAGGCATTACAGAAAGTGTCTTTCCTGTATATCTTGGACTGGAAAGTAGTTCCATCACTAAAAATGTATGTATCTAAGTAATTGATACATATCTTACTAGTATTATGTGTAAATTGTAAATAGGAAGTAGTTCCATTAATGTATTCTATAAATCATATCAAATTCTTCTCCTTTCCTGTCCATAAAATAAATAAATCATCCAAATATCTGATATAACAAGCCATTTGCTCCATCCATGGAGAATGTAGGATGTATTCCTCCTCCCAATCTAAGAGAACCATGTTATAAATGGGGGCACATGCTGCCCCCATAGCAACCCCAGATGTTTGTTTATAGTACTCTCCTTCAAAGAAAATATAGTTGTTATCAAGAACCAGGTTCATAAATTCAGATAGGAGGTCTATCTTATGCCATTCTAGTCCACTATGCTTGTTCAGACTATTAATAAACCTATTCATACCTTCCGTCCTAGGTATACATGAAAATAAATCTTTTATATCAATTGTAACAAAAAGTAAATTCATATTCCATAATTCATGTTTAAACTTCCCAAGAAATTCCCAAGAATCTTTGATTAAATGTGATATCTTGGGATAAATATGTTTTAACCATTGATCAACTACCTTACCAAAAGGGAAGGTTTTGCTACGACTTCCAGAAATAATAGGTCTAAATGGGGGGTCATGAATGTTTTTGTGTACTTTGGGTATCCCTGTGATAGTTGCTAAAGTGGGGTATTCAACCTTTAAAAAGTTGTATAAGTCCTGAGTAATACGTTCATCCAATAGAAATTCTTCCAGATACAAGTCAATCCTTCTATGGGCTATATTAATCTGATTTAGCGAGGAAACCTCATATTGGTCAGATGTATTTAAAATATCAAATATTCTTTGTATATAAGTGTCCATATCAAACAAGACTACACCTCCCCCTTTGTCGGGTGTCATGATTCTGATATTGTAAATTTCACAAAGTGTAGTTAAAATAGCCTCATCAGTAGAGCTCCAATTACTTCTATAAATATCTTTCTGTACATGTTTATATAATTCATAAATGTTCTTACTGACTACTTTTTCAAAATTGATGAGAGTATTATACATGGGGGGGGGGGTAAAAGTACTTTTCTTCCTCAGACCACTCATATTCACATTTCCGGGGTTGGACTCCCGAAAAAATATACCCAAATTGAGCTTCCTCATATATTTTTTAAACTCAACCAGTGTATCCACAATGTCAAGTTTTCTCCTAGGTATATATTTCATACCTTTAGAAAAAGTAGAAAACATTTCAATATCTACTGGATGTTCTGTATAATTGTAAATTTTGAAATCCCCTACAC
>NC_056739.1:1642671222-1642703722 GCF_019279795.1 Protopterus annectens | reverse complement strand
TGGACCCTGCACATTCCATGTTTCCCATGCTCCCACACCCCCTCTGTTATTCTAACCTCTTCCATACATTATGCATATTTTCTGTGATACTTTCCCTATGGGTATCTCCACATCACAGGTGTGTGTTAATGTTCATTCACAGTTCATGCAGTGGGACATGATGGACATGTTACTGTGGTTTGTCCACATGGCCTTGCATATGACTTAAATGGAGTGTGTTATGTTGTTATTTGGGTCTCCATGACATAACATGCATTGCCAGTACATGTGAGACACGAGCCTTTGGCAGGCGCTTGTGGGGCATTAAGTTTTGATGCAGGCCAGATGTAGCAGGCCGTTGCATTCTGTCAGTCCTACAGTCCCAGACCACCATACAGTATATTCCCCTGGAATGACAGGGTAGATGTGGTAGTTGTTCATGCCAATACCTTCTATCAGTCTTGATCAGGTGGTGTGGATGCTGGCAGGGTGCTACCTACAGCTAGGGACACACCAGCATGGGACACCTGCACTGCATGCTGCAGTCTTCCACTATTGCCATGTACAGGTAGGATCATACTGTACCCATTCCCCACAGCAGGGATATTGCCAGAGAGGTGATTGTGGGTGGTGTTTGTGTGGCTGGGTGAATGTGTGCTATCGACACTACTTGCATCTGACATAGAGATATGCATGGGGCATTACAGTTATGCTGGCATATGCGCGTGCATCAGCTGATTCCCAGTACATCAGTCCTACCTTTTTTGTGATCTGCAGGTGTTCAGGCAGACATCACCAGTATCCCCTACTACAGGTCTTACTACTGTGATGCATACCTATATGTACAAATCCAAGGGTGTCACCATTTCACAGTGACACAATATATACTGTATGTCTGAGTACTTTCCCCTGTGTACTGCTTGTATATCTAGCCCAACAGCCATGCCATGTCAGTCTTTCAGATGGTGACACATATTACTACCATACAGTTACAATGGCTTACTGCTAGCATGTGTTATACTGGTGGGGATTGTCTTTGGCACTGCAGTCGTGAGGGCTTGTCCCTGTTATCAGCAGTAGTGGGCAATGGCCACCAGGTCTTACCTCAACATGCATACATACTGACCACTATCACACACGCCATCCTAACACACACAAGACCTGCTTATTGTGCAAATGCTACAACCTATCCTGCTACCTTGGCCACCTCTTGCCATCTGTGCTCCACTCGTATTATAACTACTCATACATGTTACTACATTTCTACATAGGATTGTGGAGGGACACACGTGACTGTGTTTAAATTTCTACACAGGATTGGGGGGGGGGCACACCTGAGTGTCACTACATTTCTACACTGGATTGAGGGAAGGGGCAGACCTGTATTTTTCCATGTCTACATAGGCATGGGGAGGCACACCTGACTGTTGCTACATTTCTACATAGGATTGTGGAGGGACACACGTGACTGTGTTTGAATTTCTACACAGGATTGGGGGTAGCACACCTGACTGTTACTACATTTCTACACAGGATTGGGGAGGACACACCTGATTGTTTCTACATGTCTACATGGGAGTGGGGGGGCACAACTGACTGTTACTAAATTTTTACACAGGATTGGGGGGCTCACCTGACTATTTCTACATTTCTACACATGATTGGGGGGACACACCTTACTGTTTCTACATATCTGCAAAGGATGGAGGGGGCGCACCTGGCACATGAACACATTTGCTATGACTGTAGTGGTATGTCAGGTACTCCATTTCATTCTGTATTCTAACCTATCATACTGAGTAAAGGCATATCAATGTACTACAGGTATAAGCTTTGGTTGCCCTACATATTAGTGTCTGACTTCATACCCTTCAGAACTAACATCCCACTGACTGACCTGCTGTAGTCTGTCTGTGTAGGCCTGGGGAGGAGGTTACCCATAGGCATTATTCAGAGGCCATAGCACAGGCTCTGTTTGGGTTTGTCTACACCTGTCCTGCTGACTGAGACTGTTGTTGGGTATGTGAACCTCCCTGACTGGCATGTGTGAGTCATAGGGACACACATGTTTCCCAGCACATTTCCTACAGTGGGTTTTGTCACCCTGTGAAGTACTGGCTACTATGGTGACTCCAGTATGCATTACAGATGTCATGGTGCCACTATGGGTGTCTACTATCTAGTGCCATAACATTCAGCCATCCAATTCCCTTGCATGCTCACATCCATACTATAGATACAGGTAACGACACATTCTACTCCATTTGGCAATTGGCAGATTGATTGACTTACCTTGTGGGTGTGCCAGGATTGAGGATGGTGCTGGAGGGCTGCCTATATCAGATGCACATAGTACACTCCATATACATGGCTGAGCACAGGTCGTGTCATGTTTGGCATTCCTTTTAATGTATGTGTGAGTCAGAGAGAGGTGTCATTCCCTGGATCCTTACCATGTCAGTGTATGTGCTATGCGTTGTCTCTTTACTGGGCATGCCTCCATCTGCCTACTGGTGCAGGCTCAGGTTGTTCCTCCTCTGAGTCACTCTGTACCTGTGCAGGCCTTGGCATTGGTGGGGGGGTGTTGTGGCCCTGTCCCGTGCTGTCTGCTGTAGCTGTTTCTGCAGGATCATATTGTGTAGCATGGCAAATACCATAACAATTTGGGTACATGTAGCTGGTGAGTACTGCAAGTTTCCACCGGATGTATCCAGACACCGGAACTGTGACTTGAGCATCCCAAACACATGCTCTATTATAAGTCTGGTCTGTGTGTGTGCCTCATTATGGCATTCTTGTTCAGGTGTGTTTGCATTCCTGATGGGTGTCATCAGCCACTGCTTCAGTGTGTAACAAGCATCCCCCACTAGGTGACCATATAGGAGGTCCCTATTGGCAAATCTCTGGTACAGCTGTGTCAGATGCCAAATATGGGAATCAGTGATAGCTTTCAGGGCTGCCAGCACACATATTCATTATAATGCCCTGGGCATCGCACACGACCTGGCAGTTGATGGAGGGGAGGCCCTTGCTGTTAATGTAGGCCTACCCTGATCACTGGGTGGTGCTTTGATGCATATGTGTGTGCAGTCTATAGCACCCACTACCTCAAGGTATTCTGCTATTTGGTGGAAGAGATGCATATTGCTGGCCAACAGCTCACGGGTGTTGAGGAAATATTCGTGCTCACTGGTATGTGCTGACAAGGCATCCAGGAACTGGTGGAATACTCCGGATGTTGATGCCCGTGAGATCCCCATGATATCCCCAGTCAAGCTTTGGGTGGTACCTGTGGCTAGTATTCCTAGCCCTACACATACCTTGGTATCCACTGGGATGGGTTCCCCTCAGTCAGTTTGGTGTGTCAGGTGTGTCCGGCACAGCTCAACAATTTACTGTAGGAGGTCCCTGTCCACCCTATAGTGCTCTACTATCTCCAGCTCATGTAGCCCTTGGTAGGTTACCCTGGGTCTGTACACTCTTCTCTGTTTCCTCACTGTGGGTTGATTGGCAGCATTCACATCCTCACCACCCTCAGCCTCTTGCACATGTTGTTCTATGTTGCCTGCTGCAGCCCCTATCATTTTGTAGTTTTGTTTTTAAAAGTTCCCCGCTTGTATACATCAGTGGTGTATAGTATGGGTAAAAACAGATGGGAAGGTCTTTGTATAGTTTATAGTAGTGTTCTGTGCTGGGATCATCTGCTGCCTGTGTAATTGGCTGATTCTGATACATTTCAACTGCCAGCTATGCTAGTTCTCCTTGATTACCTTCCTACTGCTGTTTTCCATTCCCATTGCCTTCCTGTTTAAGCCTGGTGGCACACCACACAAACAGAGTGCTCAAATGTGCACAGGGCTGCTATTTCCTTGTTTAACTTTTGTTTTATTTCTTTAAAACATTGGTGTGTGGCTTGCACACCTGCTTAGGCAATGTAAAGAGTGCTGGGCTGATTCAGACACACCCCTTGCTTAGCTGTGCTAAGCTAGGAGCAAACCCGAGCCGCAGTGCACCAATCCACTTACAGTATGCCTGACCCCCCCCCATGATGTCAGCTACCTCCTAGGCTTGCACCAAGCTAGTCCTACTCTTACACTGTTGGAACCTGACTAGCATGCTGGGGAAAACTGGGGTTCACTATCATTGTCCTCATTTGCATAGGATTGCCTGCTAATACATAGTTACATGTCTCACACTGATCCTTCCCCCCTTAGCAACCACTGCTCACTGGTCATGTTGTCTTCTGCCTGCCATTAACGTGCATGGCAGAATAGTGATTTTAGTTAGAATGCTTATTTTAGGTTTATTTTATTATTTTCCCCCGATCCCATTTGCGCGACGCCGCCCTACGCTTAAACAGCTGAGATTGGCTAAAAAAAAAAAGTTGATTTTTGTATTTTTTTTTATTGTTTGCAATGCCAATGCCCTTATACTTGGCCATTAGCATGCTTCTTGACTGATATGCAGCCTTTATTTGGAGCTGTCACAGCTCCGTTTTGGATTTTGCAGAAATGTACTCGGTTACTATCCCAGTACATTTCTGCAGATTGCACTAGTCCTGCACAGCCCTTTTCAAGCTTCCTGGATGACAGATACACCTCTTTTGCATGGATTTCTCCTGAAAATGGGGTGATTTGCATATGGAGCTTAGTACGTGCAGGACTAGTGCAGGAGTGCTTGTGCATGCCCCTGCAGGCTGTTCCTGGATCACACGGCAAACATATTGCCTGCTAGAGCTCCTGCACTGATCCTGCATGCCGTGCAAGGCATACAGAATATGGGGCACTGTCTTTTTAATGAAGTTCCTATGGCTGTTTTTTTTCCCTGTACGTCCCATAGTTCTGCACCAACTTCTGGACACTTGTCTTCTCTGAAATTTGATAACAGAAACATTAGATCTATATGCACTGATACAGACTTAACTTTTTTTCCTTATTCCTTTTCACTTGTAAGTTCAGAGCTGATTACAGACAAACTAATAACTGAATGTTAAAATTTCAAAAATACACATTTGAGAGCTTCTACTGCAAACAGTTATCTTTTAAGCTAAGCAATGAAAATTGTATCTCAAACCTTTATATTATAAAGGTCAGTATAAAACACTAGCATGTCACTATAATATTTAAAGTCATATAACAAACTGGCATTCATGGGAGCTTTGTATCACTTAGAACATGATAAAATTCACAACTTATTGATTTTGGATTTTGGATTTCTTACTGCTGAATTACTTAAAGTATATGAAATGTGTATTTAGTCAGGATATATATGGCCAGTTATATAGCTGAGACAAATCATTCTGAGTTAAGTGTAGGCCAAAAGACATTTCCAAAGTAGATGCCTAGATTTTCAAAAATGATGAGGGTGTCAAGATCAAAACTTGCTTTATACATCCACACACATGAACAATATATATATATATATATATATATATATATATATATATATATATATATATATATATATATATATATATATCAGCAACACACACATGATACCATAGTAGCCAGCTAGTTAGACCCCCTCAAGTGGCATTTTTGCATGATATTGATTTTTCTCATAAGCTAGGTCTCAGTTTGACAACGTCATTGTGATACTATAACATATGGCCTTCTTTAAAATAGTAGTAGTTGGGTTAAATGTTTATTTTTTCATACAGGAATATTATTTTAGTTAATACTGTAAAGAGGGGTGGAACTGATAAGTATATAACTTTCTGGGGGGGGGTTTGGTGGATCCTGCATTAGTGTAATAGTTTGAAAAATTTATTAAGAAAACAGGATGGGTTAACCATGCATACAAAATTATGTAAATGAGGCTACCTATATGAAATTGTCTGTCCCTTATTTGATTTTTAAAGCACTTCAGATATGATACTGTGTTTTTACATTTTGCTGATTTACAGCAAAGAACTGACAGATACATTAAACAGTCATAAAGAGAAATAACTTTTTACCTAAAAACTGTGTGACCTGAGTTTTGCATTACCATGCCTACTCTTAAATATCTGTTATTGCCAGTGCTACTGCATTTTTCCTTTGTTATGCTGGTTAATAAATAACTTACCCTGCATCTTCCATAACATGTTAAGGAAACTTGTTATGCCCACTCCAGTGGTGTAGGGGATTAAAGCCCTGACTACAGTCCAGGTGACCCAAAACTGGTTAGTGATTCAAGCACTTCATTGAGGTTGCAGGGCAGAATGGGCATGTCTATTCAGGGAGGGGGAATTCCGGGGTAGCCAATGACTTAGAGTAGATATGACACTGCAAGAGGTGGTCCTAACGGTGGTCCACCAGTCACCAATCTGATCCAGTGGTACCTCAAATTCTGAGTGCATGGGAGGGTGCACCATCAAGGACATTGTGGTCTCTGCAGTGAAGGTCATCTTTACCATCTCAGGAAGGAGTTAGTCCTAAAGAAACATACCCAAATTGTTGAGTTGAAAGTGAGGTAGCAAACCACCATCGAGGCTGTCTGTATGCTGGTCTCCCCAGTTCACATTTCAACCTCACTGGGGAATATGTGGGATCACTGATGAGGCAGGTATGCCTGATGGTGGAGGCTGGATTGTAGTTTGATAAAGTGAGAAAAGACACATAGAAAAAAAGAAACTTCTTATGAGTGTTAGCCTTGGAGAAAAGTAGCAAGAGAAATACAGTACCCTTACATGATCAGTCCAGTATATGTAGGTACAGTATATATGTATTTATTTATCTATCTAAAGATCCTTCTCAACTATGACCCAGACTATTCCAGCAATAGAATAGGAGGCCAGCAACAGAGTAGGCAATTTAAATGCATGTACAAAATAAAAACAGCATAAATAAAATGCAGGTTTGACATAATGATTATTATGCAGGATACAACAAGCTGAACCATAAATTATGAACAGTATAATATTTGTTAGTGACTACTTTAAACAGTGGGAAATACTTTTGAAATATGTTTACACAGGTGTGAAGGTTCTGTGTGAAAACATAAACTATATATGGATGAAATGATGACAAATTGCTTATAAATTATTCTAGCCTCAGACATAAAGAACATAGTTATGATGATATACTGTAAATTCATAAAATAAAGTAAAACACTAGCTATCTCTTCAGTGCTTTTAATTTCAGCAAGCTACTAATAGATGCATTATTATTTAGGCCTGGCCAATGTGGGTAGTGTCACTGTTTGTGCGTTCTAATCCGATACCAGCCAAATGATACATGTAAAGTAGTCAATAATGTTTCAGCATCTGTCATACATAAATGCTGTGCAATACCCAGATAAAGGGTCAAGGTTGTGTTCTGCACTTTTTGTCTGATATATGCTGTAAGTTGCAGTAAATAAATGAATAGGGTAAATGTATAAGGTAACTGAACTCCTACTCAGCTATGCATGTATGTACATGCATAATTTGAGGGTCCCTATTATATTAGCCAACACACTGAATTGCGAACGCTGTTTAGTCAAACGTCATTACGTGAAATGGCAAACTTCCAAAATCACGGAAAAGCAATTTATTTCCTAGGGAAAAAAATCACTAGGCTGTTTTTGGGACTTTGCCATTTCCTCCACTGTGGTGCGATCTTGGAGTTGGTATATTTAAGTAGGATGGTTGTGGCGGCGAACCATGTGTTCGAAATTTTGGTTTTTTGGGGATTGTGGGTCGATTATATAGCGTTCGCTAATATAATATAGACCTTAATTTGACACTATATGACTCAATAAAACCTTTAAAGGAGGTGGTGGTCTGATTTAGTTTTTTAAATAAAATATTCACTCTTTCTGTAGTCACTGCTTGTGGGTTTTAATCCCACACCAGCCAACTGAGAAATATCCAGCTGACTAGTGTAATCAGTGTACATGAACATACCTCTCAACTGCCATGATATTTGCAGAATGTAATGAATACTGCCCCATATGTCTGGTCCTTTGCTTTATAAATATATGACTTTACTTGAAATGTAATTTAATGGCAATTCTGTTATCAGAACACCTGGCTACTAATGTATGAGCACATTATGTAAAAATGTTACCTACTGATGTGCCTTTGTATCACTATTAAATAAATAAATAAATAAAATTATGTATGGCTTGGCCCATAATGTCCCATGCTAACAGGTTGAAAGCTGTGCGCTTCCAACATTATATATACAATTTAAGCAGTCAGTGTACTCACAAGTGAGATCTAACATATTTAGAAGTATGTAGTTGTAGTCTGTGTAGTTATATTCTCCCGGATTCTGCAAGCCTTGACGACGTGCAGGATTAGTGCAGGAGCTCCAGCAGGCAATATATCTGCCGTGCGATCCAGGAATAATCTGTAGGGGCGTGCATGAGCGCTCCTGCACTAGTCCTGCATGGACTCAGCCCCTGTATGCAAATTACCCCATTTGCAGGAGAAATCCATGCAAATCAGGTGAATTTGTGATCCAGGAAGCTGGAAACCGGCTGTGCAGGACTATTGTAATCTGCAGAAATGTACTTCGCCAGTAACGGAGTACATTTCTGTAAATTACAAAATGGAGCCATGACAGCTCCAAATAAATGGTGGATATCATGTAGAAAGCATGCCAATGGCCAAGTATAAGGCCATTGGCATGGAAAACACTTGAAAAAAAAATCAACTTTTATTTTTTTTTAGCCGATCTCGGCTGTTTAAGCATAGAACAACAGTGCTCAAATGGGATCGGGGAGAAAATAAGAAAATAAACCTACAATAAGCATTCTAACTAAAATCATTATTCTGCCATTATACCCAATGGCAGGCAGAAGACAACATGGCTAGTGAATAGTGGTTGCTAAGGGGGGAGGTTCAGTGTGGGACATGTAACTATGCATTAGCAGGGAATCCTATGCAAATGAAGGGAATTATAGTGAATCCCAGATTTCCCCTGCATGCTAGTCAGCTCCCAACAGTGTAAGAGCAGGGATAGCTTGGTGCTAGCCTAGGAGTTAGCTGACATCATAGTGGGGAGTTTCAGGCATACTGTAAGCAGATTGGAGCCCTGTGGCTCAGGTTTGCCCCTAGCTTAGCACAGCTAGGCAAGGGGGGTGTGTCTGAGGCTGCCTAGCACTCTTTACATTGCCTAAGCGGGTGTGCATGTGCCGCACCGGGTTTTAAAGAAAAAAAAAGTAAACCAGGAAATAGCAGCTCTGTGGATATTTGAGCACTGTGTTTGTGCAGTGCACCCCTGGGCTTAAACAGGAAGGCAATGGGAAGGGAAAACAGCAGTTGGAAGGTAATCTTCAAGAACTAGCATAGCTGGCAGGTGAAATGTATCAGAATCAGCCAATTACACAGGCAGCAGACCAGCCCAGCCCAGAACACTACTATAAACTAAGCAAACACCTTCCCCTCTGGTTTTTCCCATACTCTACACCACCAGTGTATACAAGCGGGAACTTTTAACAATCAAAACAACAAAATGATAGGGGCTGCAGCAGGCATCATACAACAACATGTGGAAGAGGCTGAGGGTGGTGAGGATGTGAATGCTGTCGACCAACTCACAGTGAGGAGACGGAGAAGAGTGTACAGACCCAGGGTAACCTACCAGGGGCTACATAAGCTGAAGATAGTGGAGCACTATAGGGTGGACAGGGACCTCCTACAGCAAATTGTTCAGCTGTGCCGGCCATGCCTGACACTCCGAACTAACAGAGGGGAGCCCATCCCAGTGGATACCAAGGTATGTGTTGGCCTCGGAATACTAGCCACAGGTACCTGCCAAACTAAACTGGGGATATAATGGGAATCTCACAGGCATCAGCATCCAGAATATCCCACCAGTTCCTGGATGCCATGTCAGCACATGCCGGTGAGCACGTATATTTCCTCAACACCCGTGAGGTGTTGGCCAGCAATATGCATCTCTTTCACCAAAATAGCAGAATACCCTGTGGTAATGGGTGCTATAGACTGCACCCACATATGCATCAAAGCACCAACTGGTGATCAGGGTAGGGTCTACATCAACCGCAAGGGCTTCCCCTCCATCAACTGCCAGGTCGTGTGCGATGCCCAGGGCATTATAATGAATGTGTGTGCTGGCTGCCCTGGAAGCTATCATGATTCCCACATCTGACATAGCTGTACCAGAGATTTGCCAATGGGGACATCCCTTATGGCTACCTAGTGGGGGATGCTGGTTACACACTGGAACCGTGGCTGATGACACCCATCAGAAATGCACATACACCCGAACAAGAATGCCATGATAATGCACACGCACAGACCAGATTTATAATAGAGTGTGTGTTTGGGATGCTCAAGTCATGGTTCTGGTGCCTGGACACATTTGGTGGAGTCCTGCAGTACTCATCAGCTACATGTACTCAAATTGTTATGGTATGTGCCATGCTACACAATATAATCCTACGGAAACAGCTGCAGCAGGAACAGCATGGGACAGGGCCACACAGCCCCCCACCAATGCCAAGGCCTGCACAGGCACAGAGTGATTTGGAGGAGGAACAACCTGAGCCTGCCCCAGTAGGCAGATGGAGGCATGCCCAGTATGCCCTGGCCTTGGCAAAGAGGCAAAGCATAGCACATACACTGACACAGGAGGGACGCAGGGAAAGACACCTTTCTCTGACTCACACATACAGTAAAAGGGATGCCAAACATGAGACTACCTGTACTCAACCATGTATAGGGAGTGTACTATGTGCATCCACCATAGGCAGCCCTCCAGCACCATCCTCAATACTGGCACACCCACAAGCTAAGTCAATCAACCTACCAATTGCCGAATGGAGTAGAGTGTGTTGTTACCTGTATCTATGGTATGGATGTGAGCATGCAAGGGAATCGTGTAGCTGAATGGTATGCCAGCAGATAGTAGACAGCCATAGTGGCAATATGAGATCTGTAACAGATATTGGAGTCACCATAGTAGCCAGTACTACACAGGGCGACAAATCCTACTGCAGGAAATGTGCTGGGTGACATGTGTGTCCATATGACTCACACATGCCAGTCTGGGAGGTTCACATACCCAACAACAGTCTCAGCCAGCAGGACTGGTGTAAACAAACACAAACAGAGGCTGTACTATGGCCTCTGAATGATGCCTATGGGCAACATCCCCCAGGCCTACACAGACAGACTACAGCAGGTCAGGCAGTGGGATGTTAGTTCTGAAGGGTAGGAAGTCAGACACTAATATGTAGGTCAGCCAAAGCTAAGACCTGTAGTACACTGGTATGCTTCTAGTCAGCATTATAGGTTAGAAATACAGGATGAAGTGGAGTACCTGACATACCAGTACAGTCATAGCAAATGTGTACAAGTGCCAGGTGTGCCCCCTCATCCTATGTAGAAATGTAGAAATAGTCAGGTGTGCCTCCCCAACCCTGTGTAGTAATGCAGAAACAGTCAGGTGTGTCCCCTCCAATCCTGTGTAGAAATGTAGAAACAGTCAGGTGTCCCCCCCACAATCCTATGTAGAAATGTAGTAACAGTCATGTGTGGTCCCCACTCTTATGTAGACATGTAGAAACAGTTAGCTGTGCCCCTTCCCCCAATCCAGCATAGAAATGTAGTAACAGTCAGGTGTGCCCCCAATCCTGTGTAGAAATGTAGAAACAGTCAGGTGTGTCCCCCCACAATCCCATGTAGAAATGTAGTAAAAGTCAGGTGCCCCCCCACTCCCATGTAGACATGTAGAAACGGTAAGGTGTGTCCCTTCCCCCAATCCAGTGTAGAAATGTAGTAACAGTCAGGAGTTCTCCCCCCAATCCTATGTAGAAATGTAGTAACAGTCAGGTGTGCCCCCCACTCCTATGTAGACATGCAGAAACAGTCAGGTGTGCCCCTTCCCCCAATCCTATGTAGAAATGTAGTAACAGTCAGGTGTGCCCCTCCCACTCCTATGTAGACATGTAGAAACAGTCAGGTGTGCCCATTCCCCCAATCCAGCGTACAAATGTAGTAACAGTCAGGTGTGCCCCCATCCTGTGTAGAAATGTAGAAACAGTCAGGTGTTCCCCCCACATTCCTATGTAGAAATGTAGTAACAGTCAGGTGTGCCCCCCCACTGCTACATAGACATGTAGAAACAGTTAAGTGTGCCCCTACCCCAATCCAGCATACAAATGTAGTAACAATCAGGTGTGCCCCCCAATCCGGTGTAGAAATGTAGAAAGAGTCAGGTGTGTCCCCCAACGATCCTATGTAGAAATGTAGTAACAGTCAGGTGTGCCCCCCACTCTTATGTAGACATGTAGAAACAGTCAGGAGTGCCCCTTCCTCCAATCCAGCGTACAAATGTAGTAACAGTCAGGTGTGCCCTCTCCCAACCACTGTGTAGAAATGTAGAAATAGACAGGTGTGCCCCCTCCCCAATTCTGCATAGACATGTAGTAACAGTCAGGTGTGCCCCCTCCCCCAATCCTGTGTAGGAATGTACACACAGTCGGGTGTGCTCCCCTCAACCCAGCCTAGATATGTAGTAATAGTCAGGTGTGTCCCCCAAACCTATTTAGAAATGTAGTAACGGTCTGGTGTGCCCCCCCAATCTGATGTACACACGTCGTAACAGTCATGTGTGCCCCCCACAACCCTATGTAGAAATGTAGTAACATGTATGTGTAGGTATAATACCAGTGGAGCACAGATGCCCAGAGGTGGCCTAGGTAGCAGAATAAGTTGTAGCATTTGCACAATATGCAGGTCTGTGTGTGTTAGGTGGTGTGTGTTTCATATTGTGTGAGAGTGGTCAGTATGTATGCATGTTGAGGTAAGACCTGGTGGCCAGGGACAGGCCCTCACAACTGCAGTGCCAAAGACAATTCCCACCAGTATAACACATGCTAGCAGAAAGCCATTGTAAATGTATGGTGGTAATATGTGTCACCATCTGAAAGACTGACATGGCATGGCTGTTGGGCTAGATATACAAGCAGTACACAGGGAAAAGTACCCCAGACATACAGCATATATTGTGTCACTGTGAAATGGAGACACCCTTGGAATTGTACATACAGGTATGCCTCACATTAACTGGTCCTGTAGTAGGGGATACCGGTGATGTCTGCCCAAATACTTGCAGATCACAAAGGAGGTAGGACTGATGTATTGGGAAACAGCTGATGTGCCTGCACATGCCAGCATAACTGTAATGCCCCATGCATATCTGTGTGTCAGATGCAAGTAGTGTCCATAGCACACATGCACCCAGCCACACAAACACCACCCACAATCACCTCTCTGGCAATATCCCTGCTGTTGGGAATGGGTACAGTACGACCCCACCTGTATATGGCAATAGCAGAAGACTGCAGTATGCAGTGCAGGTGTCCCATGCAGGTGTGTCCCTAGCTGTAGGTAGCACCCTGCCTGCATCCACACCACCTGATCAAGACTGATAGAAGATATTGGCATGAACATCTATCACACCTACCCTGTCACCTCAAGGGAATATACTGTATGGTGGTCTGAGACTGTACGACTGACAGAATGCAACGGCCTGCCACATCTGGCCTGCAGCAACACCTAATGGCCCACTGGCCCCTGCCAAAGGCCTGTGTCTCACAAATACTGCCAATGCATGATATGTCATGGACACCCAAATAACAACATAACACACTCCACATAAGCCATATGCAAGGCCACTTGGACAAACCACACTAACATGTCCACCATGTCCCACTGCATGAACTGTGGACCAACATTAACACACACCTGTGATGGGGTGATACCCTTAGGGAAAGTATCAGAGAATATGCATAATGTATGGAAGAGGTTAGAATAACAGAGAGTGTGGGTGGGGGCATGGGCAGCATGGAATGTGCATGGTCTGACACCAAGCTGTGTGCACACACTATCCCTGGCTGCAAACACATAAATGGGTGGCTTCACACCTGCCCATACACCACAATAGGGGTAATGTCCTGACCCATGGCCCCTTTCTCTGAGTAACCTGTGCGAATCTGTATAGCTGTGAGGCATTGCCACAGCAAGATAAGGCCATACTGTCATGTTGATGGATGTACAAGTATGGGATCCTCTGCTCGCACTGTACCAAGGTGCTGAACTGGATACACAGACCCAGCAGCAAGTGTCTGCAGCTCCCCCTCCAGAATGGCATAACTTACCATGAATACGTAGGTGTCTGCCCACAATACCGGACACAGCTGCAGTCACCCTTGTCTTTCAAGACATCACTGTGAGCAAGAATGTCCACCTGACAGTACATGAGGACAGAAAATATCACAGTGTATAACAGTACACATGTCTGAATATCTCTGCTAACAGCAGTACCATGCAGCTGAAGCAGCACAGACACAATCACCTACAGTATATACTATCCCTGCATAGTTTGTTCCCATATTGCTAAATGATCAACTGATACCCTGCAGAAACAATTTACTACCTGTAGGTGTACAACACAAAGGTCTGCACTGGAGTACAAACTTCCTGGAATCTATCCACACATTCAATACAGAAGGGCATACTGGGCGTGTTCACACACTTGGAAGTGAAGGCAATGTCAGACAACAACATACTGAAAGGTCATACTGGGCATGCTCACACACTTAAACAAATGAAGCCCATGTCTGCAAACAACAGTGGACCATACATATCTGGCATTTGCAGATGTTAGTGCATACACTCCTCAGTATGCACCAGTCATGCCTTGCACACACAGTGGATAGGAATACAGACACATATCCAAGGACAACACACTATAATAAGCCAAAAGTAGACATACATAGATGTGTGGAAGAGAGTGACTGTGACAAGGAGCCATCCATTATGAGGCCTGTCCCACTTAGCACACAGCCAAATGGCTACAATCACATGAGGTGTAAATGTCACTCACTGTAGACATTAGCCACCGGTATCCATGAGCATTACAGACTATGTGGTACAAGTGCTAGTTGTGCAACATGACTGTACAAGGATGTAGTCATCTAGCAGCTGTATACATGTACCTGTGGAATATAACCCTGTGTGTGCCAGCATTTGGTGTGTCAACCTCTAGATGAATGAGTTATGGCCCATGCACACACACTGCCCTCCCCATAGCCCTACTATGACAAGCCTGCTGAGGTCATCCACTTTGAAATACACCTTTGGGAAAGGTGTAGCCCAGTAATCTTCATGTCATGTCCTATAACTGCATACTGCTGTAGTGTGATAAACTAGCTAGGTAGGAGTTCTAATCCCAGACATGGCTAGTGTGTGTGTCTTTGTCTGTGTGGAGAGCAATGCATTTTAAGCTAGTCACATGCACTACAATTTAAATGCCCTACTTTAACAAGGCTGCTGATGTCATTCACTGTGAAATACACCTTTGGGAAAAGTGCAGCCCAGTAATCTATGTGGCATGTCCCATAACTGCGTACTGCTGTAGTGTGATAAGCTAGATAAGTAGGAGTTCTAATCCCACACATGCCAACTGTGTGTGTGTGTGTGTGTGTATCTGTGTAGAGAGCAATGCTTTTTAGGCTAGTGACACTCACTACAATTCAAATGCCCTACTTTGGCAAGGCTGTTGATGTTATTCACTGTGAAATACACCTTTTGGAAAGCTGCAGCATAGTACTCTCTGTGGCGTGTCCTACAACTGGTATTGCTGTAGTGTGATAAACTAGTTAGGTAAGAGTTTTAATCCCAGACATAGCAACTGTGTGTGTGTGTCTTTGTGTAGAGAGCAATGTTTTTTAGGCTAGTCACACTCACTACAATTTAAATGCCCTACTTTAACAAGGCTGCTGATGTCATTCACTGTGAAATACACCTTTGGGAAAGGTGTTACCCAGTAATCTCTGTGGCACGTCCCATAACTGTGTACTGCTGTAGTGTGATAAACTAGTTAGGTAGGAGTTCTAATCCCAGACATGGCAAGTGTGTGTGTGTCTTTGTCTGTGCAGAGATAAATGCTTTTTAGGCTGGTCACACTCACTACAATTCAAATGCCCTACTTTGGCAAGGCTGATGATGTCATTCACTGTGAAATACACCTTTTGGAAAGCTGTAGCCCATTAAACTCCATGGCGCATCCTATAACTGCGTACTGCTGTAATGCAATAAACTAGTTAGCTAAAAGTTCTAATCCCAAACATAGCAACTGTGTGTGTGTGTGTGTGTGTGTGTGTGTGTGTGTGTGTGTGTGTGTGTGTGTGTGTGTGTGTGTGTGTGTGTCTCTGTTTATGTGGGGAGCAATGCATTTTAGGCTAGTCACACGCACTACTATTCAAATGCCCTAGTTTGGCCATCCTGCTGATGTCATTCATTGTGAAATACCCCTTTGGGGAAAGAATAGTCTAGTAATCCCCATGGTGTGTCCTATAATAGCTTAATGTTGTAGTGTGATATAGAAACCTGGTAGGGGTTCTATTCCCACACATGGCAGTTGTGGATGTTTTTGTGTGTGTTTCTATGTCTGTGTAGGGTGCAATGCATTCTAGGCTTTTCACACTCACTACAATTCAAATGCCCTACTTTGGCAATCCTGCTGATGTCATTCACTGTGAAATACACCTTTGGGGAAGGAGTACTCCATTAATGTCTGTGGCATGTCCTGTAACAACTGCAGTGATGTAGTGTAAAAAACTAGTTAGGTAGGAGTTCTAATCCCAGACATGACAGGTGTGTGTGTGTGTGTGTGTGTGTGTGTGTGTGTGTGTGTGTGTGTGTGTGTGTGTGTGTGTGTGTGTGTGTGTGTGTGTGTGTGTGTGTCTGTGTGTGTGTCTCTGTTTGTCATTCGTATCTTATGTGGAGGTGGTTGTGAGTGTGTAACAACTGGACTCAATGTGGAGCAGGTTTTGCAAATTCCTTATATGGTGGCCCTAGTATATATCACAATGTCCACTGTACAGGGATAACAGATGTGAAAAACCCGAGAGGCTGGGGTGCAAAACCATACCCTTACATATGACATCAAGGCCAGGTGAACAAAGTTAGCAACCCTTGTATTACCCAGAGAACACTCTCAACCCATGTCTCATACACACACACACTTGCCTAGGCAACAGCCACTATGTTGGTAGTACCCTGCATATTGATCACTGATAGTAACCATGGTGTGATTACAGAGGGCATGGCACCCTGTCCATCAGTCCAATAATCACGTACATGCCAACAGTGCACCTTCCCTATGTTCCCGACTGGACATCTGCAACACCTGTGGTGCCATCAAATGTGACCCACAAAGGACAAACCATGCCTGAAAAACATGCCCTGTATGAACAGATGCCACTGACACCAGGGAATACCAGTATCATGCTATCAATACAGGTACAGGGACAACCTGCTGTCCATTAACAGTTCCCACCACATGAGGTCAGGAATGGCACATCTGATGATAATCTGTGTACACAACATGGGCCAGACACCCCAGGTACAGTTCCACATGTCACTGTACATGCATGTGGGAGGTGTGCACATCCCAGACACTGTCCATGTCATGGATTAATGAACACATACATGGCAAGCAATGCACAGCACTGTCCACACACTATAGTTACCCAGGTGACTGGATGGTGAATACAATACCCACCTGTGTGGGCAAATCCAGACACTACACCCCTGAGCCACACTGCAGACTACTGTCATGTGGCCTGATGCCAAGGTATACCCATCACCTAACCTTGTATAGCCATCTGGCACAGTCGACAGTCAAGGAAGGGGGTGGTGATTTGAATTTATGGTTAGAAAAACTTGAGATGGAATGGCAAATTAGAACTAATGCCACAGTATATCCAGGCATTAGTGATTCCATTTCATTAACTTCAGTGTTAAAATTAAGAGCCAAGCAAATTTAAATATATATCTATATATATATATATATATATATATATATATATATATATATATATATATATATATATATATATATATATATATATATAAATAATGAAGTTTTAAATTTCATTTTTATTTTTTATTTTTATTTTCATTTTTAACAATGTTTAATACTGACGTTCTATCTAATTGTGAATTATAACAGTAGTGGAAGGGTGTCATATCACGGATTCCAGAACAAACAATCTGATTAGCTAATGGTTTTAGATTGTGTGATTTTGTGTTACTATTTTACTTCCTAATGTGTTTGTTTTAGTACTCTGATGAAGCCCTGAGATTAGAGGGTGAAAGCGCTAAGTCTTATAGTATTAAAGTTTTTCCAATTGTTTTGTGGTACTATGAGTGTGTTGGTGGTGTTATTTGTTATTTTTATTTTCAGTTCAGTGTCATTTGCTCTGTTGGGGGTGTGGTCATATTTTATTATATCTGTACACATAGGATGTGCATACATATATAGCTATATATACATATATCTATATATACATATAGCTATATATATGTATATATATATATATATATATATATATATATATATATATATATATATGGATCTAGGATGTTTGCTCGACTGAGCAAATGTCCGAATTCATAAAACCTGAACACACTTTAACAAAAGCGCTTTTATCGAAAAAGCGCTTTCGTTAAAGCATGTGACAAAAAAAAACACTACATTTACATTTCAGCGGGGGGGGTCTTCACCCCCCTGCACCCCCCATGTGGGGGACTGTGCCCCCCACACCCCCCTTCTTTAATATTTTCCCTCTGAGACCACACTACAGTGGAGAAAAGGGAAATTTCCCTTACCCGCACCGTAGTACAGCCTCGGCAACAGTCATACTTACGAGAAAGTGCTTCTTCTGTGAAAAGCACTTTCGCGTAAGTATGCTCGGACGTTTGGATTTCGGTCGTTTGCTCAGTCGAGCAAACATCCTAGATCCAAATATATTCTGAAGCCTTTCCTGGTCTAAATGAAAGTGTATATATTAAATGTGCATTGAGATGGAGTATTTAATTTATCCCTACATTGATTTTTCCTGATGTATATTTCTCATAATACAGATTTCTTAGCTCTCCTCTTATTACAATTCTGACTACTTACATACTCATATTTTCATTTATTAGTTGAATTTGAATTCATGACCACTTGTTATTGGTTACTGTACATATGTTTTTGCTGGTGTTCTATTTGTCACTATGGTAACATATATCAGTTGATGTATATTTTGAGTTTAACACTGATTCCACAGTTATTCTGAAGAAGCTCTTTCATCTAATAAGAGCGAAAGCTTAACTATCTGTTTGGTGTCAGAGTTTTTATTTTTAGCATCTATAGTTTTTACACTTTTTCCGCATTGAGATTAAGAAGTTTGTTTTTATATATATATATATATATATATATATATATATATATATATATATATATATATATATATATATATAGATCTACCTGATAAGGCCGACAACTGAAAACACTGACAACGAGATAACCGATGCCAGAAAGCTGATAGTTCAAATAGCCGACAAGTGTATACACCGACAGCCAAAACACTGACAATCAGAACATCGATAAATCAATGCAGAGTATGCTGCAAACATTAGTGTGATAAAAGAAGGAAGTAGAATCATGAATGAAACTGCACTGGCAGGCATGGAAGACTTGACTGTGGCACATGGCATGTTCAACAGTACTTGCATGTTATCCTAAACCTCTTCAACAAGTGAAATAAATGAACAGATTTGAAGTGCTAACAATGGTGAACCCAATAGCCAATTATATTTATGTACAAGAAGTCTGTCATGTACTACCATGCAGGAACTTGCTGTTACATTCTCAAAAGCCTTGCTATAGCTTTAACGAAACATAAGGGAGTATACTGCTCTTTACTAAGTAATACAGTTTGAAACTTCTGGTGTCTGGCAGTTAACTTCCTTTTCTTTGGAGATGCTACGCAGCCTGTAGACATCCATATCCTGAGCTCATCCACACAGTTTTGTTCCCATACCAACGTGTGTAACAGGTATCGCAGATTAGTCCCCCTGTCTCCTAGGAGGCATTTCAGCCTCCTATGCCACGCCTCCACTGTGTTCTGGGTCCGCCGCAAACACAACTCATTTAAATCACTCACATTCCAAAAAGATATTGGGAAGAGTGACGGAAACCTCATAGTTGCACTGGTCCTAGTATGAAAGTGTCTCCTCTTTCCAAAAATATACCAATCAGAAAAATACTTTAGGATGTCCTTGCCTTCTGGGGGGAAGGTAGCTCATAGTTCGTTTAATGTTACTTGCACTTCATCTTCCTTTACAAACGCTAATACAACTAGTGACTTTATAGCTAGTTGGAATTCCTGGGAATTATTGTACACAGAAGCCAGACCTAATGACTGTACTTTACGCCAGATATTCTGGCCAAAGTGAAATAAACAACCCTTTAACAGTGCACCAGGAATGTTTAGTCTGATACTTTTGAGTGCAGCTATTTCAAAATCACAGAGAACAAATCTGAGTTGCAGGTCAAATCTATTATCTGTAAGCAAGAAGAATATGCTATGCCACAGATAATTGTATGCCTTCAATGACTTTTTCAACATGAATGCATATAGTAGGGGTCTAGATTTACTGTGTGTGCCATACTTAATCAATGTGTGAATGCTATATAATTGACGAATAGTCACACCCTTTGCAAAGAATGTACCATCCATGAGCCAGATGGTGGCACAGCTTAAATGATGCAAATCATTTACTGTGGTAAACACTACAACAGTGGTTTCAGTAGCAGGATCTGACATTGTCTTACTTATGAAATTACCAGATTTCAAAGGGAACTTTGTGAAGTCTATGTTTAATAGTGTCAACTCAACTCTTGTACTTAATCTACACTTTTGACGTCTGATACAGTTCACCTGCTGTAATAGAGCCCGTCTATGTGGAACAGAGTGCATCGTGTGTAGGGAAGTTGATGCTAGTGCATCTTCAACTATTATACACGGTGTGTCTCTACTTAGGTTGTCTCTACTTTTCAAATCACTACAGACTATGTACCTTTGTAGTTCAACAGGATCTGCTGCATGGTTGTGGGCTACTGATCTGTCAAGTTTATTGCCATCTGGCATTAGGGTGGTTACAGCCCTGCCTCTACAAGCCTCAGGGCTTTTGTATTTGCATCCACAGTATCTCTTGCTGTGTCGGGTCCTCTCTAAATGGTAGAGGTAAGAGTCTGTTACTAGGATGTCCTTCCCCTTTTGCAATTTCACTGTGTTATACATGTCTCCTAGCACTCCCAGAGCTAGTTCTTCAGAATCCGCCATGTTATCTTCAGTGCATAGCACACTCATGACCAGCTGAGGTTGACTTTTCAGGTGTCAGGCTGGTTACTATTGGAAGTTACAACTAATTAGTTATTAGCACCTCCTAGTAAGTATGTTAATGTGTGTGGATACCGCTACGATGCTTCTATTACTATTGAATTGCCTATGGATGTGCTTATATGCATGTTTTGTGTTCTGTCGGCATTATGGTATGTCGGGCTTTTAAATTTTCGCGCTTCTACATTTTCAGAGTTGTGGTGTCGGCAATGTCGTTGTCGGTGTTGTGATCTTTTGACCTTATCAAGTAGATCCATATATATATATATATATATATATATATATATATATATATATATATATATACACATATGAAGATTTGTACACATGGCCATGTATATGTTGCACTATACAGATGTGTATACAGACATATGTATTGGCAGACATGGGTATGTACATGTAGACATACATAGACCTATTATATGTATATAACCATATTCCTGTCATGTGTAAAACTCTCGGTTGTGTATACCCTCCCAGATGTATCTCACTGTATGTATCTGCTATGTGTACATTATGATAAAACAACATATGTGATGCAACAGTCATATTAATAACAAGGACTACACAATTTAGGATGTAAAGGCAATTGTTCAATACTACTCAATATGTGTATTGACAGCTATATTAGTACAACAATAGCTGTCTTCACAGTGGTCATGGCATAGTGGTTAAGTGTTGTGACTTTAGTGTACTGGGTTCAAGACCTGCAAGGGCTGTTCATTTTGTTGCTGGGCAGAACAAAGGCTGTCAGATACAGAGTGGTTAAGGCAGTTTTGAGCAGCTTTAAGTGGGTTTGTGTGGGTTTGTGCAAAGCTAAGTGGTGCTAAGCTATGGGTAAACATACGGGTGCTGACACAGTGTAGGCTTCACTTACCAGTGCGCAAATCAGCTCAGCTGTTATATTGCAGCAATGTTGATACTTGCTAAGCATGGCTTAGCCCTGGTAACCAGGTCACACCACCCAGTCTGATAACATAGCAGGGTACTGACATCTGTAATATGTGTATGTAATTCCATGTACAATACATGCACCTATGTGCTGTCATTACAGTATCAAGGGGTGTGAGTGTCATGTGTGGGACACAGATGTATCTGAGGCCTGTACAGCACTGTTATCCATGTGAATGTGTTACATGCAGGGGTATTAGGCCAGCGTACATGCTGTCACACTGGCATGTAGTGTATCATGGCAGTACTACTGTTGACAGTGCTTACCCAGGCAAGAGCAAAGTGCTAAATGTAGTACTGACAACAGGCACACCTGCAGGCATAGCTGGACTCTGAGGCCTCCCTGTTGTATCCCTGGTGTGTGAGCTGTGTCACAGTATATACCCCTTACTGGGTAATGATCTGACATGTGGAATGTAACTGTAGACTACCGTATGTAGAGCACATGTTAGTGAGGGCATCTGACATGTAGTTATGCCATACATATTGTTGTCAAACATCCATTTGTCAACAAACTCATCCTACTGCATAGCTATTTGCTAAGCTGATGACTGTCAGTCCCTGTACATAGGTTCATAGGTTCATAGGTAGGTACTAGGCTATTAGCCCTAGGGCTGATATAAGCCTAGCCAAAAAGGTACCCTGGCTTTTGCCACCCAAGAAAATTATTTTCATGTGCCCCTGCCGAGCAGATCCACAGAAGTGATCCCTGGGGTGAATTTCCTATTTCCCAGCCAATCATCAAGACTTTTCTTGAAGAGTGCTAATGAGGAGCTCTGTTTGACATAGATAGGTAGTCTGTTGCAGAGTATGGGAAGTCTCTGGGACAGGAATCTATTCCTCCAACATGTTCTATTTATTGTGGTGACAAGGTTTAGGTCCCTAGAACATGTAGTGCAGAGGGATTGGGATTTCTTTAAGTGAAGCATGTCCAACAGCTCTGGGTTTGACATAGCTTTGTATGTTAGGCAGAGATCGCCTCTGAGTAGGCGATATGCGACGGACTAAAGCTGGAGTTTTTTGAGATGGTCTGCATTGGGCATATGCTTGAGGCCAGTAATCCTCTTTGTGAGGTATTTCTGTGGCCTTTCCAGTTATTGTAGATGTCTTGTGAGGTACATACCCAAAGGGGCGTTGTTCTCTATAATGGGTCTAATGAGTGATGAGTAGAGGGGAACAATTACCTCTTTTTTTCTGGATGAGAAACCTTTTGTGATGAGGTGAGCCACATAGAAGGATTTCCTGACCACTGTGGTGATGTGATTATCAAAGGAGAGATTACTGTCCACCTGTCTCCCAAGGTCTCTTATCATACTTTTGGCATTAAGTAGACTACCACTTATGTGGTACAATACTGTACACATGTACAGATGTGCAGATGGCAGGTATCCAGCTGGGATATGTACAGGCAACCTAAACTTTACTGACACTGACATGTCTGCCCATCTGTGTAAGAACTGGCACATATAGGAGATGTCACCCTGTACGCACCACATACCATGGGTACCTCTACTACACTACCACAGTCAACAGAAGAATCTTGGGTACAGGTCTCCATCACAGACACTAACAATGTGTTGTAATGCATGTTGTATACATGTCAACTTGATCACCATAGTGGTCATGTGCAGGAGGCACCTGGAGGATTGGCTGATGCATGTAATTCTCACCCTGAGGGTCACCACAGTAGTGTATTTTGATAGATTGCCTGCTGCCACCTGGCAGGTGGCAGGATACTACTGTAAACACAAACCCTACACAACCCATCTCTCCTTGGACAATAGCTAGGTACACAGCTATGTCCACCTGCAGCGATGCACCCCTGTACTGACACATGTGTACGTGTGCATGACTGAGTATAGCAGTGTCTGTATGTTAGCACACCTGTACTTGGGAATTCCATGAGGGCCCTCATGACCAACGCAACACCCATTGCCATAGTCAGTTGTGGCTGCTGCTGTATGGGACATTACATGTACACTGTTAAGCTCCTCCCCATACCGGGTACACGAGCCTTGCAGTATCAGCACAGCAGTGTATTGCAAATGGGTTGATAGGCATGGGATACCCATTGTGTTCTGGCATGTGTGTGTAGTTGTGCATGTCCGTATATCTGTAGGGTACAGCATTCCGAGGTCACATACTCCTATTACAATACCCATTGCCACACAGTAGTACAGATAGTGTTGTTGCTGCCCTTAGGTGAGGCATGACAATGCAACACCCTACTACGTGTGTGGCATGTGCAATAGATGCATATCTCTGTAGTACTACTGTTGGGGTATACTATGGGTTGTATTGCAGTTGCGGCCAATGTGTGATGGTGGGTATGGCAGAGTGTCATCATGGGTTTCAGGGAGTACAATATCCACTGGGGGATGTGGGTGTGGTCTACACTGTCATTACACCAAGGTACACCCAGTATATGTCCCTTGTACCACGTTATGGTTACCACTGTCACCATCAACCATACAGGTAAGTGATACCACAATCCAGGCCAGTTATGCATGTGCTGTGTGCAGCCTACCTGTAACACATTGGACACATGGTCAAGTTAGTTAGCAGTGACAGGCCCTGGTATCTCAGATGTGTGTCTGCCTGTTATGTGTCTGTTAATGTGCATATGAAGGTATGTCACACTACATATTATCCATATACACCCATTTTATCCCCCATTAGCATACTGTAGATGTCTGGGGTTGTTCTGCATGTAACATGTAACCTGGGACACACCTCACCCTAAATGCTGTGTGGTGTGTGCAATGTAAGCCACACACTTCAGTATCACTACATAGCTAGGTAGAGGTCTAGTCCCAGTGTTGCCAAGTAACAGTGTGTGTGTATGTGGATGGGTCTACATCAGGTTTCAGGGTATACACACCTCAGCGGGTCACCTGTCATTGTGGCACAGGCAGTAACCATTTTAGTAACTTGTGACATGTGTTCAACTGTACCCCAAATATGTCACAGCCATGGTGTCACCACAGTGCTATACCCCATTGTGGAATATGACTGCAGACCATCCTCATGCTGATACATGTACATCTACAACACAAATGGATAACATTATGGAGACCACAACCAGCCAGTGTTACTAACAGCTATAATGCATCATTGCTGGATGGCTATACTACCTGCCATATATGCATTACACTTTACTCCTTAAAACTTGTTACACTGAAGTACTGTGGTACACTGTAGTGCAATCACCATGTACATCCAAACCATATTAGCCTGTCCCTACATTGATGGTATGGATGACAGGGATGTGGCACAGGTATCACCATATCCACAGGGCATCCTTGTGCTGACACATGTACACCTACAACACAAATGGATAACATTATAGAGACCACAACCAACCAGTGTTACTAACAGTTATAATGCATCATTGCTGGACTGCTACACTACCTGCCATATATGCATTACACTTTGCTCCTTGCAGCATGTTACACTGCAGTACTGTGGTACACTGTAGTGCAATCACCGTGTGCATCAGAACCATATTAGCATGTCCCTGCATTGATGGTATGGATGACAGGGATGTGGCACAGGTATCATCATATGCACAGTGTGTGATGTTGGTTTGCCAGAGGCCGAGTGTGGGTCATACATTTGACACCATGTGTGGTGGTGAGGGGTGTACTGCGGTGAGCTGGGCATGGTGCTGTAGTGTGTGTAGGTATGGGTTTGCTCTAGGTGTGTTTGTATAGTGTGTGGGTATGCATGCACACAGTTCTGCCATGTGGCTGCCCTACACAGCTGTTTACGGACATCTGCAGACCATACCTGGCAGGGTGTGTAGTTCACTGCCTCCAGCCATGGATACATGGACTGTGCCTGCCAGGGGTTCCATGGGCATGTCCAGGTACAGGCCTTGATGTGCTACTTTCACCTGCTGATGACAAATGTCTGCTCGTACCAGGCCTCTCCTGGGACTGGCCAGGACCACGTGCATGTGGCCTGCTGTGGTGTGGTGTTTACAGAACCCCCCCACTGCCAGGGCTGGTACTGCCACTACTGGAGCCCTTTGGTGTCCTAGCATGTCCACGTTGACTGCCAGCTGTTGGTGTTGCTGGCCTACATCTACGCAGCCATGATTGCACTCCCACTACACATTCAAGCACGGACAGACCACAGTCGATGAGGGCCATCATCTCACCTGACCATCTATCCATGAACTCAGTTAATGCACGGATGGAACCTGCCAGTTCACGGGCATTGTCACTTGCAGTTGTGAGAGCAGCCCTCTGCAGCCCCAAGCCCTGTCTGGTGTAACATTCTATACATGTCTGTGCTTCCATGACAGCCTGAAACATGAGCCTGCTGGTACCAGCTATGTTGCCTCTGCCAGGGCCATGATGTCAAGTGACTCTACCATGAGCACCCTGGGACATCTACCTATGTGGTACCCTGCCAGACACCCAGCTATGCCTGCTGCAATGAGACACAGTAGGCATGGTTACCACACTTCCCTGTACACAGCCACCAAACGCCAGCTGTCCCTCCGCTATGGCCTCTGGTGATGGGGTATGTATAGGCACTGAAACTGTGTAAGGGGGTGGGGTGGTTAAAAGGGGGATGTCAAATGATGGTGCTGTTTCGGCTCCTGACAACCCCACCTGTGCCTCAACAGTACTATCATCATCTTCAGTGTCAGTATGGACACCAACATCAGATTGCATGCAGGAGGGACCCTGACCCACTTCGCCACCTTTAGGAGAAAGCAATAAACACACTTTAAAACTTGTACAGCATTGCTTAACAGTACACACACACACACACACACACACACACACACACACACACACACACACACACACACACACACACACACACACACACACACACACACACACACACACACACACACACACAAGTGAGCACAACACACAACCTGTTACTACATTACCTGCCTGACTTGTGTGTAGCAGTGTTAGATGGCCTCACTGCTGTCATTCAGTGTTCACCCTGCATATGTCTGGACATCATGAGCATGGCCCCTATATGTGTGGGCTACTATGTTCACTCCATAATATCACGCACTCTTGTGTCATGTGTATGTATTGCTCAGTACATGCCATCCACTTATTTATTTCCAGCTTGATTACTGGGGAAGTCTACAGGGCCCAAATGTCCAGTTTTCAGTGGAGACCCAGGGAGAAAAGCTCCAAGATACATAATACAGTAAAGATACAAAGAAATGCAAAAATATAAAAGATACATTATATAGAACAGTTACAAATATGTACATTCAATGTCACACATAATCAACAAAATTCATTGTGGTTGAGCTTAAAGGCTGTACTATATAGATTAAATTGAGCAAACACTCTTATGTTGTAAGTATGGAAACACTTTACATGCACACTTTTAAAGTAAATGATGAAACACTTTACATGCACTCATTTAAAGTGAGATACTATTTGCAATATTTACAAAGTTGGAATCATGTGATAAGTCGCTATAAGAGTTGCAGAGAGCTTAGATCCACTCATTAGGAAAATAGCTATGGGAGTTATAAAGATATGCTGCTCAATCAGCCTATCATGTGACAACTGTAATTTATGGATAAACTCCCTGGTGTTGACTAGTACTTTCTTAATGCATCTGTAGTGCTGCATTCATGGGTTGTAGGTCACTTCTCTGCTGAATGCGATATTACGGGTATACCTGGTGTCTACCTTCCCTCTGAATGCCTGCTACATGCTACAAACCTTATTATAATATCAGCTGTCCTGTGATTACATACATGACAAGTATTCCTGGTGTGCAATGTGGCAGTCCATGTACATGTACTGCACGGTCCCAAAGGGAGGTATTGCTGTATGAACATCCCACAGTCACACATGTGCATACATGGCCACCCACACAAACACACACACATGCACACATGCATCCTACATGCATCAACCTCCCTCCACTTCACCAGAGTAACCCTACAGACAAACTAACTAACCACTAGGATGCACACACACACATACAGGTGAGGTTGCACAATTATAGTACACACAGTCCTCCTATTACCCATCTGTCAACATGCAGAACATATGGTACACAACAGCATGCAGTGCAGCTATAGTCAATCCATACTAGTAATAGTATGCATGTGTGATGCATGTGCTGTGTCACTAGTTGATGCCCCTTCCCCTGGATACCACTGGACCCATGTACACAGTATTGCTTTGCACCTGTTCTGCACCCATCCATGTACTGTGCACCACACCTCACAGGTGTACAACCCATTGCGGAATGTGTAGTACTGTGTCAGTTATGTCAGCTTTAATGCTCACAGCCACTATGTTTTTCAGCAACACATACCTGGGATGATATGTGGACAGATATCATTTGTGAATGCCTGATGTCTGATTTACAACTCTCAACAGTAGCGGACCATGTATGACCAATCCAATACTCTTATACTAACAACCATCAGAGCATACCATGGCTATGGGGGTGTACACACCCTTCTTGATATGACGCACCCATCCATGATCTTCATTGGGACCAAATCACTACATATCTTAACAGTACATGAGACCGATATGTGACATATGTCCTGTGCTTTCACATGCAGTGTCCATGGAATGTCTTAGGTGTGCGGATGCTGACTGCGATGCATATACTCCATGTGTGCATATGTGTACTATGACGGTTTGTCGCATCTCTTGTGTGTACTACAGCAGCTACTACTCCTGTGGGGGTATACCAGCATGGGCCATCTGCAATTGCCAGTGTATGTTCAGTCTGCCCTACACATGTCCCCCTAATCTGCATGATTGAAAGATCTACTCATGTGCACATCCCTTGCTGTTCACACACTGTCATCACTATTGCTGTGGGGGTAGGGTTCCATCTGCCACAGGTCCTGAACCTGACTATGTGCAGATACAGCCAATCTTAGCATCCTTAGAATCCCTACTGCAGTGCACTGGTGTGTCATGCTGACAACCCCCTCCTTCGGCCTTTTTGCAGATGCATGACAGGTAAGCCCTACACACGTGTGTCCCTTTGCAGTGTCCCATACACTGAACACCACATGTTACAGCCTAATTCCAACTGATAATGTGGACTACTGTAATGCCTTATGCCATAGTGTATCTCTGCAGCAGTTGCCTTTGTCCTACAGGTATATACACTGGTGTTGCACTGTATATGGGTGTTGTTCCAAACATGTCCCTACTATAGGCCATGTCTCCCAACATTATGTTACTCCCTGTGGACACATTCTGCAATGACAGGATGTTAATTATAAAAGCAGGTGTCTGACATACCCTTCCAATACCCCATCATGGTCACCCCTGTGATGCCATGCATTTCACAACAACAATACATGCACATGTACAGCATGCATTCTGTGTAGGTGTGTTAGATATGTGTATGGAATATATCATCACCATTACATGCCCGGTGTGTTGGCAAGCATCTACATAAACCATACTCACCAGCTACAGGCTGCTGCTATGGTGGTATCCTGGAGGGACCAACATAAGAGGGTGAGAGATGCAATGTCAGTGGCCACACCTGTGGCAGTGCTACAGGGTGGGTGCAGTATTACAATACATCAATGGTACATTTCCACAATACTACCACATATGGACATCTGTTTATCACTACTATGCAGCAACACAATATATCTATGACATGTCAGATATGCATGATCTACCTGTACTGATGTGGATGTATATGCAATAGTGGTCTATTGATGTGCCCTGTTGCCTTACCTGCACACTCCTCGGCCAGTGTGTGGGTGGCACCCACTTCCACAAAGGTGTTCAGTGGTTGGTGGCTGGACGAATGGGCAGGTGCCATGAGGCTGACCAGGAGCTCCTCCACACGTGTCATGGGGATGGATGGCATGGCCCCCCCTGTGATGAGGTGATCCGCCAGGTCAAAACAATGATGCCGGACCTGCTCATAACTGCGGTTGTGCAGTCTAATTTCATTGACCCTGTGGACTAGGTCATTCCACAGGGCAGTCCACTCCTTCTGCTCATGAGCGGCCTGGCCAAATAGGACAGGGTAGTGCGGGATTAAATAGGTGAGCAGCACTTCATTTTCGGCAGCTGAATAAAATGGTAGCTGTGCATGTGACATCTTGGCTGAAAGACATAAAGATGGAAACAGGTCTGAGCAACTCATACAGCAAGGTTACCACAGTTCTTAATACACATCTCTGGCAGCACCCCCACCATATCAGCGACAACAAACTGTACAGACAACTCATTAGGTATGGCTACAGCTTATCTACCAGTGGGACAGATATTGTAATGTACCACACTTTGTGCTATGTGTTTGTAGCCATATTCCCTGTATGGACACTATCATTGCTGGCCTGTTACAGACTATTCACCTGCATGCCATTGTCAGGGCCACTATGGTTCCATATACCTATGATATGGCTGCATTGTGATTGCTGCACATCTGACATTCTGTGTTATTGGGGATAGCTATGCATGATGTTGGACATGTTCTGGGATTGTGTAGACTATTACTGCCAACATATGTTCTATAACAGTGACACAATTGCATGTACATGTACTATTGCCCAGCAGAACCACCTCTCCAAACCCATCTGCCCATGTTACCAGGCCACATCACATGTGTGTCCCACCCTGGGGCCACCTCATGTACTGGTCCAACAATACCATCAGGTGGAACCAACCCAGGGGATGTTGTCCCCCCGGGGAACACACAGGCATGTTCCTGTCCCCTGAGGTCAGGTCCAGGGTCTGTTCCATAACGAGCTCCACAGACACATGTGGGATCTGCTACATCACTATGAGGCACCCAGTACACATTCACAGGGCCAACATGCTTCTCCTGCTCAGCCTCCAGGCCAGGCACCTTCAGGACATGCACTGCTGTGGTGAGTAGCAGTGGGTGGGAGGCTTGTTCCCATTGTGTCCATATTGGGGCCCATGGGGCATACACATCACAGTCCAACACACCATTCAGGGTGTTTACCCACCACATGTGTCACATACCACCCCTGTAGACTGTCCTCTATATCTACCAATCCTGACCACCTCCACAACTATACCTGCCATACTTCCCCATATTCCCATTCCACACTTCACAGACAAGGACAATGTGGTTCCAACAAGGGGTTCACATGTGACATACGCATCCATGTTGCACACACTGCCAGCTGTAGATATCTGTGTGTATTTCTATGTGAGCTGTTTCCTCACACTTAGCATGCAGCACTGTAGTAGTAATATAGGAGACATGTATTTACATACATATATGTTTGTGTGTGTGTTTATATATATGTAGACGTGCATATCGGTATATATCTATATATGTGTAGATATATGTGATGTATATATGTGCACATAAATATGTCTACACATGGGTATCTGTATATTTGTGGACATACTTGTGTGTGTATATATATATATATATATATATATATATATATATATATATATACACATATACACACATATATATGTGTGTATATATATATATATATATATATATTTTTTTTTTTTAATATATGATATATGTGTACATATGTACACATATGCATACCTATATGTGGGGTACATTAAGACATCAGGTCCACAATCTCACAACACAGACAGGTGCCACGTATGGACACAGCCTGACATTAGGGGGGTATATGTAGGATGAGATTGCAGGTAACCAAATTACACACCTATGGCATTCCTGCATGCTACATTACAGATCAACCTGAGTATCCTGCAAGGGTTGGGCTGTGGATCCCACATTTCCATCATTAAGGCATTTCTTCCACCACCAGCTATTGGCCACGTAATATACATACTTCCCTTTACACAACACACACTATGATGGCTTACATGTTGTCAGTCAGTGCTGATCTGCACAGTTGAAGGCTACAGCCCACTACCCGCAGTGACAGACACTATTGTCCATAGCAATTGTTCAGTTGAACATCATTACAATATCTGATGGCACATACAAATCATTCCACATCATCTATCCCATTATTATGGACCAAGTACTAAATTCAGTTACATGCATATATACTTCACATACCTGTTGTGGGAATAATGTCTGTTCTGAAAAGTTTGCTGTATGTAATTATATTCTTTTTTCTATTTTTTATTTTTTATTTATTTTTCTACCAGTAAGACGCTGTCCAGTTCGATTTTCAGATAGAGCGTCTTCTGCGTGGAGACATGCGTGAATGGGCGTACCTTCATTGAAGGTTGTGCGTCAGGGCTGGAAACTCGGCACATAAAAATCAACTACCAATCATTAGCGGACCGGAGTTCTGCTATGGCAACCCCTAACCGGGAAAAGCCGAAAGACACACACCAAAAAACCCCAAAACACAAAAAAAACCCCAACAAAACCCCCCACCATTTTTTTTAATTTCCCCCCTTTTTTTCCCCCTTTTCTT
>NC_056739.1:1642563602-1642670722 GCF_019279795.1 Protopterus annectens | reverse complement strand
ATATATATATATATATATATATATATATATATATATATATATATATATATATATAAATATATAGATATGTTATATCTATTTTGATATTAATATATATATCCACACACATACATCTACATGTTGAAATGCATTCCCTGTACGGCTGAATGCCTGGGCTTTTTGATATGTTTGTGAAAGCATCAGGCTTATGTGTATCTGACATGGCTTAATGGTAAATCACTTTGTGAATGGTGTGCAGGATCCTGGGTCTGAGCCTTGCAGAGGCTCTTTATTTCTCTGCTGGGCAGAACAAGTGCTGTTTGATGCAGAGTGATTAAGGCACTTTTTAGCAGTTCTAAGTGGGTTTGCGCCAGTTTGCCCGGAGGTAAGCACTTCTAACTTCCGGTTACAGTTTTTTATACTCAGTTAGCTTTTCATTTGCTTAACCAGTGTAGGCATTGCTTACCCCCGCACAAACAGACTTAAACCCGCTTACTACTGCTTAAAGGTGCTTACTCCTGCTTATCCCCGCACTAATTTCTTTAAAAGAAAAGTAAAAAGGGTTGATAGGAAAGTGGTGAAAAATGGGCACAAAGAGGGAAAGACACTATGGAAAATAGCTAGGGATGTGCAGGAAAGGTGTAGGGAAGGTCCATAGCTACCCATTTCTTCTACAGTAACAGCTGTGCATATACACTGACTTTGGAGATAGATTTGGACAATCAAACCCCTGAGAGAGGGGTGAAGACAACAGTAATATTTTGTGATGCCACGGCCAGCTGAGGTGGGACAGGTGGGACTGCTTGGACCGGCCTTCCCAAATGTGCTATAGTGTTTAAATTTTATCATCCTATGTGGGTTAGTAATAGTCAACACATTCTAGGGTTAAGTATAACAGCATGCATAGATTTTCCCATTAATCCAGACACTAGATATGGAACAGTTGCATAGCAAACGGAACACATGCATATATGGGACCGCAGTGGTAATAACAACAGCATGCAGGTATATTGATGGCACCATGCCACCAATGTTGGAATATTTCAATATAGCACATGCATGGAAACAGATTTAAATAATTATCAACCAATAGGACATAATCAGAACAGTGAAGTCATTGCATACCAGTTGAGATGGACATGTAGTTTATTGTTGGAGATATGGTGGGGGGAGAGAAAGATGTCAATTAGCACCTAGTATATTCTTGTAGTCCACATTACTTTACTAGTCAGTGCTATCTGTACCTTACAAGTATTACTACAGTACTCTAACCTTAGTTTGGACAGTGATATGGCTGTCATCATCATTATACATGAACTGGTTTTACCTGCAGTATACACCTCTTATCTGATATACCTGTGGAGGAAATGTTTGTTAACACTAACTGTTTCTACACATACTCACAGATTCCAAGTTGACATTGTGCACATAGCGGTCCATCTCTTTCTGCACAGACTCTGGTGATGTCTTGACCACATGCAGGTGAACCGGGACATATCTAGACTATTGCCCTCTTCAGCCTTTAGTGACTTATCACACTCTTATACAGGCTTTCCTACACAGTTATATTATGTAGCACAGTGTGAGTGACAGTGATCAGTGATACGTTATTATTCACAGCAACTGCAACACTCACAGTTCCATACAATATCAGAGTAAACAGTACCAGTACAGTGTATCAAGCTTTTTTTTATTGGCACAGTGTTCATATCCTACGTACCTGTGGGTGCAATGTTTGTTAGCACTACCTGAATGTTGCCACACAAAGTACCAGATTACACATTAGTATTATGCACATACATCTCACTCTGTTACTGTACACACTCTGGTCACAGCTTGACAACATGGGGTGTAAAGAGGACATACTTGGCTTATTACTCTCATAACAGTTTTGGGAGTTGCTAGAGTGACAGGTTTGTTCTCATAGATATGTGACAATCAGTTGTATTCCCTGTTTCCTGCCTAGACATCTGGGATCATCCCACAGACTTCCCAGGGGGACAGGGTGACAGGCAGCAGATATGGGCCCATATACTGGATATTCTAGTCTTATCTGTACAGTTGTGAGGTATGATTCTGTATGCAGCCTACTTCCACTCCCAGTATTCAGACCATGGCTGTGTCTGTTACAACTTAAACACTGCGCACCAGAATTGTGTGTGCTATATAGATATTGCTGTATATCTCCTATCTGCTTTCTGTCTTATAAATCTCCTGTGGTATTGTATTCTGACATTGTAGTACAACACTCTTGTACAGGACTTCCTAGACAGTCATATTTTGTAGGACAGTGTGGGCAACAGTGATGAGTAATACCTTATTATTTGGAGCAACTGCATCAGTCACAATGCCATACAATTCCAAAGTAAACAGTACCAGTACAGGGTATCATTCTTGTATTTCTGGGCACAGTGTTGGTATCTGACAGACCTGTGGGGGAAATGTTTGTTAGCACTACCTGAATGTTACCACATACAGCACCAGATTCCACATTACTATTATGCACATACATCTCACTCTGTTACTGTACACACTCTGGCCACAGCTTGGCAACATGGGGGTGTAAATGGGACATACATGGCTTATTACTCTCATAAGGTTTTGGAGAGTTGCTAGTGTGCCAGCTTTGTTCTCATAGATATGTATCAATCAGTTGTATTTCCTGTTTGCTGCCTATAAGTCTGGGATCATCCCATTGATTTCCCAGAGGGACAGGTTGATATGCAGCAGATATGAGCAACTTTACTGGACATTCTGGACATATCTGTACAGTTGTGGGGTATGATTCTGTATGCAGACTACTACCACTGCCAGGATTTGAACCATGGCTGTGTGTGCTAAAAATATAGCAGTTCACTTCTCAGTTGCATGTGTGATTCAGATTTTGTTGTCTTCCTTTTCACTGTTTTCTGTCTATGTGTCTCTCAGTTGTACTAATTGCCCTCTGGGTATTACACCAGTCATATAAGGCATTCCCACACATTCTATTTATGGTGCACAGTGTGGGTAACAGTGCTTAATACAACAGTACTATTACGTGATTGCAAATCTACATTACCATATGATACCAGAGTATACACATGCAGTCCAGCAGTTAGACTTTTATTGTCAGGCTATTACGCTTTTATTTACATACAAACTATATGAGACTCTTCCTGCCATATTCTCCAGTGTATGCAGTACTTGTCTTAAACAATACAGGTGTTATATAGGCAATAATTTACTAATACTTTTAGATTTATTTCTTATGGCAGTACATGCAAGAGTATTACTGACCTGCCTCATGTCAAAACCTCTCCAGGTGACTTCTGTGGGCCTCCTGCTTTGCAGCCCACTCACTTGCAGCTGTGGAGAACATAAGAAGAATATTTAGCCATACCTATCCATGATATACATGAGCTGGCAATTATTACACACATAGTGGAGTGATACTTACACACAGCTGGGATAACCCCTGCCATTCTAGCCTCTTAGATCTACTGCTCCAAGAGGTCCCCATTATGCCACTTCAGGCCGGCATAGTGATGCCTGACCTGCTCACCAGTTCGGGGTATGCCAGTAGCACTGGTGAAGTCACTGACGAGATGGTCCCAGGCTTCCGACTTGTATTGGGAACCCTGGTACTGGCCCTGCAACAGTCTCTTCCCATGGTCTTTGACAAGGAGTCCTGCCATGACTCTGGAATCCTGGATGCACCAGCACTGCATGCGGAAGCGCACACCTTCTCCCCTTTCTGCCATAGTGCCTGCAAGGGGAAGCTATAACCAGTTATGAGATGTATTCCCACCTGTTGGGTTTAAATAGGGCCAATTTCCCACACTTTTCCACGACTGGCCAGTTTTGAAAAGGCTAGGCTATGGGCAAACCTTCTTACCTAAGGTTGGCATTGTTTAAAGGGGTATAACACTGGGCACATTGAGTTAGCTGGCCTACACATTGCGTACACCTCCTAAGCTGGCCTGTGCAATGCTTAACATTGCTTACATTAGACTTTGCATTATATTTTCATTTTCGCAATGATTTCTTATTCATTTCATCTTATATATATATATATATATATATATATATATATATATATATATATATATATATGCCTGGTATCCGTGATTTATGTGTATGTACACTGTATGGTGTCCTTTTGTTTTATTGGGGACTTTAACACTCTATTACCATTGCACCTCACATATGAGCTTACTGCTGTACTCAAGTTCACATATTTATGTTATGTTGTGGGTTATAGAACATATGACTGTATACTGATTCCTTTCATAGGTTCAGTTTGATTTTACTATAGTGAGGATTTGTTTGGTGATATTTCATTTTTTTGTACTGCTGTGATGGCTTAGTGATTAACTACTGTGACTAGAGTGTATAGGGTCCTGGGTTCAAGACCTGCAAGGCTGTTTATTTTGTTGCTGGGCAGAACAAGGGCCATTGGATACAGAGTGATTAAGGCACTTTTGAGAAGTTGTAAGTGAGTTTGTGTGGGTTTGTGCTAGGATAAGCAATGCTAACCTCCGGTTAAATATGCTTACAGAGAGTTAGCTACAAAATTGCTTAACTTGTGTGCGCATTTCTTACCCCATTGCAAATGGGTTTAAACTCACTTACTAGTGCTTAAATATGCTTACCACTGTTTATTGGTGCTTACTAGTGCTTACTCCCACTTACAATTGCACTGATTTAGACAGTAATATCTAATGGTTCTTGGGAAGGTGGGGGAAGTTTAAGCTGTATGGAGTTGTCATTCATTACATATTTTACCTTCCATTTGTATCCATGATTCCTGTGTACATATACTCTATGGGGCACATGTGCTTATCTGGGGACTTTGTAACATTATGATACTGGCACCTCACATGTGCATTTAATGCAGTACTCCAGTTCACAAATATATGTTATTTAGTGGGTTATGCAACTAAAATATTGGTCACAACGTGATTTGCCATGGAAAATGGAATGTGCTGCAGTGGGACTCAAACTGGGAGTGCTTGTTCATAAGGCGAATGCTCTGCCCACTACACTATTGCTATACTGCTTCATTTGCATATATCTTCCTTGTTATCCTCTTCAGCCATTTAAGCTGCATCAACCGTAGCTAAGCGAAGGGCACACCCGCGCACTTATGGTTAGCTATAATCGGATTCTTAATTAAAAAAAGGTTTGTTTATTTGATTTGTATTTACTATTGCTGTTGTACATGTGAGGGAATGTTATTGGGGATATGCAGACACCTATGAGCGGTCTCACTCATTCCTTTGGCCTTTTTGCAGTTCTTCATTGTGGGGTATGTATATTCTGAGATCTCTGCTCTCAGACACACTCCCTGCACTCTTACATGCTCCATATAAGATTAGGATCTCAGGCAATGTGCCTTCATTAATATGCATGGCTCGCTGCTGTCCTGCTCCTAAACGGCCGCTTCCGTGCAGGACCAAGCTAGTCCTGCACAGAAGAATAGTAAATCTGGGGGATTATCTGTGAAGTTATCAATGTTCTTCTTTTTTCTCTCACCCCAAGCTCCTCTTCTTTTATTTATTAATTATGTTTATTAATATCATTTGATATTATCACATTATTTGTAATTACCTCTTATGATGGCCTAATGTATAATTTAATATGCTTTCTGTTAAAAAAAGTACATTTCAGTTTATTGCTGTGTTCCTCATTATATTGTTTTGAATTTATTTCCATTACTCATTATTGTTTTCTGTTATGTTATTAATTACTTTTGTTTATTTCATTTTCCACAGTTCGACAAGGTAGGCTGGTTCCCGGTGATCCACCCACCTTGGCTCACCCAGTTAAAGCACTGGGGCCAAGCATGTTGGGCCACAGCCTAGTCATGCCTCCTCTGTTGCCCCTGCCCTACCTGCTCCATTGGATAGTTCTTCCCCACAGGCTGGGGGTGATCCCCCCTCTAGGACTGGAGGTGGAAGGTTTTTGTTACCCAAGCCCAACAACCAGGCATGGTGCATAGGCTTGTGCACCAAACTGTTGGTAAATGCTTATGCCGGATGGAGACCATGCTGTCCATCCTGGTGGGGCAGTCTCACCCCAGGCACAGGCATCAACCACTGCCTCCACAGTAAGAGTGAAGTCATAGTGCTGACAGTGCCATAGGTGAGGACTTGAGGCACATTGCTACTTGGGACTGGGATTCCACAACACCCTCCCCAACTAAGGTGTTCAACCCCTCTTGGATCACACACCAACTTTGTCTGCTGTCATATCTGCCTTGTCTGTCTGCAAAACCTTCCTCACCTTCCCAGCTTACCTTCCCCACACATATCTATGTCCCTTCCCCAACATTCCACTCACTCCTTAAAAAAAATGGGCACCTGCCCCCCAAATCATCCCATGCTTAACTCTCCATTTTGCACATGTCCACTGACACACTTAATTTGTTCCAAGTGGTGTGACTATGCACTTATATTGTTGTCATCCCTCTCTCTGGGGGTGACAGTCCAAATTCAGCTAAAAATATTTTCAAGAGTACAATTGTTGCTATAGAAGAAATGTATAGCTATGGTTCTTTCCTACACCTTTCCTGCACATACCTACCTGCCTTTCACTATGTTCTTCCTCCTGCTTGCATCCCATTTCATCACTGTCCTATCTCCCCAATTTTTCTTTTCTTTAAAGACTTTTTGTGTGATGCTGTGCTACGAGTAGCATTACTAAGCTTCACTAAATGGTGATATATTAATATAGTAATCATGTTCAAAAATAGACCTGCACCCTATTTTGAACTGAGTACCATTGCACCTAAAGAACAATGCATCAACCCGCCAAGTGGTACAGCCAGTTAATTAACACAGGTGTTTTAAACAAAACATAGTAATTGGCATTTTCTCATCATTAAGCATGTTTAAGCCATGCTGGGCATCATGCCACATTATGCAACTCTGCTATGAGATTAATAGAAAAATAGTAGTGCTACTGGGACTCTAGTAGAGAAATACATCACTATAAAGCCATACACATAAGAATAGATGTTAGTGAGGTATGTAACAGCGGGTTAAGTGTTCAATTATATCTAAAATGTAAAAAGACACCTGCTGAAAGATTAATGGAAAAGGAGGAGTTTAACTGGAACTGCGGTAGAGAAATACATCACTATAAAGTCAAACACATAATAATAGATCTTAGTGAGGTATGTAACAGCAGGTAAGTGTGCAGTTATATCTACAACATGTAAAAATACACCTGCTATAGTAGTAACTCAGCTCAATCTGTTAAATGCATTGAAAATATTAATTATTGGTCCCATGGTCCTAGGCTCAAATACAGCTGTGTCTAGCATTTAAAATACATGTATATCTATGGCACCAGTATACATTCTGATATGTGTGACTGTCTCATCACCTATTTATCTACCCAAAATACTACAGTTTGAATGCCTGATGCTAAATAATGGAAGTCAAAGGCCTATTGATAGGACCACATTTAAACTATTCCTATTACAACACTAGAAAGTTCATAGGTTCATAGGTGTGTACTAGGCTAATGGCCCTGGAGCCTTTACAAGCCTAGCCCATAGAAGTGCCCTGGCATCATGCCACCCAACATTAGTTCCCAGTGCCTCTATCAAGTAGAGCCACTGGAGTGATCCCTGGGGTGAACTTTCTATTTCCCATCCACTTATCAAGATTTCTCTTGAAGAGGGCCAGTGAAGTGCTCTGTTTGACATGTATGGGGAGTCTATTCCGGAGCATGGGCAGTCTCTGGGTTATGAACCTGTCCCTCCAGCATGTTCTATTGATTGTGGTAATGAGGTTGAGGTCTCTGAAGTGTGGTGCAGAGGAATTGGGATTTCTTTAGATGTAGCATTTCTAACAGAGCTGGGTCAGACATGGCTTTGTAAGTCAAGCAGAGATCGCCTCATAGTAGATGACATGAGACAGAGAATAGCTGGTGTTTATTGAGTCTGTCCATGTAGGACATGTGTTTAAGGTCTTGGATCCTCTTTGTGAGGTACTTTTATGGCCTTTACAGCTGTTGTATGTGTCTAGTGAGGTACATGTCAAATGGGACATTATACTCGATGACTGGCCTAATGAGGGAAGAGTAGAGAGAGATGATTACCTCTTTCTTCCTGGATGCAAAATCCTTGGTAATGAGATGTGCCACATAGAAGGACTTTCTGACCACAGTGGCAATGTGGTGGTTGAAGGAGAGGTTGCTATCAACCTATGTCCCCAGATCTCTTATAATGTCTTAAGTGTTCAATGGGCTCCCATTGATGTGGTAATTAGTGGGAACTGAGCTTTTCCCAAAGGGGATGATAACGCATTTTTTGGCATTGAGCTTAAGGCCATGGTTTTGACACCAGTCATTGATCTGAGTGAGTCCTTTCTGTAGGATGTCTACATCACTTTGGGAGTTAATAATGGCTCCCAGCTTGCAGTCATCTGCGAACTTGGTCAGCCAGAGTCCCTCCATGTTGGCCTGAACTTCTGAGAAGTAGATGCCAAATAGGAGAGGATCTAGGACCGATCCCTGTGGAACTCCACTCGTAACTGGTCAGCAGTCTGACTTGGAGTCCACTACTTTCACACTATGGGTTCTATCTGTGAGCCAATCTGCAACCCACCTAGTGATATAGGGATTGATACCTAGTTTGGTGAGTTTATCAATAATTCCTGAGTGGGGAATGGTATCAATGGCCTTGGCCAGATCGAGGTAGGCTGTATGAATTGCCTTGCCCTCATCCACAGCTCTGGTGACTGAGTGAAAGAAGTCAATCAGGTTGAGCAGGCATGATCTACCTTTCCCAAAACCAAATTGAGTGGGATCTGGAGTTTGTAGATTCCCAATATCCTTGTTAATTAAGTCCATGATGATGTGCTCCATAGCCTTACATATTAGACTTGTCAGGCTAATGGGGTGATAATTCCCAGGGTCTGTAGTCACTCCCCCTTTATGGTTTATGTTAGGTCATGCATTAGTATGAATCCCCAAAGGATTTTGAAGTATGTAATTCAAATGAGGCCCAGTCATATCAGACTGCAGCCCACAAAGATTTGCTAGTGATATTACAGACAAACACAGCTGCACAAGTAACATACATATATGGAGGTTGTGCTAGAAGCAAGGGTTTCCAGCACACATTCCAGATGACTACCATGACATAACACATGACTTGGCAGTTATCCAACTGGTTGACATAATGGTAAATTTACCCTCTACCTTGTTCTAGGATACATCAAGCATGTTGCCTTTTACTCTGTTAATGATACTTTTGACTAACATACTTACCTTAAACACATACCTTCATTTCCAGTGGGATGGGTTCCCCCAGTCAGGCTCTGGCTGTAAACCAAGGCTGCCACAGGTCACACAGTTACTCTTAAGTGCTGTTGCCCTGCACATTCTGCAGCCCCTCTAACTATGCCTATTGCCTGCAGCAGTAGCAGCAGCTTCAGCCTGTAGAACACACATCTGTATGTAACAAGTAGCTGCTACAAACATTCTCTCTGTGCTGACATAGTTCTTTACCCCAGTAATTTCCACCCAAAAATGTGCGAAAGTTGAGGCATTATATATTGTTGAGTAGTTGCATGGGATTGGCTGATTATACTGCAAATCAGCTGTGTATGCTGCATGTAGCATTCCTGAACCACAGATTGGTTCAGAGGCAATCACCTGCTAATCAGAACCATCTTAAAAAGGCAGACTCCTAGCTAGGGGAACCATTGTGTATGAGAGTTAGTTTGCATGGTTAACTCGTTGACACAGTACTTATATAACTGTATCTTTCAGCAGAGGAGTTTTGTACTCCATCAGGTATGTAACCATTTTGTTTCCAACATGATGCATATATTTGAATATACTTAGGGGGAATGGGGATTACATCAGTAAGCCTTTCTTAGAACTGTACTGATGACATGCCATTGATCTCCAGCTGTGTTACACCTACAGAGGATGTAGAGTACAGCAAGTTTATAATGCTGTGTGTTAACTAGGTACACAGGTCTTCTGGATACTTCCTTTGTTAGCAGTTGTAGTAGCACCCTGGTATTTGGTTGCCTCTGTTGTTTATTCATATGTTTTGGGTGGGGGTTTTCCTGCTATGGGGCACACTACAATGGACTTCTGTGTTGGGTGTGTGATCATACTTGAGTATCTGTCATGGCACAAACAGGAGTAGATCACTATTGCTACTAGCCTAGCTGCATCCACAACCTTTTTATGTTTGGCACACTTTTGTTTATGAGATGTGTAATCAAGCAGGGAATACTAATAGGTTTCCTTTATTGCTGTATCTCTACATACTGTACTCCCATATATGTTATCCTAACATGTGTTCTCACTTATTTGTATTTCAGGAGATGTCATGAATGCAAGATGTCGTGCACCTTTCAATGAGGTAGAAAATAACCTCATCACTGAGGCCTTGAGACAACCCTATCAAGTCCTGCTGTCTAGATGGAGGGCAAATAGGCAAGACCATGCAGCCTTGTGTGATGAACTGGTGCATAACATTAAAGCTGTGGGTCACCAGAATCACAGATATGAGGAGGTGTGACACCATGCCATTGACATGATTAACTCAGCACACAGACATGCAGCAGACATGGTCAGGGATCATCAGGCACTCATGGTGGGCCTGCAACAGAACAACCTCTGCCAGCCACTGAAGAATTCCTGGCAAACCTTGCAACACAGGATATCTCCCAGGCATCTGTCACCCAGTATGTTGTGGATGTGGGTGCCACAGTTTCCATTCAAGAGGAGCATCCAGGTATGCTTAGTTGGATCAGCATTGGAATACTGTAGCATTCAACATGTCAGGGTGTACACAGTTTTATGTGAGTGTCAGGTGTTATATAGGGGGGAGGGTTAGCTGCAGTTTTAAGCTCATGTACAGTTTGTGACCCACATACCTGTTAACATAGCAGCTACTGTAAATGTGAGATATTTGGACATATTACCCCTGTTATACTGTAACATGTGGTGCTGTTGCCTTTACCTCTCCCTCAAATTTTTTCAGGACCATCAGGAATAGGAATAGGCTGTGCTCCTGCCTGCTGGTAAGCATAAAACTGTTTTGTCAGAGATGTAGATTTAGTTCAATGTATTTGTTAAAGTGTCATCCCAGGCCTACTGGTTGGATTGCTGTACTGTCTGCATGATTGCCAACTGTACAGATATTTTCTGACTGTACACAGTTTAGATTCATACCTATGCCTTGTAGGTGTGACCATAGTGATTGATTTGATAGTATTGTCAGGACATTACAGATTGCCAGAATGGCCAACTGTGCAGAGTTTTGCAGAATGTCAACAGTGTACATCATTCAGGTTTTACTCATGAGATTCTTGTTTAATTAACTTTTGTTAACAAATAATTACAGATTTGGGTTATAAAATAATGTCCTCATGTCCTACTATCTGAGGTTGTGGGTTATACAAGTCTGTAATAATGACAGCAGTGCATATGGCTTAACATATATTGTAACATAGTACTGCAGAGCATAGTAGTGCAGGAATTAATGTAATGCTTTTCCCTTTTTATCACAGGTGACCAGGGAGGTTGTTTTTTGTCCCCTTCACAATGTGATGTCAGTGTCTCTTCAGATTCTGATGATGATGGTGGCCATAATGAGGCACAGTTGGGGGTTGCAGGGGCTGAATCTGACACAGAGGTTGACATCCCTCATCTGCCCTCATTATCACTGTACACAGCCAGTATGCCTATGCATACCCAGTCCCCTGTGGCCACACATACTGGACATTGGGAGGGTGGGGATATTGATCAGGGAAGTGTGGCTACTGTGGCTGCAGTGACTGTTGACACTGTCCATAGTCAAACAGTTGATGAGGTTCCACACAGGCAGATTGATAGGGGTGCTCATAGGAGTCCTGCTGTCCCTCCACCACCTGTTGCAGGTGTCTCATCATATTTCGCTCAGTGATGTTTAGGGCCATCATGGAGGCACAGGCACATTCAGAAAGGAACTCCTGATGGAATGCTCACAGTTAAGGATGCAACACAATCTGACAAATGTGACTTCCTCCACTGTGTTGCTGATACCTGGATCAGTTGACTGACGCAGTGGAAAGATGTTGGTCTGAGACAGATCACACTCTATCTGTCTTGAAACATATGTTGTCTGTGATGGAACATCTGGTTGGAGTTGAACATCGGCCTCATGGACGTAGGTCAGCAACTACATCTGCTGAGAGTCAGCATGGCTGTGAACAATCACGATCCCATAGTGGCAGTACATCCAGCACTCCAGAGAGGAGTGTACTGTCCACACCAAGAGATGGAAGACATTGGGCTCACGGTCCTGGGTGTTCTGTTGGAGGACACATTCCCAGCAGACAGCAGTCATGCTCAAGTAGTAGCACAGCATCTGACCTTGAGGAGTGGAAGTTCCAGTGCAACTCCTGGCAGAGCCAGTTCACATGTTTGGGGCAGAGACAATGAACTGTCAGCTCTTCCATTCACAGCTCACAGCTGTCCAACATACAGACACACAGAGCTAGCAATGAGCTTGACTGTGTTCATGCAGACCCTCACACACTACTGTCACATTCAGATCACCTACAGACACACATGCTACATTTCCATGGTTCATCTCGCCTGCTTCCCTTCTTGACTCAAACACACGCCTGCAAACCTATTGGGTCAGCCTAGACCTCCTGCACCCCCACACAACACCCTGTGCAAATGATGATACCTGTGCCACATCCGTATCATATTTCTTATGGATGCAGGGAAATAAAGCTATGTGTATGATGCACAGGACTATCTAAACAATTATGAATTTGTTTCATTCTATGTTCCTTTTGACATGCTCCTTTACTGGTCATTTTCCGAAATTCTACATTGCCATTTATAATGACAATACAGTAATAGTATGTGTACATTACGATGGATGTTGTTGTAATGGCTGTGTAGTTACACAACAGGTGTCACATGGAAATGTTTACATTTCACTTTCAGGATTGTGTAGGACACACTTATGGGTACACATCTACAATCAACTCATCAACATTGAATGTCTGCACAGAAGACAGATGTCATCAGAAAGCTAAAACAGCATAGGCTCAAGGATTCATAGGTTACTATGTGTTTAATAGGCTAACAAACACAAGGGCATCTTTAAACCTAGCCATGCATCCCTAAACACTGCCAAGGTCTGATACCCTTGATAAGTGTAAGCAGGGTTTTGGGAGCTGAAATATCTACAAGCTGTGGTGTGGGAGATGAACCGTCCACAGTTTCCCTGTGTCTGTTAGAGACATTGGTCCACAGCCAAGTATGATTGTCCTGTTCCCCATCCGATTGTGTAAGTTGCACTTGATTTGCATTAGGGCGGAACTCTGCTTCACATAAATGGAGAGCCTGTTCTATATAAGGTGTAGTCTTTGGGTTACATACCTGTCTTTCCAGCATGTCCTATATATACCAAAGGCAAGATGTAGGTCTGTAGAACAGGTAATTATGGTGCTACTTGTTTCACGGATATGCAGGAGGTCCACAGTGGGGACTGACACTGCCCCGTATGGCAGGCATACACCTCCCCTTCAAAGCATGTAGGAGATGGAATACATGGATAGGGCCTTGACACGGTCTGCATAGGACATGTTATGTACATCATGTAGTGCATTACTGAGTAGCCCCAGTGGATGTTGCAGTTGTCAGATATGCCTGGTTAGTTACATACCAAAGGTGGCATTGCACTCAATGATATGCCTGATGAATGCAGAATACAGTGGAACAATGGCTTCATTGGAGTTACATGTCATACCTTTGTTTATAGGTTGCACAACATAGAATGATTTCCACAATATTACAGACACATGACAGTCAAAGGCTAGATCACTATCTATGTGTCCATAAGTCCCTGACTACTCAGTCAACTGTTTGAGATGTGCTGTCAATACAATACTTACCAGGAGTAGATGACTTCCCAAAATAAAGTATTGTGCATTTCTTGGTATTTAGTGTTAGTCCATGACTCTAACAACAACTGTATGTCTGTGTCAGCCCATCCTGGAGAACATTTGTGTCAGTGTGGGATTCAATGACAGTTCCTCATTTGCATGAAGTCTGCGATGACTAAAATGTTGGAGTGTGGTCCTTCTTGAGATGTTGATCCATGTGTTGATATGCGTGTTATTTTCCCAGAGTGCATATGATGCTGCTGAGGGAATTTGTTATCTGGATTTTCTCTTTGAGGTCTTTGTGATTTATGAAGGTTACATGTCAGTGCCTCAGCTCATGTTTGCTTTGGATTTTATGTGATGGCTGTGGTGTGTGTACCAATGCCTACCTTATTGACATTAGGAGCAATTTTATGTGAAAGCTTTGCCTCCAGTGACATTGTTTATATACATCTTTCACATACCATATCAATTTGTTTGATAATGAAGTGGTTGTCGGTAAACATGGGGTGATTTCTACATTGCCTCAGGATGTCCATATCCACCAGGGTGGTAAAGGTAACAGTGGGGAATCCTCATGTCCATGGTAACAGATCCTTTTTATTGATTAAAGAGCTGCATTGAGAATGTCACTCAATGCCATAAGTATCTGTTCCAAAACTATGGGGACAATGCACACTGTGTGCTGGTTGTCCTGTGTGCAACTCAGTATTCGAGTTAATTCCATCATGTTTTCCAATAACAATGTCACACAAGGTGTCTGAGTCTGTACAGAGCACTGCCAAACACTGGAGGGGAAACAAATACGTACACCCTTTAAAGTTAAAGATGGAGTGTTTAGGTAGTTATTCTGAAGTTAGACACTAATCAAGCAGTCCATACTGAAAACAAACAATTACCATGTGAACAATGCTGAAAAGAGGGGTGTCACCTGAATTGCTGCTGCCTGGCTATTACTACTGCTTGTCTCACCATGGCCTCACTCTGCTGGGATACAAAGCTCCTATTTTTTGTCTCCCACCAGAAGCAAAATGTTAGCACCTAGCTCAAGATAAAAAGCAGGCCACAGCCTGTTTGTTGATCCGCACACTTGTCCCAGATGATGCAAGGCTCTGTAGGCTTGTTGTAGCCTTTTCTAATTAGATGCCTTGAATAGCAACCAGACCAATCATTTGGCATTTGCATGTATTATGCCTTGGGTCCAAGGCTCATAGGATTTGATTAGGGTACTGACCTGATGGTGAGAAGGAGCACAGCTGCATCACAAAATATTGTTAAATGTCAGGTGACATAGATGTCCAAGGTTGCTCTATCAAGCTCCACAGTGGCAGTGATCCATGTTAGGTAACAGTTTCACAGCAATTTATGCACCCTGGCCTTTAACAGTGTAATGATGGTGATCTGCGTGGCATGGGTGTGAGGCTTACTGCAGATGGGTGGCCACCTTTGGGCAATGTTTATGTCCCTCCCACATGTCTTAGGTATGTCATACTGTACATTTATGTTCCAGGAATACTAAACTGTGTTCCCACATCATTTCACACAACAGCCATTTGCTGTCTGTTTTTTTGACATACATTGTAGACATGCAAGGCCAAAGTAATTACTGCAAAATTGAACAGGTTTTCTGTACATGCACGGACATGTACATCTTCACTGCAAAGAGTGCCTACAGACAGTGTGTTGAGACTGTGAACTTCAAGGGTGTAGCAGCATGACCCTTACTTAGTTGGAGTTGTTCATTGTCACATTTGTAAGTATGCTATTGCGACCCTGCCTAATAGCAGGATGATGGTTCATGCAAGTGCCACAATCCTGGCAAAGCAGTGTACTCTATCTACCATGTTATCCCACACTATCAGGTACTGTTTTACCTTAGAATGATACCATGAAGATAATAACATGTTACATTTAAGCATCTGTCAGGCCACTGCTTAACCATGGCTTTTGTGACATACACACAAGCAATAATCTATGGCTAATGGCATTATCACTGAATGTTGAAGAGATGTGATCGGCATCCCCAAACTTCTACTCCTGCTCCACACAAACATAACTTATGAGAGATGCATCTATATTAAAAACCTTGAATCCATGTTCTTTCACACACCAGTCAGTACATATAGGATCATAGGTAGGTACTAGGCTATTGGCCGTAGGGCCTATATAAGCCTAGCCAAAAAGGTACCCTGTTTTTTGCCACCCAAGAAATTTTTTTCTTGTGCCCTTGTCAAGCAGAGCCACAGAAGTGATCCCTGGGGTGAATTTCCTATTTCCCATCCACTCATCAAGATTTTTCTTGAAGAGTGCTAATGAGGAGCTCTGTTTGACATAGATAGGTAGCCTGTTCCAGAGTATGGGAAGTCTCTGGGACAGGAATCTATCCCTCCAGCATATTATGTTTATTGTGGTGACAAGGTTTAGGTCCCTAAAGCATGTCATTCGGAGGGATTGGGATTTCTTTAAGTGGAGCATGTCCAGCAGCTCTGGGTTTGACATAGCATTGTATGTTAGGCAGAGATTGCCTCTGAGTAGGTGATATGCAATGGAGTAAAGCTGGAGTTTTTTGAGACAGTCTGCATAGGGCATCTGTATGAGGCCAGTAATCCTCTTTGTGAGGTATTTCTGTAGCCTTTCCAGTTGTTTTAGATGTCTTGTGAGGTACATACCCAAAGGGGCATTGTTCTCTATAATGGTCTAATGAGGGATGAGTAGAGGGGAACAATGACCTCTTTTTTCCTGGATGAGAAACCGTTTGTGGTGAGCTGTGCCATGTAGAAGGATTTCCTGACCATTGTGATGATGTGATTATCAAAGAAGAGACTACTGTCCACCTATGTCCCAAGGTCTCTTATCACACTTTCAGTGTTAAGTAGACTACTGCCTATGTGGTAGTTCATGGGTACAGAGTTTTTTTTCCAAAGGGGATGATAATGCACTTTTTGGCATTGAGCTTGAGGCCATGGCATCTGTCTCATTGAGGCCCTTTTGTAGGATGTCCACATTGTTAGGAATTTTGATTATGGCTCCTAGTTTGCAGTCATCTGCAAACTTAGTTAACCAAAGACCTTCTGTGTTAGCCTGTACTTCAGAAAAGTAGATACCAAACAGGATAGGACCCAGGACTGAACCCTGTGGTACTCCACATGTCACTGGTCTGAAGTTGGATTTGGAGTCTGCTACTTTCACAGTGTGGGGTCTGTCAGTATGCCACTTGGCTACTCATCTTGTGACATAGGGATTTATACCTAGTTTAGTGAGTTTATCTATAATTCCAGAGTGGGAGATGGTGTGGAAAGCCTTGGCAAGATCTAGATAGGCTGTGTGAACCACCTTACCCTCATCTATGGCTTTGGTGACTGCTTCAAAGAAGTCTAACAGGTTTAGGAGAAATGATCTGCCTTTTCCAAACCCAAACTGTGTGGGGTCTAGAGTTTGGAGATTACCAATGTCTTTGTTTATGAGTTCTATGATGATATGTTCCATGGCCTTGCAGACCAGGCTCGTCAGACAAATGGGGCGGTAGTTCCTGGGGTCTGTCATGGCTCCCCCTTTGTGGAGTGGGATAACCATCGCAGTGCACCATTCAATGGGCACAAAGCCTGAGGTGAGGGTATGATTGAACATGGTACTTAGGAGGGGTGGCAGTTCATTCTGTAGTTTGTGTAGAATGCAGCCTGGGATGTTGTCATCCGATGTGTTCTTGGCTTTGGAGAGTGAGGTTTTTACCTGTGCAGCTGTGATTACAGGAACTTTGCATTCTTCTGGTATAGAGATGGGCCCTTCAGGGGGTGAGGGGGGTAAAGTTAGCACTGATATTGCCAGGATTATGGCAATATCAGTTGGTTCTGCATATTTAGTGCCATTGTGCTGTAACTCAGAGCAGATCTGAGTATTGCCATTGAGATTCTTGACATAGCTATAGAATGCTTTGTGGTTGTCTTTAGAGTCAGTTGCAATTTTTATTTCATAGCTAGCTTTGGAGGATTTCATGAGGCATCTCAGATTCTTACTGAGGCTGACCAGAGAGTTCTTCCAATCATGGGATTTTACTCTTTTTTGCAACAGTTTCTTTCTTCTGTTGTAGAGTTTGTTTATGGCAGAAGACCATCAGATTAGCTTCCTTTTTTTGGAGGATAGCATCTTGGTTCAGTTAGGGATCGCATGATCCATGCACTTGTGTAAGTGCTTATAAAGTGTATTTGTGTAGGATTCAGCAGTCGTACCTCTATTGTCCATCTACATGGATGTCGTGAAGTTTGCCACTTCTGTCTTAAGAAACGTGAAGTTGGCTTTGGAGAAAATGTTTACAGTTGTTTCCCTAATGGGGGTGGGGGCAGGATGTGAATGTCTAGGATGATTAGCTTGTGGTCAGATCTGACCAACGAGGAATTGACCTCTGGTGTGGAACACTGGTCGCCCATTTGGTAATGACCAGGCCTATATTGCTGCCCCTGGTGGGGTTGTGGATAAGTTGATCCAAGGTGTTGGAATTTATGAATTCCAGAAAATGTTGAGCAAAAGAGTTGGTAAATGGGTAGTTTTCCCAGTTAATGGTGGGGTAGTTGAAATCACCCATTATTAATGTGTTGGGTTGTACTCTAATATTTTCCAGTGTATCAAGAAAAGAGGAGTGGGAATCCTAGGGCATGGTAGGGGTTCTGTAGCAAGCTACAATTTGGATTGTGGTGTTGCCCAGAGTTAGTTGCACTTGGATAATCTCGGATGCGTTATGCTGAGCAACTAGCTTGGAGGTGTGGACATCCTTAATGAATATGGACACGCCTCCACCTTTAGTGTTTTGGTCCGGGTTTGGTGGCCGAAAAGTGTGGTATGAATTATAGCCTGGTAATGCAGGGGTGCTCTCTGGAGCCTTGAACCAGGTCTCTGTCATTGCACAGATGTCGATGCTCTCCATTTTAAGGAGTGCCTCAAGTGAGTGCATTTTGAGGTTTAGACTTCTAGCATTGAGTAGCATTACCCTCAGATTTTGCTTGCTTCTACATGTTACAGTGATGAATTTGTCATTTGAACCTTGCCTAAAAAAGGCACTATACGGGTGGCAAGAGCCTTTGCCAGTATCCGGAATCCCAAGGGAGACAGGTGCAGGCCATCTCTGGCAAAGCATCGTGGTCTGTCGATCATGTCATCTCAGGCAGACAGATACTGGATTCCCTTAAAATGACACCAGAAGCTTAGCCAATTGTTGAAGTCAATCATTTTGTCTTTGTACTGTGGTATCATTCTGGGTGATGGCAGGATGCTACTCAGGGCTAGGGTCATACCTGCCTAAGCTACAAGATCGGAGAGCTCCTCCATGTCTCTTTTCATGTAGCCCAGGGAGGTACATCTCAGGTCATTCACACCAACATGGACAATGATAGAGTCATATTTGTTCTTGTTGTGGAGTGACTTGAGTGTGTGCGTTATGTGGCGGATCCTGGCTCCTGACAGGCAGCTGAAAGTAACTTTCTCCTTGTTTAGCCTGGTGAGTGGAACATCAGTGTGCTTGTCTATAGAGTCACCTATGACTAGAGTGTTGGATACGTTATGCCTTATGGGCTGTAGTTGAGCGGCACACTGAGTTTGTGGGCTATGTGTCATTTGGGTTGTGTTGGGGGGTGAAGGTTGCTTGCATTTCTGCTTTGGAGGTCTCGGTTGTTTGGGCAGATTTTTATTGAGAGCCTCTGTGAATGTAGGTGTGTGTTTTGTGCTTCTATGTGTGTGTTTTGGTGGTGTAGGTTTTGAGAGACTCTATGATGAGTGTGGTGAGGTGCAAGTGTTTACCTTCTCCTCTTGACTGTCTACTCCAGTCTTTGGTGAAGAGAGCTTTGCTTCCAGTTTGGCTATATAAGTGCATCTCTTACAGGTTGTAGTGTTGGGTGGTAGGAGGAGAGGGTTGTCTATGTACATGAGGCAATTGCTGCATTGACCCAAGATGCCCAGATTCATCAGGTAGACAGGGGAAAACACCGGGAGCTGACTTTTAGACATGCCTGGATAGGTGCTTATTTATTAAGTACTAAAAACTGTTTTCCTCTAGTCAAGTGAGGAAAGTTGAGTGCTGTAGTAATTTGTAGCCTATTTAGTGCTTACAATGAGTTCTGAATAAGTGCTGAGCTCAAAGAAACAGATTTAAGTAATAAAACTAAAAAGCTGGCTAGTTGTAAGGGAAAATTTGAAGAGCAGACTTTATGACGCTGGGAATAGTTTAACCCTAGTTAAGTGGGGGGGGGCTCAGGAGCTTACAAACAGTCCTGGATACAGCAAATCTGTATCTGGACTAGACTTGTTACAGGAAAGGTGGGAAAGAAGCTTAGAATTTTTTTTCAGTAAAGTGGAAATGGAGAAAGGTGGGACATAAGTTAATTCAAGGTTTAGAATCAGAGTGGGTTGGCCTTCACAAATATTCTCTCTATTAGACTAAATGAACTAATTACACTAGACTGGGAGGATTGTCCCAGATCAAATATGCAGTATGGGTAGGCAACAACAATAGGGAAGGGAGGTGGGAAACTAAAACTATTACAGCTACTAGCAGTAGCCACTAAATGAAAGTTTTAAACAGATCAAGGAACAAGCAGACTCTAGAGAATGCTTTTAACTGCAAACAGACCAGACTAGAACACAGAAACCTCAAAAAATCAAAAATGCACATAAAAGCACAGATAGAGCACTCACAAACAGAAAATACAACATGCACACCTCACCTCCTACTCCACCCAAATCTACATCATACATGCCTATACATGTGGAGATCCATACTAGAAACATATCTAAACACCAGACACGTCACAAACAGAAAGGCAAGCAAGCTACACATAAAGCTACCTCTGCAGAACACAGTACACATAATAGCTAATGCATCACTGTCTCAATGGTCAAAGCATTATGGCAAAGCAAAAAATCAAACATTAGTCATAGGTGATTACATTGTGAGATACATTGATGTTCTTCTTATCAGGCTAGATAAGGGAAAGGTCATGGCCAGGTGTCTGTGAGGTGCCAGGATATGGAATATCACACATGCACTCGAGTCTGTCAACAACAGGTAGTGTTATGACTGCATCATAGTTCCTGTTGGTGTGTAAGACTTGAGACATACAACTCTGGACTGTATGAAGACAGACATGACTGAGCTATTGCACTATGTATCTCAGGCAGGCATGCCCTTAGCCATCAGCTGCATTTTACCTTCACCTAGGATGATGGCTTAATACAAACAAAATATAATTGAATTTAATAATAGGCTTAGCGTTAGGTGTCAGTCTAAGAAGATCCACTATCTGTCATCCTGAGATAACATGCTCAACAGATCTTGATGCTTTGCCAGAGATGGTGTTCAACTGCCACCCCTGAGATTTCAGCTACTGGCCAAGGTTCTTGCCACCTCCATACTGCCATTTTTAGGTGGTGTCTCGAGGACAGAATTTCCAATGTAAAACCCCAAGTGCAAACAACCTCAAGGTTATGCTTCTAAATGATAGGAGTGTCAACAAGAAACTGCATTCACTGGAAACTGACATGTAGACCTCAGACTGAATGCTTGCATACTAATGGTTGCAATGTATAAATATTCATTAAGTTTACATACGCATCCAAACTGCTTAAACAGTATGATTCCCTGGATAGACTTCAGGTACTATTGACTGGTTGTAGGACTCCTTTTCAAGTCATTGCCATCTACAGGAAACACTCCATGAATCAGGACACCCATTTTGCTTATTTGGATCTACTTGAGTCTATCAAGATACACCCAAACATCATGGTGTTGGGTGACTTTAACTAACCACTGACTATGTAGATTAGTCGTGTTCAAACTCACTTGCCCAAAGTTTACTCGACTTCGTTAACTACAATGCCCTGGACCAGCAGGTTGACACCCCCCACAAAAGGAGCTAATATACTGAATTGGGTGCTTACCAATATGAAGGAATCACTGTAGCACCCCCACTGTGAGGTTTCTCCTTGGTGAAATCTGATCACAAATCAGTCTCATTCAAAGTAAATATCACACCTTACACCCCCATTTGTAGCAAATACACTAAAGAAATTCACCAAATCAGATTACAACCTCCTATGGGATGGTACAAATAGCTTCCCGGCACCTCCTCCTTCAGATAGTACTGGCAACTATGCTGAGCTCTACATCAATACTTTATACAAATGCCTATATAACTGCATTGGCTCAGTTTTACCTGACAGGAGCAAAACAAGCTCTTCATGGCAGAGCAAACCTGCCTGGTGGACGACTGCCAGTAACAGGCTTTACAATAAGAAGAAGACAGGAGGGAGGGACCCTCCCCTAAATTGGAGTCCCCCTTAAACTGTAAACACTAGCTCCTCAGATTAAACTAGCAAATAAGAGTTGCTGTAAAGTCCTCCAAAACAATGTATTGGTCCAAATTAGCCTCCCCCACAAAGGACAACCACAAGACATTCTACAGTTACATCTGTAACCTAAAAGGAAAGGCCCACATTTGTGCTGAACTTGTAGTTAATGATACCACATATACAGAGCCTGTAGACATAGCTAACCTGTTGGTGAATAGGTTCTGTGAAAACTTCACTCCCCTGTCCCCACCACATGTACCCCATGACTTTCCTACCACTTGCCTCTACCTTGTATCTCTAAAGAGCACGTTGAAAATGGCCTCTATATGGACAAAAGCACAGCATCTTTTGGACCTGATAAAATCACAGGCCAAGTCCTACATGGGCTCCAACATGGAGTAGTCACACCATTGGAAACTCTTTGCAATCATAGTGTAACCACCGGCTTCATCCCAGCTGACTGGAAAGCAACCACCATTATCCCCTTGCACAGAGGTGGTGCACCCACTGACCCCAGAAACTATAGGCCTATTAGCCTGACTTGCCATATCTGCAAGGCCATAGGGCAAATCATCACGGACCTTCTCAACAAAGATATGGGTAATCTTCAAACAATTGACCCTACACAGTTTGGATTTATCAAAGGGAGATCATGCCTGTTAAACCTGGTGGGCATCCTTGAAACAGTCACCAAGGACCCGGAAGAGGGGAAATATGTGCATACATTCTACCTGGACTTAGCCAAGGCATTTGACACTATCCCCCATTCAGTCATTATTGACAAACTCACCCAGCTAGGCATCGACCCTTATATCATTAGATGTGTCATTAACTGCCTCAGTGATAGAACTCATATAGTCAAAATAGGGGAAACCACCTGCAATAGCAGAGCTGTAACCAGTGGTGTTCCACAGGGTTTAGTCCTGAGTCCTCTACTATGTGGAATCAATTTCTCCAAAATACAAGAGCAAAGTAAATGTCTGTGGCTGACAAGGTTTGCTGATGCCTGCAAACTGGGAGCAGTCATACAATCTCCAAAATATGTCTCCATCCTACATGAGGGTCTTACTTGAGCAAATGATTGTTGCCAAAGTCATGGCCTTAAAATCAATGCAAATACATGTATTATTATTCCTTTCAGCGGCAGCAATGTTCCTGCTAAGTACCACATCAATAGCAAGACTTGACATACATACTCAGGGGTGGGAGACCAGGGCACACAGGGTGGCAGTTAACTTACCTTAGATCACCATGTCTCCACAGTGGTAAGAAGGGCATTCTATTATGCTCATGTCATAAGTGAGGGCATTGTCTCCAAAAAAAGAAAACGTTATAACCTCCATAGGTGGCTATCCACTGAGCACAGAAGAAGTCATCAGGGATCTGGGGACCCAGGTTGACAGTAGACACCTGCAGCAGCTGGAAAGGCCCCAAAAGTTCCTCACCAAAAGGATAAAGGGTCTCAAAAATATGTCTTATGCTGCCCAACTGAAGAACTCCAGCTCTATTCAGTCTCATACCGCTTGCTCAGAGGTGACCTGTGCCTGACATATAAGGCCATGTCAAACCCTGATTTGATGAATATGCTTCACCTCAAAAAATCTAGATCCCTCAGAACCACAAGGGCGGGAGACTTAAACCTTGACATGGTTATTAATAGAACGTGCTGGAGGGACAGATTCATCACCCAGAGACTCCTTATGCTGTGGAACAAAATCCCGGTACATGTGAGGCAGAGCACCTCGCTGGCCTTGTTCAAGGAATCTTGACCAATGGATGGGGATCGAGATATAGCCCCAGCATTACTTCAGTGTCACTGCTTGACAGAGAGGCACAGCAAAATAAGCATGGTTTATTTAAACTAAAAAGGGGCAAAAAAGCCAAAAATAACTGCTAAATAGCTTATAAATGCCCTTGGGCAGATAGCCTAGTACGAACCTATGAACCTATGAACCTATGTATTCTTCCCTCATCAGACCAATATTTGAGTGCAACGGCCCTTTTAGTATGTGCCTTTCCAAGCACATGTGGCAACTGGAGAGACCACAAAGGTTCCTCACAAGGGAAATTCAGGTCTTCAGCATCTGTCCATGGGAATCATCTGAAATCATGGTCACTTTAGCGTGTGTCATACACACTACTCAGAGGTGATCTCTGCCTTGCAAATGAGGCAATCTCTGACCCTGCTTTATTGGAAATGCTGCATATCCATAAGTCAAATGGTACACAGGTTACTCACTATATAGATCTTAACCTGGTATGCCACATTAATAAAACCTGCTGCAGGGAGAGATTTGTCTATCAGAGTATAACACACCTTTGGAACAGACTCCCACTTCATGTCAAACAGAGCACCTCACTGGCCTTCTTCAGATGCAGTCTTTATGATTGGATAGATAACCATAATTTCACCATGTGAGTTCCACCTATGTCTCTCTTGGACAGGGGTGATAGGTGCTGATTGTGTAAATAAGAGTAACAACTTGGCTAGAACTGTAAGGGCCCTAGGGCCATTTGTATAGTAAATTCCAATGATCCTATGGTCCCACAGGTTGATGTAAAATGCTTTAACATGGCTGCAGTGAGAATAGTACAACTACCTATCTTGTCTTACACACTATAGATCACAGTACTTAATGCACATACCACAGCTTAAGTCTGATATTAATTTCTCTTTAGTTTCTCTTATAATAGATGACATCAGCAGGTCAGAGGCCTGCATCACCTGCTAGGCCCATAGCCATTAACCTAGTAAATTCCAGTGACCCTATGATCCCATAGGCTGATGTGAAATGCTTTGATTAACACACACACACACACACACACACACACACACACACACACACACACACACACACACACACACACACACACACACACACACACACACACACACACACACACACACACACACACACACACACACACACACACACACACACACACACACACCAACTTGGCAGTAGTGAGAATAGTACCATTATCTATTTATGTTTACAGAGCACTCCACAGCAAACACACCAAGTTAGCTGGAGTGAGATTAGTACCCCTACCTATCTGGTCTTACACATTAGAGATCATAGTACTTAACACATGCGCCATGGCTTAAGTCTGACATTAACATCACTTTAGGTACTCTTTTGGTAGATGACATTAGCAGGCCTTGTGGAGGATGAGTGTTTGGAGGCCTGCATCAACTGCAAGGGCCAAGAAGTACAAAACAATGCTATATTTGCATTGCTTTTATACTTTGTACTAAGTTGAATTTTTCTTTAAATGTACAACTTATATTAGTATTTTAACCTATGATTGCATTGTCCTATATTTGCTATCTTTTACTATAATTGTGATTCCAAATGTTTGTATTTTGAACATGCTTTGGATTCAATGTAACTTGGGGATTTTCCCCTGGGCCTCCACTGAAAATGAGTTAACAACCAGTCAGACTATCTCGGTAAACAAGTATAAAATAAAATACAATAAATAAATAAATTAGTTTTGAAGTCAGTGTGTGGTATTCACACTTGCTCTTTGGGGAGATATATACACATGCACCCAAAGTGGGCTTGAGTGAGACTAGAAGCCCCATCTATCTAGTCTTCTGCAGTACTTAACTCATGTACCACAACGTAAGTCTGGCATTAATATGGCTTTAGGTATTCTTATGGTAGATGACATCAATAGGCTTTGTGGAGGATGAGGGTTTGGAGGCCTGCATCAACAGCAAGGGCCAAAAAGTGTGAAATAATGCCAATTTTAAGTTAGTGTAGTATTCACACTTGCTTTTTGGGGAAATACCCCCCCACACACACACACACACAAAATGGGCAGGAGTGAGATTAGAACCTCTACCTATCTAGTCTTACACACTACAGATAGTACTTATTGCATGTACCACAGCTCAACTCTGCATTGCAATTGACTGCAGGTGAAGTAATTCTAGAGAACATAAACAAGCCCTGTATTAGACAGCTTTGGTGGCTTGCAGAGTCACATTGCCTCCTACTGTCATCTGCAGCTAGTAGACTCACAGCCATAAAACTGTTTTGAAGCCTAGCTATGTGACAATAGTACCTCTATTGGGCATATTTGCCTGTTTGCATTTTTGTAGCAACACTAAATTAGCCCTGTCAATGACTGGACACAACATAATACATTACAGAACTTGTTCAGTAGTTGATGTATATGTGGTGATATCCAGCAGACACAGGGGGTCTGTAATGAATGTGGGTGTTATTGGTACTATAGATACAAACATATGGCTTCACAATATATGTATATATTCATATACTATGCCATACATTTTCAAGGTTTCCAGATGCTGTCTCAGGGAGACATGGTATGAATCAGCACTGCCCAGATGTTTGCAGCAAGTACACAGGTTTGACTCATAATTATGTGTGTTTCACACTAAATTGTGGTTTGCTGTCAAATGTGGTAATATTTACACATGACATGAAAGATGACTGCCAGAACTCTGATCTTCAGATATCCGAATAGTCCTCCAATTTCAACACATGTTATTCTAAGCACTTCCACATTTTTGTAAGTGCGTTATCTAATGTTGAGCTCTTCCTTTTGTTGTTTTCTCCAACATTAATTATACGTGTTGTAGTGCAGCTTTAGTCTCCATGATCTGGGTATGTAAGGCAATACAGACATACACACACACATGTATATATATATATATATATATATATATATATATAAAACAATTTTAAGCAAAATTGTGTGAGGGTCAATGGATTTGCACTCTGCTTAACTAAGTGTATGGGCATGCACGGTGGCATTTTTTTGACTGTTTAAGTGTTGCTAAGCAACATGCAAATGGGAGGTGCATTGCTTACATCACAGACTTTTGTTCCATAACCTGACTCCATTCCACACCTAACTGTACTACAGGCCGGGATTATGATATGCTTAGTAAAACTCAAAGATGAATCTACCTATATACTCAGGTCCATATATATGAATATACAGTTTCAATCACTGTGTGCTGTATTTAATATTCACCTTTCTATTTATGTCTTCCAAATCCCATATGCTTAATTTTTGATGTATTCCTCAGTGTATTATGCTCCTGTGCCTCAATGGTCAATTTATTCAAGTTATTTTGCAGACAAACCCAATCCATACCACATGGGATCAGTATACCCAATTTCAAGTCATCTGCATACAGATTATAGAACAACTCAGATGAAAATGATAAGATTCACCTGCTTATGCCTACATTTGCATTGCACAGACGTTTCCCTGTATGCATGTGCTTGCTCACCACTAAGCAATGTTTAATGAATAAAAATGTTTGCACTCATGTAAGCATTGTGCCGTGATGCATACATGAAAGAAAAAATGTGTAGGCTTTACTGAATTCCCTCTCTGTCTTTTAAACCTGAGGACAGCTACTATAGAGCAGATTCTCTAAAGCTATATTGGACTATGGTGTCAAGAAACAGAGCATGGCTGACTGATCAAAATACATGTTTTAAGACCTATGAATAAAACTTTAGTAAGGTGATAAAAATGTGGTTTGTCACTGTATAAACTGGCATGAGGGTGATATATCCTGCAATGAAACTGTGTAGGTTATTGACTAGCAAGACATTTTTATTGATGTGATTGATGAACATTCTTAAAGTATTTTTTTTTAATTTTGCTCAGTGAATAAAGAGTGGCAAAGGTTGGGGGTGGGGCATTGTGTAATTGAATTTTGGGAGAGGTTTTCAATAGGAATATTTACAACTGTGTGAAATTGTTTCTTTGGAAAGTGTCAGATTATAAAATTTAGGGGCATACAGTTTCATAATGTAGGTGTGAAAAGTGTTTGTGTGCTCTTAGAAGTGTTTGTATGTGGTGTTCTTATTCATTATGGGTATGTGCAATGGCATACTGAGCTGTCCACATTTTAGCTCAGTGAAGTAGTGACTCATAGAAGTTATTTGTGTTCAAGATCAGTAGCCTCAAATAAATGTATGCTAATGAAGTATCAATGAGGTTATAATGACATATGATGCAGAACTTCTTATGCTATGTCCCATCCCTCCTGTTTCTGATTCATAGTAATTTTTTATGTGTTTCTATTCCATCTGCATATATGTTATAAAAGGCAGAATTGCACCTTTTCTATTTACTTTGCATGAGGTAAAGAAGCTTGCTTTTGCTACTAGTATGTTTTTTCTTGGAGTGAGATGCTTGTTTTGGCTGAGCCAAAACTGCAGGCACCCAGTGGTGCTCACCAGCCAAGAAGGTGAAGATACAAGCAAAGAATAAATTGTTACAATTTTAATAATCAGGAAATTCTTAATAGGTTTCAAGTTTACAGGGATATTTTAAAGTTTTACTTAGTATGTATGATCCACAGATGGGAACTGGCATGATGCATAGACATACTATCCCTGTGGATAATAAGCTATATAGAACCATTATTATACTTGCCATAGGGAACTTCAAGAGATAGACTGGTGACACTTTGGGTATTTGTCAGGCTTCTGCCTCAGGGATACTTCAGCAGTTCCTTGTTGTACTCTTGGCATGTGTGGATCAGTATACCTATTTCCCAGTGACACCTCAGGACCGAGCTTGAATCATACATACCTTTTGTAGGGAGGCTTATTGACCTGAGGTGCTTGATGTGATAAACTGCACCCATGTTGCCATAAGGGCTCCATCAGGTTCATGGGGAAAATGGTACTGCAATAGCAAGAGCTATCATCCCATCAGCTGTCAGGTACTGTATGATGCATGAGTATGCATCACCATGTCATCCCAATATCCTGACAGCATCCATGATTCCCATATCTGACACACAAGCTCATTTTACCACCTCTTCCTGCATGATGGGATGCCCCATGGTCACCTTGTTGGTAAGTAAAAATTTTAATCATCGAAGAAATTACTCTTAGTAAAATGTATTGCTTAATACTAAATCAACTTTCCCTTTATTGTGTCTCTCTCCCCACTTTTCTCTTCTTTTCTTGTGTTTTCCAGGTGATGCAGGCTATTTTCAAGAACCCTGGCTCATGATCCCTGTGACCAGTCTAATGGAAACTACAGAAAAAAGTTATAACACCATCCTGTCAAAGACACATATTGTCAATGAGAGAGTCTTTGGCCTGCTTAAAGTCCATTTCTGTTGCCTACATGAGTCTGGGTGCACCCTTCAGTATGACCATCCTGCTGCATGCAGGGTGTTTACCATTTGTTGCATATTGCACAATATGAACATGTGCCAGTCTGGATGAGAAATGTCCCAAGATGTGTCTGCAGTTCTCAGTACAGGTCCTTCCATGACTGATGATAGTGTTGGTGGACAACACACAGCAGTATGAAGGGGCTCCATGTGGCAGCCTCTACTATGGTATACAGCTGGACAGATAAAACGGTGGTATCCAGAACACAGTTATGGGCCATAACATTCAGGTTAGTGTTTTCTCATCAAAAATCACATAGACTATAACTGACGCATGCGTTGCTATGAGTGGGCTATGCTGTGTGGTGCATGGCCTACTGTCACTTTTTATTAGATAACACTCTTAACTTTAAATCAATTTTTTTTCTATTTACTACAGTAGATTTATTCATACAGTACACACACACACACACACACACACACACACACACACATGTATTTACTGTTTATATGTATGCCGCTCACTGAGATCTGTGCAGTGAATAGAACATGCAAATGAGTTATGCACTATGTCACATACACATTGTACCCAGAGGAGGGTGTCTACATTATGTGGAGCAGAGATCATCATCACACTATGGAAGAAAATTTTACTTTTTTTAGAGGAACATATTTCAGATTAATTGTTTCTTCACAACAGCAGTTTGACAACTTTCATGTATGTGTTACTTGTATGCATGTTTGTTTAGTCAATGTGAACACTTAGGAGTATTGTGTACTTGTAAGAGATACAAATGACTATTTCAGCTTTTCTTTGATGTAGCTGGACTTTTATAAGCTGTATGCAGGGGTACATTGTCCCCCAATGTGAACTGGCCAATATAGAATGCTAGCCCAGATAAGTTGCTTGTTATGAACTTAGGTTGTCATGTGGCATTGTAATGTCACTTACCTTCAAATGTGGGTATACAGCATAATTAGTACAATAGTTTGTTGCATGAATGCGTATGCTATAACCATTTTTCTTTTTGAGGTACTTCACCTGATAGATTGACAGTCATTCACCTGTTATTCTTTTATTGGGTATCCACAGGTTATTAGTAATTGAAATGGATAGGATTTTGGTGAGATTTTTTGTATGTGCACCTATTTTGTTGTCAGGCTTCAGAAAACCTACAACTTGTGTACATATTAATAGAATGTTCATAATGTTACAATGAGTACTACTTGACAGGGATGTGAGTGAGACAAAATCTGCTACAAGCAGATCCAACTGTAACTTTCAGTTTAATGAGGCTGAGAATGAGGTGATACTACAGGCCCTCTGTTTCTGTGGTAGAAGGCTCATCATTTTGTAAAGCACTAACAAGTCCCTCCCTGGAAACCTGTCAGTTTGTTCTTGATAAGAATGCTTTGGGTAAGCAGGCCCACAACTATGCTTTAGTATGGTGGAGAGCCACTGACATGATTCAGAATACCACCAACAGAGTGGAGGCCTTTGCACAAGACTAGAGGGCAACAAGTGATGGGTTGTCTATCATACCACCATTTATAAAGATGGAGAAATCCTGGTCTCACTTAAAGGCAGTACCATCTCTGCAGAGTTCCACAGTGCTGTGCTGGATGTTGGGGCAGAGAAGGATAGGCCCAAAAGGATTTCAACAGGTGATGCTCCAGGTATGCAATCCTACCTTTACTGTGTTCCCCATTTTCAGCTGTTAGTCATATTACTGTTTATAACACCTTTATCATCTATTCTGTATAAATATATCTGGCATTGAGGTGCACCAATCACTTGCACAAAGTATGGGCATGGTTGTATTTAGTTTTCTTTCTTTCTTTTCTTTACATTTATAACAATATCTCTTGCATGTGTACTTGTGGTACTTAGGCATGCTTACACTATATATGTTTTTCTTTGGTGTGTTTACAGGTGAAGTATTGTCTGCAACCAGCACTGTGGAGCTTTCACCCCAACCACATGATTTTGGAGGATCCTTGGTCTTTAATGATGATGACAGGGATAAGCAAGTACAGTCCATGGCTGCAGATCATATGTCAGACACAGGGAGTGTGACCCAACATTCTCTCCTTGGACAATGGCACAGTCTCTCTGCTTGAACATATCTGACACACTGTCATCTCAGAGTGAACAGGTTGATGTTGACACTTTTTATCAGGGAAGTGAGGTTGGCCAATTACAGATATCTCAGAATTTGCCCCAGGCAGTGTTGGTGGGAGGTCCCACACAAGGGGCTGGTGGCAGTAGGTATGGTTATCACCCCCCATGAGGTTGATAAGTTAGTAGCTGTCACCCTACATATGTGCAAGACCATTGCAGAGGCAAAGAGAAGTTCTACCAGCACCTTGGTAGAGGCTGTGAGGGCCATTCAGGTAGTGCATGCTGTCTTATGGGACTGTATGAGCCATATTTGTGACTCCTTGGATTGGATGAATGACATATTGTACCATGCAGTATCTGTTTTGGGTCATTTGTTTGGGGTGGGATCTGTCTTCGAGTCTGGTCATCTGTAACATCCACAGATGTTAGCCAACCTGGCTGTAGACAGGCAAGATCCAGCTCCCCTCTGTGGTAGCACTTCCATTGCTGCATCAGTAGCTGAAATGCCTACAGCAGAAGAAGCCACCCCTTTGATTGGGGTTATGCTGACACCTCCTCCATCAAATGTCATTTATGTTCAGCTAGCACACCAACATCCAGCTAAGGTCATGGAACAGACAGTGCAATTCCTGACAGATCCGATTCTCGTGTACAAAGGTATGCCTTGGCCATTGAACCCTCTGCTATGTCTGCCTTGGAACTGTCCAGTATGACACATTGCAGTGCTGGTCCAAGTACTGAGGCTGCATCCCTGCAGGCACATATGAAAACTATCACTGCCCATAGCTCATCCCCCAAAATACAGTGTGCTAGGCCTTTGACCTAGCAATCCCCCAGAACACAACATGCCTCTGCACTTTGACCATAAGTGCACTCCATTTTGTCACACCTCAGCTCTCTCAGTCACACACTTTCTTGTGAAAGGCATAAACTCCTGCACCCCTTCCCACCTGTGTAAATGAAGATAGCTGTGCCTTGCCCTTTGCTCATTCTGACTTGGGCTATCTACTCCTGATGCACAGAGTGGACAGCCTATACATATGATAGCACAGTCTGTATTTTTGTACGGATCATCATTGTCTGTAACTGATTAGGTATTGTATGATTATGTAGTAAAGCTTCTTCCTCAACCATAAAAATGATAATTGTGCTTAGACCTTTATTCATTTTTTTTCAGTTGGGCTGCTTATAGCTAATGCAGAGAGTTGCCAAATACAGGTTTATAATTGTTGCAGCACCACCTAATATTTTTTTAGTTGTTCTCTACTTGAAAGTGAGCATATGGCTGTCTTAATTGCTAATGTGTAAACAAAGTGGTTGTGATTCATTTATATATTTTTAAATCACTTTTCCATGTTTTTCATTGAGTTGGCATACAGTGCAGTACATTATCTCAACTGTGCCCTGCTTTTCAGCTGGTCTCATCATGTAGCAGTGCTTGTTAACAAGTACACAACCTGCTCAATGCACAAATGTGCTTAGCATTATGCTGTGAGCATTAGTAAATTCCAGCCTTAATCTTTACATTCTGCTTACAAACAGCATGTCATTGCCTTATCATTCTATGACTTTCTGTATTGCTTGATAGATTTATAATTAGTAGTTTCTTCTTACACATTTCCTTCAGATGTATGTTCACCAGAGGGAAAGGGTATCCCCCAGATTTACTATTCCTCTGTGCAGGACTAGCTTAGTCCTGCACAGAGGCGGACGTTTAGGAGCAAGATGGCAGGGCACCATGCATAGTAATGAGGTGCGCTGCCTGAGCTCCTAATCTTACACGGAGCATGTAAGAGTGCAGGGGGCATGTCTGAGAGCAGAGCTCTCAGAATATACATGGCCCTGCAATGAAGAACAGCAGAAAGGGGTAAGAAATGAGCGAGACCACTCATAGGTGTTCGCATATCCCCACCAACATTTCCCCTTGTGTACAACAGCAAGTAATTACAAATAAAATGAACAAACCCTGTATTTATTTTTATTTTAAAATCTGATTAAAACTAACCATAGGTGCACATTTGTGCCCATCGCTTAGCTACGGTTAATGCAGCTCAAATGGCTGAAGAGGATAACAAGGAAGATATATGCAAATGAAGCAGCATTGCAATAGTGTAGTGGGCAGAGCATTCACCTTACGAGCAGGCATTCCAGGTTTGAATCTCACAGCAGCACATTCCATTTTCCATGGCAAAGCATGTTATGACTAATATTTATGTTGCATAACCCACTAAATAACATATTTTTATGAACTGGAGTACTGCAGTAAATGCACATGTGAGGTGTCAGTGACATAATGAATAAAGCAGTAGTAAGCAGGTTTAAGCACCAATAAGCAGTAGTAAGTGCATTTAAGCACTAGTAGGTGAACTTAAGCCCGTTTGCGCAGCGGTGAGCAATGCCTACACTGGTTAAGCAATTCTGAAGCTAACTCTCTGTAAGCAGATGTAATGGCAGCTTAGCAGTGCTTACCGTCATGCAAACTCACGCAAACCCACTTACAAATGCTCAAAAGTGCCTTAATCACCCTGTATCCAATGGCCCTTGTTCTGCTCATCAACAAAATAAACAGCCATGCAGGTCTCAAACCCAGGACCCTATAAACCATAGTAGTTAACCACCAAGCCATCAACGAAGTACAAAAAAATTAGGTATCAGCAAACAAGTCTTCACCATAGTAAAACCAAACTGAACCTGTGAAAGGAATAAGAATACAGACATATGTGCCTTAACCCACTACACAACATAAATATGTGAACCGGAGTACAGCAGTAAGGCCAGAAGTCAGGTGTAATTGTAATAGAGTGTTGAAGTCCCCACTAAAACACAAGGAACCCATACAGTGTACGTACACATGAATCATTGATACCAGGCATACATATAAGGTGTAATGAATAATAACTCAATGCCAAAAAGGAATGTAAGCAATGCTAAGCATTGCATAGGCCAGCTTAGGAGGTGTAAGTAATGTGTAGGCCAGCTAACTCAATGTGCCCAGTGTTATACCCCTTTAAACAATGCCAACCCTAGGTAAGCAGGTTTGCCCATAGCCTAGCCTTTTCAAAATCGGCCAATCATGGAAAAGTGTGAAAAATTGGCCCTACTTAAACCCAAGAGGCAGGAATGCATCTCATAACTGATTGTAGCTTCCCCTTGCAGGAACAATGGCAGTAAGGGGAGAAGGTGTGCACTTTTGGATGCAGTGCTGATGCATCCAGGAGTCCAAAGTCATGGCAGGACTCCTTGTCAAAGACCATGATCAGAGACTGCTGCAGGGCCAGTAGCAGGGCTCCCAATATAAGGCAGAGGCCTGGGATCGTCTTGCCTCACTAGTGCCACTGGCATACCCTGAACTGTTGAGCAGGTCAGGCATCACTATGCCGACCTGAAGCACCATAGGGGGGACCTCTTGGAGGAGTGGATCCAAGAGGCTAGAGCAGCAGGGGATGTTCCAGTTGTGTGTAAGTATCACTCAACTATGTGTGCAATAATTGCCAGCTCAGGTATATCATGGATAGGTATGACTAAATATTTCTGTTATGTCCCCCACAGCTGCAATGGAGTGCGGCGTGAACTAGGAGGCCCACATCAGTCGCCTGATGAGGTTGCGACATGAGGCAAGTCAGTAATGCTCATGCATTTACTGTTATAGGAAATAAAACTAAAATTAGTAGTAAATTAATTGCCTGTATAAAACCTGTATTGTTCAAGGCAAGTACTGCATACACTAAAGAATATGGCAGGAAGAGTCTCGTATCATTTGTATGTCAATAAAAGTGTAATAGCCTGACAATAAAGGTCTAACTGCTGGACTGCATGTGTATACTCTGGTATCATATGGTAATGTAGATTCGCAATCATGTAATAGTACTGTTGTATTAAGCACTGTTACCCACACCGTGCACCATAAATTGAATGTGTAGGAATGCCTGTATATGACAGGTGTAATCCCCAGAGGCCATGCAGTACAACTGAGAGACACATAGGCAGTAAACAGTGAAAATGCAGACAACAAAACCCTGATAGCAGATGCAACTGAGATGTGAACTGTTGTTTTTTTAGCACACACAGCCATGCTTCGAATCCTGCCAGTGGTAGTATTCTGCATACAGAATCATACCCCACAACTGTACAGATATGTCCATAATGTCCAGTACAGTGGCCCACATCTGTTGCCTATCAACCTGTCCCCCTGGGAAATCAGTGGGATGATCCCAGATGTATAGGCAGCAAACAGGAAATACAACTGATTGACACACATCTATAAGAACAAATCTGGCACACTAGCAACTCCCCAATACCTTATGAGACTAAGAAAACACGTATGTCCCATTTACACCCCGACTTGTCAAGCTGTGGTCAGAGTGTGTACAGTAACAGAGTGAGATGCATGTGCATAATAGTAATGTGGAATCTGGTACTGTGTGTGGGAACATTCAGGTAGTGCTAATAAACATTTTTCCCACAGGTCTGTCAGATACCAGCACTGTGCCCAGAAATACAAGAATGATACCCAGCACTGGTACTGTTTACTTTGGCATTGTATGGCAGTCTGACTGATGCAGCTGCTCAGAATAATGAGGTATCACACATCACTGTCACCCACACTGTCCTACAACATATAACTGTCTAGGAAATCTGTATAAGAGTGTTGTAATACAAGGTCAGAATGCAAAAGAACAGGGGATTAATAAGACAGAAAGCAGATAGGAGATATACAGCAATATATATATAGCAGACACAACTGTGATAGACAGTATTTAAGTTGTAGCAGACACAGCTAAGGTCTGAATCCTGGGAGTGGATGCAGGCTGCATACAGAATCATACCCCATAACTGTACAGATGAGGCCAGAATGTCCAGTATATGGGCCCGTATCTGCTGCCTGTCCCCCTGGTAAGTCTGTGGGATGATCCCAGATGTTTATCCAGCAAACAAGGAATACAAGTGATTGTCAAACACCTATGAGAACAGACCTGTCACTAGCAACCCCTGAAACTGCTAGGAGAGTAATATTTCATGAATGTCCTATCTACACTCCCATGTTGTGAAGCTGTGACCAGAGTGTGTACAGTAACAGAGTGAGATGTATGTGCATTATACTAATGTGTAACCTGGATGTTTGTGTGGCAACAGTCAGGTAGTGCTAACAAATATTGCTCCCACAGGTACGTTGGATATGAACACTGTGCTGAGAAATACAGACCATTATAACCTGTACTGGTACCGTTCACTCTGGTATTGTAGGGAATTGTGAGTGTTGCAGTTTCTATGAGTAATAAAGTATCACTGATCACTGTCACCCACACTGTGCTACATAATATAACTGTGTAGGAAAGCATGTATATGTGTGTTTCAGGTCACTAAAGGTGGAAGAGGACAATATTCTAGATATGTCCCTGCACACCAGCATGTGGTCAATACATGACCAGAGTCTGTGCAGAAAGAGTTGGATAGCTATGTCCACATCAACCCGGAATCTGGGAGTATGTGTAGAAACAGTTAGTGTTAACAAACATTTCCTCCATGGGTATACCAGGTAAGAGGTGTATGCTGTAGGTAAAACCAGTTTGTGTGTAATGATGACAGCCATATCACTGTCCAAACTAAGGCTATAGGGTAGTGTAGTAAGACTTGTAAGGTACACATAACAACACTGACTAGGAAAGTAATGTGGGCTACAGGAATATACTAGTTGTTAATTGATCTTTCTCTCTCCTCCACCATATCTCCAACAATAATCAACATACCCACCCCAACTGGAATGTAATGACACCTATGTTCTAATAATGTCCAATTGTTTGATAAATATTTTAAGGGTTCCCATGCATGTGCTATATTGATATATTCCGACATTGGTGGCATGGTGCCATCAATGTACCTGCATGCTGTTCTTATTACCACTGTGGTCCCACATATGCATGTGTAATGTTTGCTATGCAATTGTTCCATATCTGGTGTCTGGGTTAATGGGAATATCTATGCATGCTGTTATACCTAACCCTGGAATGTGTTGACTATTACTAACCCACATATGATGATGACATCCAAACACTATAGCACGCTTGGGAAGGCTGGTCCCAGTGAACCTACCTGTCCCAACTCAGCTGGCCATGACACTGGGCACCAGCATGTCTGGGGCCCAATCCAGGACCTCCCTGTCCATTGGTCCTGCACCACCTTTGGGTGGAACTGCCTCAGGGAATGGGGCTCACCCCCTCAGGAGTGGGCGTGGACAGGCACCTGTCACCTGTCGCAAGGTCGGGGTCGTGGTAGGTAGAGATCAGTGAGCAGTTTGGTGATCTGCTATGCCAGCTCGAGGGCCACATGCTGTGACGAAAGAGTCAGTCTGGCTCTGTGACTCAGCCCCAGCACAGCCACCTTTGGGGCTGTGAAGGTGCAGTGGTGACTGCCCATGGGTGGGGACTTCAGTCCCACAGTTTCAACTACGGGGCTCATAGGCTTCCAATTTCCCATCACCCCTCCCCAACAAGGTGTTTACCCCCCACATGTGTCAAATACCACCACTGTATGCATCTTATCTGTCTTGTCTGTTAACCTACCTAACCTACCTCCCCAACTGTACCTACTACCCCTCCCCAACATCCCACTCTCACCTGAAAAAAAAAAGGGCAATCTCTTCCCACAAAAAAATCTCGCCCAATACATAGCTGTCCATTTTGCACATGTGTCCACTGGACACATGTAATCCAGTCTAATTGGCATCACAACTTATTATTGTTGTCCTCACCCCCTCCCAAGGGCTTGAGTGTCCAAATCTACTTCCAAATTCAGTGTATATGCACAGCTCTTGCTGTGGTAGAAATGGGTAGCTATGGGCCTTCCCAACACCCTCCCTGCACATCCCTGGCTAGTTTCCCTATTGTCTTTCCCTCTTTGTGCCCCTTTTTTCACCACTTTCCTATCAACCCCTTTTTCTTTTCTTTTAAAGAACTTAGCACGGGGATAAGCGGGAGTAAGCACTTTTAAGCAGCAGTAAGCAGGTTTAATCCTGTTTGCATGGAGGTAAGCAATGCCTACTTTGGTTAAGCAATTTGAAAGCTAAATCAGTGTAAGAAACTGTAACCGGATGTTAGCAGTGATTACAACTGCTCAAAAGTGCTTTAATCACTTCGTATCCAGTGACCCTTGTTCTGCCCAGCAATAAAATAAACAGCCTCTGCAAGGCTTAAACCCAGGATGCTGCACATCATAGATAAAATGTTTTACCACTAAGCCATCACGGAAGTACAGAAAAATTAGGTATCAGCAAACAAGTCTTCACCATAGTAAAACCAAACTGAACCTGTGAAAGGAATCAGAATACAGACATATGTGCCTTAACCCACTACACAACATAAATATGTGAACTGGAGTACAGCAGTAAGGCCAGAAGTCAGGTGTAATTGTAATAGAGTGTTGAAGTCCCCACTAAAACACAAGAACCCCATACAGTGTACTTACACGTGAATCATTGATACCAGGCATACATATAAGGTGTAATGAATAACAACTCAATGCCAAAAAGGAATGTAAGCAATGCTAAGCATTGCACAGGCCAGCTTAGGAGGTGTAAGTAATGTGTAGGCCAGCTAACTCAATGTGCCCAGTGTTATACCCCTTTAAACAATGCCAACCCTAGGTAAGCAGGTTTGCCCATAGCCTAGCCTTTTCAAAATCGGCCAATCATGGAAAAGTGCGAAAAATTGGCCCTACTTAAACCCAAGAGGCAGGAATACATCTCATAACTGGTTGTAGCTTCCCCTTGCAGGAACAGTGGCAGTAAGGGGAGAAGGTGTGCACTTCCGGGTGAAGTGCTGATGCATCCAGGAGTCCAAAGTCATGGCAGGACTCCTTGTCAAAGGCCATGATCAGAGACTGCTGCAGGGCCAGTAGCAGGGCTCCCAATATAAGGCAGAGGCCTGGGATCGTCTTGCCTCACTAGTGCCACTGGCATACCCTGAACTGGTGAGCAGGTCAGGCATCACTATGCCGACCTGAAGCGGCATAAGGGGGACCTCTTGGAGGAGTGGATCGAAGAGGCTAGAGCGGCAGGGGATGTTCCAGTTGTGTGTAAGTATCACCCCACTATGTGTGTAATAATTGCCAGCTCAGGTATATCATGGATAGGTATGGCTAAATATTTCTGTTATGTCCCCCACAGCTGCAATGGAGTGCGCCATGAACTATGAGGCCCACATCAGTCGCCTGATGAGGTTGCGACATGAGGCAAGTCAGTAATACTCATGCATTTACTGTTATAGGAAATAAAACTAAAATTAGTAGTAAATTAATTGCCTGTATAAAACCTGTATTGTTCAAGGCAAGTATTGCATACACTAAAGAATATGGCAGGAAGAGTCTCATATCGTTTGTATGCTAATAAAAGTGTAATAGCCTGACAATAAAGGTCTAACTGCTGGACTGCATGTGTATACTCTGGTATCATATGGTAACGTAGATTCGCAATCATGTAATAGTACTGTTGTATTAAGCACTGTTACCCACACCGTGCACCATAAATTGAATGTGTAGGAATGCCTGTATATGACAGGTGTAATCCCCAGAGGCCATGTAGTACAACTGAGAGGCACATAGGCAGTAAACAGTGAAAATGCAGACAACAAAACCCTGATAGCAGATGCAACTGAGATGTGAACTGTTGTTTTTTTAGCACACGCAGCCATGATTCGAATCCTGCCAGTGGTAGTATTCTGCATACAGAATCATACCCCCACAACTGTACAGGTATGTCCAGAATGTCCAGTACAGTGGCCCACATCTATTGCCTATCAACCTGTCCCCCTGGGAAATCAGTGGGATGATCCCAGATGTATAGGCAGCAAACAGGAAATACAACTGATTGACACACATCTATAAGAACAAATCTGGCACACTAGCAACTCCCCAATACCTTATGAGACTAAGAAAACACGTATGTCCCATTTACACCCCAACTTGTCAAGCTGTCGTCAGAGTGTGAACATTCAGTAAACATTTCTTCCACAGGTCCGTCAGATACCAGCACTGTGCCCAGAAATACAAGAATGATACCTGGCACTGGTACTGTTTACATTGGTATTGTATGGCAGTGTGACTGATGCAGCTGCTCTGAATAATGAGGTATCACACATCACAGTCACCCAAACTGTCCTGCAACATATAACTGTCTAGGAAGTCTGTATAAGAGTGTTGTAATACAAGGTCAGAATGCAAAAGAACAGGGGATTAATAAGACAGAAAGCAGATAGGAGATATACAGCAATATCTATATAGCAGACACAACTGTGATGGACAGTATTTAAGTTGTAGCAGACACAGCTATGGTCTGAATCCTGGGAGTGGATGTAGGCTGCATACAGAATCATACCCCATAACTGTACAGATGAGGTCAGAATGTCCAGTATATGGGCCCGTATCTGCTGCCTGTCCCCCTGTCCCCCTGTCCCCCTGGTAAGTCTGTGGGATGATTCAGATGTTTAGCCAGCAAACAGGGAATACAAGTGATTGTCAAACACCTATGAGAACAAACCTGTCACTGTAGCAACCCCCAAAACTGCTAGGAGAGTAATATTTCATGAATATCCTATCTACACTCCCATGTTGTCAAGCTGTGACCAGAGTGTGTACAGTAACAGAGTGAGATGTATGTGCATTATACTAATGTGTATCCTGGAAGTTTGTGTGGCAACAGTCAGGTAGTGCTAACAAATATTGCTCCCACAGGTATGTTGGATATGAACACTGTGCTGAGAAATACAGACCATTATAACCTGTACTGGTACTGTTCACTCTGGTATTGTAGGGAATTGTGAGTGTTGCAGTTTCTCTGAGTAATAAAGTATCACTGATCACTGTCACCCACACTGTGCTACATAATATAACTGTGTAGGAAAGCATGTATATGTGTGTGTCAGGTCACTAAAGGTGGAAGAGGACAATATTCTAGATATGTCCCGGCACACCAGCATGTGGTCAACACATGACCAGAGTCTGTGCAGAAAGAGTTGGATAGCTATGCGCACATCAACCCAGAATCTGGGAGTATGTGTAGAAACAGTTAGTGTTAACAAACATTTCCTCTACGGGTATACCAGGTAGGAGGTGTATGCTGTAGGTAAAAGCAGTTCATGTGTAACGATGATGACAGCCATATCACTGTCAAAACTAAGGCTATAGGGTAGTGTAGTAAGACTTGTAAGGTACAGATAGCACTGATTAGGAAAGTAATGTGGACTACAGGAATATACTAGTTGTTAATTGACATCTTTCTCTCTCCTCCACCATATCTCCAACAATAATCAACATACCCACCCCAACTGGAATGTAATGACACCTATGTTCTAATAATGTCCAATTGTTTGATAAATATTTTAAGGGTTTCCATGCATGTGCTATATTGATATATTCCAACATTGGTGGCATGATGCCAGCAATGTACCTGCATGCTGTTATTACCACTGTGGTCACACATATGCATGTGTAATGTTTGCTATGCAATTGTTCCATATCTGGTGTCTGTGTTAATGGAAATATCTATGCATGCTGTTATACCTAACCCTGGAATGTGTTGACTATTACTAACCCACATATGATGATGACATCTCAACACTATAGCACGCTTGGGAAGGCCGATCCCAATGAACCCACCTGTCCCAACTCAGCTGGCCATGACACCAGGCACCAGCATGTCTGGGGCCCAACCCAGGAACTCCCTGTCCATTGGTCCTGCACCACCTTTGGGTGGAACTGCCTCAGGGAATGGGGCTCACCCCCCCAGGAGTGGGCATAGACAGGCACCTGCCACCTGTCGCAAGGTCGGGGTCGTGGTAGGTAGAGATCAGTGAGCAGTTTGGTGATCTGCTATGCCAGCTCGAGGGCCACATGTTGTGACGAAAGAGTCAGCCTGGCTCTGTGACTCAGCCCCCAGCACAGCCACCTTTGGGGCTTTGAAGGTGCAGTGGTGACTGCCCATGGGTGGGGACTTCAGTCCCACAGTTTCAACTAGGGGACTCATAGGCTTCCAATTTCCCATCATCCCTCCCCATCAAGGTGTTTACCCCCCACATGTGTCAAATACCACCCCTGTATGCATCTTGTCTGCCTTGTCTGTTAACCTACCTAACCTACCTCCCCAACTATACCTACTACCCCTCCCCAACATCCCACTCTCACCTGAAAAAAAGGGCAATCTCTTCCCACAAAAAAATCTCGCCCCATACATAGCTGTCCATTTTGCACATGTGTCCACTGGACACATGTAATCCAGTCTAATTGGCATCACAACTTATTATTGTTGTCCTCACCCCCTCCCAAGGGTGTGTGTCCAAATCTACCTCCAAATTCAGTGTATATGCACATCTCTTGCTGTGGTAGAAATGGGTAGCTATGGACCTTCCCAACACCCTCCCTGCACATCCCTGGCTAGTTTCCCTACTGTCTTTCCCTCCTTGTGCCCCTTTTTTCACCACTTTCCTATCAACCCCTTTTTCTTTTCTTTTAAAGAACTTAGCGCGGGGATAAGCGGGAGTAAGCACTTTTAAGCAGCAGTAAGCAGGTTTAATCCTGTTTGCATGGAGGTAAGCAATGCCTACTTTGGTTAAGCAATTTAGAAGCTAAATCAGTGTAAGAAACTGTAACCGGATGTTAGCAGTGCTTACAACTGCTCAAAAGTGCTTTAATCACTCCGCATCCAATGGCCCTTGTTCTGCCCAGCAATAAAATAAACAGCCACTGCAAGTCTTAAACCCAGACGCTGCACATCATAGATAAAGTGATTTACCACTAAGCCATGTCAGATATCCATAACCCTAATGTATTCCCAGACATATCATCCAGCCCAGTCAGTCAACAATAAAGAGAATGTTTTCCAACATTTAGATGTATGTGTGTGTGTAAATATGTTAATATCTAAACAGATAAATATATACATATATATAAATATATATGAACATATATACATTCACATACCTACATCTATAGATATATATGTCTACATCTATATATCTAAATATACACAGCAAGTTACATATATGTAAGCAGATATATATATATATATATATATATATATATATATATATATATATATATATATATATATGTAGGTATATACAGACATAGTTATATTTATGTAAGCAGATATATATATATATATATATATATATATATATATATATATATATATCTATATAGGTATGTATATATGGACATACATCTGTAGATAAGAATGGGAAAATAACTAAAACATATATGTCTATATGCACCGTTAATGGGGTTGAGAGGCCCCAAACAATATATGTCTTGTACGAATAGATAACCCCCCCCCCACAGCTAAACATGTCCACCCTGTAATACACTACCAAGTGTTGCAGATCCCATAGCCAGGACCTGACATGACATGGGCACAAGATGTTAACAGTACTACATCCCACCTGTATGATCTCACGCTGGTATTGGTAATATATCATGCAGTACAGTCTGGCTCTCATAGGAAATGTACAATGTGGAAGCTATCAACACCCCCAGGATACATATACACAGACACATATATGCAGATACAGATATACACACACACATATATATAAATATATATATGTGACTACACATACACACGTAGAGATATGTACAGTAAGATACATATGTGGAAGGTGCACACAATATGGAATAGCCACTATGCTTACAGTTAACACCTTAACACCTGGACACTTTATGAGCCACCCATGCAAATGACAATCACTGCCTGCAACATATACCCACAAAGAGGTCATATGATATAACACCACACACAGGTTTGCATAAATGGAAAACCTTTATTTGTGTACTATTACAGTTTTATATGCCATGTCATATAGCTGTTCAGACACGGACATCCATATAAACAGAGTAATGCAACTGTGAAACAGTTATACTAACACAGTAGGATGGAAAGGTTCACAAATGTTGCTTTCCAGGCCAAGCCCTTCAAATAGTACAATAGTAAAGACAGACTGGGCCACAGGATACCAAACAATCAACAATAAGTAATGCAGGTGTATAGTTCAGCAGCCTCTGTCTACACTCTGTACACAATCACTAGGTGATAAAGACTTCAGTTGACTCAATGCGATGTAACTCTTACATAACAAGGCATAACTGATGCCATAACAAGCACACTGACAAATTGAAAAATAGAACAGTCTGTATGGCAGGAGGCAGTAGGCCTGCATTAACCCAGTTTATGTAACTAAGTTAAATATAGATGAATTGTATGGTACTGTACATCCAGGTACCTTAAGGCAACTCACCTCTGATACCACCACATTTTGTAACAGCCTAGGTTATTTATGGTGCATCCCCCCCTAGACTCAATAATACAGGACCATATACCACTGTTACATACACTGGCCTCTGGAGTGCATAAGGGCACACATGTATTGTGTAGGTGAAGCCCACACATATATGGCCCCTGCCCCACTGTATGTGTTGGGGATACAACAGCAGTGGACTGATGGCAGGAATGGCAGCATGATATACTCACAGCACATTACAGAACAACCCCTGACAGCATGTCATATGTGCAAAGCTTGGTATGTAGGTGGAGGACAGAGGCTGGAACACAGGCCCATATGTGGAAAACTTTTGCCATACACTATGCAAGTCGCTGGTGTTACAGGATAGGTTCATAGGTTCATAGGTTCATACTAGGCTATCTGCCCTAGGGCATTTATAAGCCTAGCCAGAGTGTGTGTGGCTTTCGCCACCCCTTGGAATGAGAATACTATGCCCATTTAGGGTTTAGTTTACTGTGCCTCTGTCTAGTAGTGACACAGAAATGACCCCGGTAAAACCCTACGATCTCCCATCCACTCGTCAAGATTTCTCTTGAAGAGAGTCAGTGAGGGGCTCTGCCTAACATGGACTGGGATTCTGTTCCAGAGTGTAGGGAGCCTCTGGGTTATGAATCCGTCCCTCCAGCACATCCTATTTATTTCTGTGTTGAGGTTCAAATTTCTCGCTCTCGTGGCTCTGGTGGATTTGGATTGTCTGAGGTGGAGCATGTCCATTAATTCCGGATTGGACATGGCCTTGTACGTCAGGCATAGATCGCCTCTGAGTAGGCGTTATGTGACTGAATAGAGCTGGAGTTTCTTCAGCCGGGCAGCATATGACATATGTTTGAGACCCTTGATCCTCTTGGTGAGGTACTTTTGGGGTCTTTCTAACTGCTGCAGGTGTCGGGTGAGGTACATCCCAAATGGGCCATTGTACTCAATTATGGGCCTGATAAGGGAAGAGTATAGGGGCACAATGACCTCTCTTGATCTAGATGTGAATCCTTTCATGATAAGGTGGGTAATATAGAAGGTCTTCCTAACCACCTTGGCAATGTGGGTGTCAAATGAGAGGTTGCTGTCAACTTGGGTCCCTAGGTCCCTGATTACTTCTTCCGTACTTAATGGATTACCACCTATGTGGTAATTTGTGGGTACTCTGTTTTTCCCAAAGGGTATGACTATACATTTTTTGGCGTTTAGTTTAAGGCCATGGCTCTGGCACCAGTTATCTGTTTCTATGAGACCTTTCTGAAGGATGCTTGTGTCCGCTGGAGTATCAGTTATGGCACGCAGTTTGCAGTCATCTGTGAACTTTGTCAGCCACAATCCTCCTATGTTAGCTTGCACCTCAGAAAAATAAATGCCAAACAAGAGGGGTCCCAGGACCGAGCCCTGTGGGACACCACTTATGATTGGCATAGAGTCTGACATGGCACCAGCAATTCTGACCTTGTGGGTTCTGTCCTTGAGCCAGTTTGCAACCCATCTTATGACATATGGGTTTACATTTAAGCTGGTGAGTTTGTCTATGATGCCCGAGTGGGGGATTGTGTCGAAGGCTTTTGCAAGATCAAGGTAGGCTGTGTGAACTGCCTTACCCTCATCAATGGCCTTAGTGACTGTTTCAAAAAAGTCGACCAGGTTCAAAAGGCAGGATCTGCCCTTGACAAAGCCGAATTGGGTGGGATCCAGTGTCTGTAGGTCCCCAATGTCTTTGTTTATGAGTTCCATAATGATCCTCTCCATAGCTTTGCAGACCAGGCTTGTCAAGCTTATGGGTAATTTCAGGGTCCGTAGAAGCACCTCCTTTGTGGAGTGGGACCACTGTTGCTGTACGCCATTCTTTGGGTACGTATCCTGTAGTAAGGCTAAGATTAAACAGCAGCCTTATGTGTGAGTTTAGTTCCTCTTGGAGTTCATGTAGCACGTAACCCGGGACATCGTCTGGTCCCATTGATGCTGTGTTTTTAGCTTTGGAGAGGGCGGCTCTCACCTGGGCATCTGAGATGTCAGGGAGGCTACACTCTTCTGGGATAGATATTTCTCCTTTTGGGGGGAGTGGGGGGGGGTGGAATTTGCACTGAACCTGTTTGCCAGTATGTTGGCAATGTCTGTGGGTTCAGTGTATTTTTTGTCATTTTGGACTAACTCTGAGCATATCTGGGAGTTTCCACCCAGGTTTCTAACATAACTAAAGAAGGCCTTGTGATTGTCTTTAGTGTCTTTTGCGATTTTTCTCTCAAAGTTGGCCTTGGATGACTTTATGAGTGATCATAGTTTTTTGCTAGTACTGATCAGAGATGCCTTCCCTTTTGGGGATTTTGCTCTGTCATGTAGTAGCTTCCTCTTCCTGTTGTAAAGCTTGTTAATGGCTGGGGTCCACCAGACAGGATGCCTGCCTTTGGGGGAATGGGTCTTGGTTTTATTTGGGATTGCATGATCCACGCAATCTTGAAGGTGTCCATAAAAAGCATTTATAAAGGATTCAGCGGTGTGGGCTGTGGTTTCCACTGGCCCAGGGGCCTTGAAGGATACCACTTCAGTCTTAAGAAGTGTGAAGTCAGCTTTTGAGAATTTCTTCACTGTGGTCTTATGTGCTGTGGGTGGGGGTGGGATGTGGATTTCCAGTGAGATTAATTTATGGTCTGATCTCACCAATGAGGGGTATACTTCTGGTTAGGAGCATTGTGTCTCCATGTTTGTGATGATCAGGTCTAGTATATTATCTCCTCTTGTGGGAGTGGTGACTAGTTGTTCCATCGCATTTGAGTTTATGAATTCTAGGAACCTTTGGGCTAGGGTGTTGGGGCTTGAGTAATGCTCCCAGTCTATGTTTGGGTAGTTGAAGTCTCCCAATATGATGGTATTTAGAGAGACATTCATACTCTCCAGTGTCTTCTGGAAGGCTGAGTGGGGTTCCTGAATTTGAGAGGGTGGTCTGTAGCATGCTACAAACTGTAGGGCAGTTTTGCCTATGGTTAGTTGCACATGGATAGTCTCCGATGCTTCGTGCATTGCCACTAACCTGGAGGTGTGGATATCTTTGATGAATATGGATACTCCCCCTCCTTTTGTGGTTCGGTCCAAATTTTGAGGCCGAAAAGCATGATATGAGGTATAATCTGGTAGTGCTGGGGTGCTCTCAGGAGCCAGAAACCAGGTTTCAGTCACTGCACAGACATCAATGTTCTCCATACTGAGGAGGGCTTCGAGAGCGTGCATCTTGAGGTTTAGACTTCTGGCGTTGAGCAGCATTACCCTTAGTTTTTTTCCACTTGTGTTTTCTAGGGAGGTGGGTTTGTCTTTTGAGCCTTGCCTAAAGGAGGCACTATGGGGGTGGCAAGAGCCTTGGCCAATATCCGGAAGCCCAGGGGTGACAGGTGCAAGCCGTCCCTTGCGGCAGTGTGGCTTGTCACATGTCATCCCAAGCAGACAGACATTGGATCCCCTTAGAATGACACCAGTAATTGAGCCAATTGTTAAAGCTGATCATTTTGTCTTTGTACTGTGGGATCTTTCTTGGTGAGGGTAAGATGCTGCTCAGGGTCAGGGTCATACTGGCCTGGGCTACATAATCAGAGAGCTCCTCTATGTCTCTTTTCATGTAGTCCAGGGAGGTACGTCTCAGGTCATTCACACCGACATGGACAATGACTGAGTCATATTTGTACTTGCCTTGGAGTGACCTGAGTGCTTGTGTTATGTGGTGGATTCTAGCGCCCGACAGGCAGCTTACTGTAACCTTTTCCTTGTTCAGTGTGGTGAGCGGGACGTCAGTGTGTCTGACTATGGAGTCACCTATTACAAGTGTATCAGGCATGTTGTTTGGCCTTAAGGGCTGTGACTGTTTGGCACACTGACTTTGTGAACTATGTGTTGCATGTGCTCTGTTTTGAGGTAGTGGTTGCTTGGATGTCTGCTTTGGAGGCCTCTGTTGTTTTGGTAGATTTTTAATTAGAGCCTCCAAGTATGTTTTTGTGTGCTTATGTGTTTGGTTTGTAGTTGTGATAGGTCTATGTGAGACTGGGTTTGTGGTGTGTGTGGTTACCTTCTCCTCCTGACTGGTTTTGCCAGTACTGAGTCGAGGGAGCTCAGCCTCCAGTTTGGCTAGATAGTTGCATCTCTCGCATATATTTGTATTTGTTAGGAGGAGGAGAGGGTTGTCTGTGTACATGAGGCAGTTGTAACATTGCCTCAAGATTCCCAGATTCACCAGCTGAATTGGAGAGGACGCCAGTAATTGACCCTTTAACATGCTAGAATAGTGTAAGGGATTGCTGTGTAACTGAGTCAAAAAGGACCTATAGGGAAATGGGTACTCAAGGGGATTGTAGGTGGATGTAGTGCTTTCTTTTTGTTTAAGAGTGCTTTACCTGTGTAAAAATGCTTTAGGAGCAAGTGCTGGGCTTTTCAGATAGAGAACAGACTGTTTAGATTGAAAGTAGAGCAGTTCTAATGGAAAAACTGAAGAGCAGACTTAGCGGAGCCAGAAATAGTTTAAACTTGATTAACCAGCACTGCCCGATGTTGTGCTATGTGCAACTTTGTGCAGAAATGCGCAAAAGCGCGCTAAAGCGGGCTTTATAACAGGGGGTTAGAAAGAGCTAGGAAATGGCCCAAAACGGCCAATAAACTACAAGTTGCTGGGCTGGAACCACTCCTTTAGGGACAAATAGGCTGCTCAATGCTCCCCACTCCCACTGGTGAACAAAGAAGCTTCCTCCTATCCAAATAAGGATATGGATAACACAGGAACTATCCTTAGTCAGGGATTTGAGGTTAGAAACATAAATGGATGTAGCCATGTACTGATAGCACTCAACACACACAAACTGCCAGTGAAATATCTGACACAGGAAATGTGCGGTGGATAGACAAATCATGATAGGCACACCTCTGGCCATCAAGAGGATAGGCCCACAGTTGAGAGCTCTGCAGACAGACTGCATTCCAAGGTAAACTAGTATGTATACGTAAACCCTGTAACATTAGTACTATACAAAGCATAACACAACTCTACTCACACTCTGTCTGTAGTTCTGGAACCTCCTACAAATATGTAGCTGACTTGAGTGTGCAGGTTCTCCTGTAAGAGGTATTGCTACCTGCTGTCTGTAACACTGATGCCCACACACAGGAAGGATGTCCATCACACAGGAAATGTAACGGGACCACGCCCACATGATGTAGGCTTTTAGAGTAGGTGGTTGCCATGATAGTGGTAATTAGAAGTACTACATAGCAAACTGCATGCAGTTAGCAAGTGGAAGACACTGATTATGCAGAGGCCATCACCTGATCATGTGCATCACCTACTAAAGCCATGCTGCAATCTATTCAAAACAGCTCATTCCATTTACTGGAGTGAGTGAGAGAGAGAGAGAGAGAGACAGAGACAGAGACAGAGACAGAGAGAGAAAGAGAAAGAAAGAAAAAAACTTAAAAAAAAAAAAAAAACTAAGGCAAAGGCATTTATTCAGCATTCATTCATCAGGACATCATTCCCACAACAGGTAATTATATATACATGTAATAGAATGTAGTACCTGGTCCATAATAATGGGATAGATGATGTGGAATGATTTATATGTGCCATCAGGTGTTGTTGTGTGATGTTCAACTGAACAACTGCTATGGACAATAGTGTCTGTCCCTGTGGGTAGTGGGCCATAGCCATCAACTGTGCAGGTCAGCACTGACTGACAAGATGTAAGCCTTATAGTGTCTGTTGTGTAATGGGAAGTATGTATATTACGTGGCTAGCTGTTGGTGAAAGTAATGCCATTATGATGGACACCACCGGCAGGATACTCAGGTTAATCTGTAATGTAGCATGCCAGAATGCCATAGGTGTATAATAGGGTTACCTGCAATCAGGTCCTACATATACACCCCTAATGTCATGCTGTGTCCATATGTGGCACCTGTCTGTGTTGTAGAAAGTCAGAGCAGTGCAGCTGTGCAGGGGGGTATTTTGAGATTGTGGAGCTGATGTCTGAATGTACCCCACATATAGGTATGCATATGCATACATATGTCACATATATAAATATAAAGATATATATGTATATCAGCTTGTATGTCCACAAATATACAGATACCCATGTCTAGACATATATATGTGTGCACATATATACATCACATATATCTACACATATATAGATATATACTTATATGCACATGTCTACATATATACAAACACACACACAAATATATATGTATGTAAAGACATGTCCCCTATATTACTACCACAGTGATGCATGCTATGTGCGAGGCACCAGCACACATAGCAATACACACAGATATCCACAGCTGGCAGTGTGTGCAACATGGATAGGGATGTCACATGTTAGTCCCTTGTTGGGACCACATTGTCCCCGTCTGTGAAGTATGCAATGGGTATATGGGGAAGTATGGCAGGTACATTTGTGGAGGTGGTCAAGGTTGGTAGAGATAGAGGACAGTCTACAGGGGTGGTATGTGACACATGTGGTGGGTAAACACCCTGGATGGTGTGTGTGGTCTGTGATGTGGCTTCCCCATGGGCCCCAATATGGGCACAATGGGAACAAGCTTCCCACCCACTGCTACTCACAGCAGCAGTCCACGTCCTGAAGGTGCCTGGTCTAGAGGCTGAGCAGGAGGAGCATGTTGGCCCTGTGAGTGCGCACTGGGTCTGATTTAACACACCCCACACATGTCTTTGGAGCCCATTATAGACCAGACCCTTGACCTGACCTAAAGGGACAGGAACATGTCTGTGTGTGCCCCGAGGGGGGGGGGAACAACATCCCCTGGGTTGGTTCCACCTGATGGCATTGCTGGACCAGTACATGAGTAGGCCCCAGGTTGGGACACACATGTGATGTGGCCAGGCATCATGGGCAAATGGGTTTGGAGAGGTGGTTCTGCTGGCCAATAGAATATATACATGTTATTGTGTCACTGTTATAGAATATATGGTGGTAGTAATAGTCTACACAATCCCAGTACATGTCCAACAGCATGAATACATATCCCCAATAACACAGAATGTCAGATGTGCAGCAATCCCAAAGCAGCCATACCACTGGCAGATAGGGAACCATAGTGGCCCTGATAATGGCATGCAGATGAATAGTCTGTAACAGGCCAGCAATGATAGTGTCCACACAGGGGACATGGCTACAATCACATAGCAGAAAGTGTGGTACAATACAATATCTGTCCACTGGTAGGTAAGCTGTAGCCATACCTAATGAGTTGTGTGTACAGTTTGTTGAAGCTGATATGGTGGGGGGGGTGACAGAGATGTGTATTATGAACTGTGGTAACCTTGCTGTATGAGTTGCTTAAACCTATTTCCATCTTTATGCCTTTCAGCCAAGATGTCACTTGCACGGTTGCCCACCTATTCACAAGCAGAGAATGATGTGGTGATATCACACTTAATCCAGCACTACCCAGTGCTGTTTGGCAGGGCTGTACATGAGCAGCAGGAGCAGACCACTCTGTTGAATGACCTAGTCCACAGGGTCAATGATGTCAGACTGCACAACCACAGTTAGGAACAGGTCTGGCATTATTGTACTGACCTGCTTCGCAATGCCCGTCAACATGTTGCTGCAGTCTGGGGATCACCTCTCCACAGAGGGGGGGCTATGCCATCCATCCCCCCGACACATGGGGTGGAGCTCCTGGCCAGCCTCATGGCACCTGCCCATCCAGCTAGCTGTCAATCACCGGACAGATTCTTGGAGGTGGGTGTCACCCACACACCAGCCGAGGAGTGTACAGGTAAGGACACAGGGCACATCAGTAGACCACTGTTGTGTATACATCTGCACTGGTACAGGTAGATCATGCATATCTGACATGTTATAGATATATTGCGTTGCTGCATTGTAGTGATAAACAGATGTCCAGATGTAGTATCGTGGGAATGTACCATTGATGTATTGTAATACTACACTCACCTTGTAGCACTGCCACAGGTGTGGTCACTGACATTGCATCTCTCACCCTCTTATGTAGGTCCCTCCGGGATACCACGAAGGCAGCAGGCTGTAGCTGGTGAGTATGTTTTATGTAGATGCCTGCCAACACACCGGGCATGTAATGGCGATGGTATATTCCATGCTCACATGTAACACACCTACCCTGAATGCATGCTGTACATGTGCATGTATTGCATACCTCTCAACCTGGAAACATCAAAAATCTGGACAAGGCCCATGAAAAATAGGTACAAATCTGCACGCTGATTAATGTGAAATTTGCATACATAATTAAGAAACCCCACCCATTCCGATGGAATTGTGGGATACCAACTTCCAAATGCATACTGAAGAACAGACAACCAAAATATGGCACCAGAGTTTCCCTGCAGCCATTCCAATGTCCCATTACCTGGCTATTTCACCCCACTTACCATAAACACTAATGTGTGCATACTGCTTTACTTCTACAATGATTATTTGGATTTTATTTTTACATTTTATAGCACAATGCACAGACACTAACAGATATCTGCTAAACAAGCAACACTGTCTCACAATGAAAATAGACTTGGCATTAAAACTTCTCTACCCTTGAAACTCACATTCATTGAAACAGCACCACATCCAAAGAAAGTGCATCTGGCCAGTGGTGGATAAAGATTACTTTTGGGCTGTTTTCAAATCATAGACCCCTGGTTTGCACACAAAACAAGAAACACACATGCGTTATTTGATACACCTTCTGACTTTATTAAATTATATTCCTTGTATAATACAGCACACTTGTTAGACTTAGGTTAGAGCGCATTTTAAAATTTATTGTTCGAACATTTTTCTACAGGTGCTCAATTGAGAACATTTCCATCATAAAAGTCTACTTACACACACTATGGCATAAGGCATTACAGTAATCCACATTATCAGCTGGTTCTATATATAAATAATGACAGTAGTGAAAGTCATAGGCATCTTGCACAGTTTCTCGCACTTATTTTCAATTTCAGTTTTTTTTTTTTTCGGGTGGTGGGACAAAAGGCCAAAAACCAGGGACACAGTTTAAACATTGCTTGTATAATTTTGGAAAGTTGCTAGAATAAAATGCACCACCATGCATTTCACTGACAAATATTGAACACAGGACTCTGTGCACTACAGATATCAAATCAGCAGTTTCCAGAAAGACAGGAAAACTGAAACTTAAATGGTCATCATTTAGTGAATTCAGTTCTCACTTCTCACCATAGCTCTCAACCTCTTAGCACAAAAAACTTGGGCAAAGCCAGTAATGGGGAAATACAGAATTCACTTCTCACTTCTCACCATAGCTCTCAATGTCTTAGCACAAAAAACCTGGACAAAGCCAATAATGGGGAAATACACCCCCAGAAATAGGGACAAATTTCAAATACTGATCTTATAAACTTAGAAAATTGCTAGAATAGAAGGTTTTGTGTTACCAAAAATAACATGGTCTGAAATTCAAATGCTTTTCATTATTTAGTGAATTCATTCCTTCACTGATTAGCCACAGAAATCCTGAAAACCACAGATTTAATGAGGAATAGAATAAAAATATGAGGCACAAATTCACAAGTGGTGGTGGCTAGGGACTTTAGGCTCTTTTTTACCTGTACCCAAGATACAGGGTTTGAGCCTGAGTACCTCTAGCCACCAGGTTTATTCAGATGCACACACACACACACACACACACACACACACACACACACACACACACACACACACACACACACACACACACACACACTTGTCAAACCTCAAACTAAAGAATACCTGACAAACAAAAGAATACCTGACATGGCACACTTGTCAAACCTCAAACTAAAGAATACCTGTGCAGCAAAGTTCAAAATGCAATGCGTGCTCTTCGGCTGGGGATCCAAAGAAGCAATGTAAGGAAACTTAAGTTAAAAAAAATACCTGAGCAACTTCAGTTAAAAAAAAGAGCAGCTTCAGTTAAAAAATACCTGAGCAGCTTCAGTTAAAAAAAAATACCTCAGCAGCTTACAAACTAAAGAATACCTGAGGCAACGGAAACATCTAAATACCTGAGCAGCTAACGTCTAACAAGTTCAAAATGCAATGTGTGCCCTTTGGCTGGGCTCCAAAGAAGCAATGTAAATAACAAACGTAAGAAAACTTTAGTTCAAACCTTTGGCTGGGCTCCAAAGAAGCAATGTAAATAACAAACGTAAGGAAACTTCAGTTCAAAAAACAAATAGCTATGCAATGGAAATGTCTAACTCAGTTTGTAAGTAAACCAAGAAATATCGCAGAATCACCAACCAGTAAATCCACAAAAAACGGTACCCGGACCCTTCTTCACAAGAGAAACAAGTTTAATAGTGAGACTTTAGTTTAATAGTGAGACTCAGTTTGTAAGTAGTAAATCATAAAGCAGCAATGGAAATGTCTAAGTCAGTTTGCAAGTAAATCACAAACCTCTTAAATCACAAAGTAAAGAATACCTGAGCTCAACATAAAACGCAACTTAAGGAAACTTCAAAAAATACCTGAGCAGCTTCAGTCATTTCCATGCGTGCTGCCCTTTGGCTCCAAAGACTTGAGCAGCAAGTTAGCAACGGAAACGTCTAACTTGGTTTCCAAGTAAAACACAAACCTCTTAAATCACAAAGTAAAGAATACCTGAGCAGCAACGTAAAACACAACTTAAGGAAACTTAAGAAAATACCTGAACAGCTTCAGTATTTCCATGCATGCTGCCCTTTGGCTCCAAAGACTTAAGCAAGACTTAATGTAAGCAAATTCAGTTCTACTTGAACTCCGACAGGCTGACGGAGCTGATGTCATCCTGCATGTGATGACGTCAGCTGCAAAAGCGAGAAAAGAAAAACATTAAAAAAAAAATAGGGAATGAAGGAGTGCCACTCAGGAATCGTGGCACCCCATTATCTGACCCCAAAACTCAGTACAAACCAAGCAATATGGAACAGTTGAGAGGTATGATGTATTGTTGCTGTGAAATGCACGGTCTCACGGGGTGACCATGATGGGGTATTGGAAGGGCATGTCGACAGCTACATGATAACTAACATCCTGTCATTGTGGAATGTGTCCACAGGGAATCACATACTGGTGGTAGACATGACCTACAGTAGGGACATGTTTGGAACAACACCCATATACAGTGCAACACCAGTGTATATACCTGTAGGACAATGGCAACTGCTGCAGAGATACACTATGGCATGAGGCATTACAGTAATCCACATTATCAGCTGGTTCTAGGCTGTAACATGTGGTGTTCAATGTATGGGACACTTCAAAGTGACACACATGTAGAGGGCTTACTTGTCATGCATCTGCATAAAGGCTGAACAAAGGAGGTTTCAGCATGACACACCAGTGCACTGCAGCAGGGATCCTAAGGATGCTAGGAATGGCTCTATCTGTACATAGTCAGGTTCTGGACCTGTGGCAGCAATAGTGATGGCAGTGTGTCAACACCATGGGATGTGCACATGAGTAGACCTTGCAATCATGCAGAATAGGGCGGCGTGTATGGCAGACTGAACATACACAGGCAATTGCAGATGGCCCACACTGGTATACCCTGCCACGAGTAGTGACTGCTGTAATACACACAACAAAAGGTGTGATAAACTGTCATGATAAGGGTATGCATACATATGCCCTCACAGTGTGTATGCATTGCAGTCAGCAGCCACACACTTAACACATTCTGTAGACACTGCATGTGAAAATACAGGACATATGTCACATATCGGGCTTGTGTACTGATACGATATGCGGTGATGTGGTCCCATGGCAGATCAAGGATGTGTGTGTCAAATAAATAAAGGTGTGTACACCCCCATAGCCATGGTATGCTCTGATAGTTGTCAGTGTAAGAGTACTGGAGTGGTCATACATGGTCTGTTGATGTTGACAGCTGTAAATCAGGCATCAGGCATTCACTAATGACAACTGTCCAGATATTATGTGTCAGTACAGGGGTGCACCCTGCAGGTGGTTATAGCTGTGTACCTAGCTATTGCCCAAGGGGAGATGGATTGTGTAGGGGTTGTGTGCACAGTGCTATCCTGCCACCTGCCAGGTGGCAGCAGGCATCTATCAACAGACACTACTGTCATGACCCTCGGGGTGTGAATGACATGCATCAGCCACTCCTCTAGGTGCCTCCTGCACATGGCCAATGAGGTGATCAAGTTGACATATATGCAACATGCATTACAATGCATGGTTATTGTCTGTGATGGTGACCTGTACCCAAGCATGTTTGGTTGACTGTGGCAGTGTAGTTAAGGTACCTGTGGCATGTGGTGCATACAGGGTGACATCTCCTATTTGTGCCACTTCTTACACAGCTGGGCAGATGTGTCAGTGTCAATCAAGCTTAGGTTGCCTGTACATATCGGAGTTGGATATCTGCCATCTGCACATCTGTACATGGACTGACAGTCATCAGCTTGGCAAGTAGCTATGCAGTAGCATGAGTGTGTTTACAGATAGATGTCTGACAACAATATGTTGCCATAACTACATGTCAAAAGGTCTCAGTAACATGTGCTGTACAGATGGTAGTCTACAGTTACATTCCACATGATGGATCATTACCCAGTAACCGGTATATACTGTGACACAGCTTACACACCAGAGATACAACAGGGCAGCCTCAGAGTCCATCTATGTCTGCAGGTGTGCCTGTTGTCAGTACTACATTTAGCACTCTGCTCTTGCCTGGGTAAAAACTGTCAACAGTAGTACTTCCATGATACACTACATGCCAGTGTGACAGCACATACCCTGGGCTACTACCCCTGTATGTAACATATTCACATGGATAACAGTGCTATACAGGCCTCATATACATCTGAGTCTCACACATGACACTCACACCCCTTGCTAACATAATGAAAGCACATAGGAGCATGCATTGTACATGGCATTACATACACTTATTACAGATGTCATTACCCTGCTATGTTATCAAAGTATCAGGGTATATATATATATATATATATATATATATATATATATATATATATATATATATATATGCATATATATGTATATATATATATATATATATATATATATATATATATATATATATATATATATGTTTATATAGATATATGTATATATAGCTATATATGTATGCGCATCCTATGTGTACAGCTATGGCTAGTTATGTTGGTATATATGTAGATATATACAACTACATGTGCATACATATCTATTCTGATAGACCTACTACTGTCAATATATATATATAGATATCCATTCATATATGTGCATGGTATCTCTATCTGTATATGTGTATGCATATATTATGCTATATATATATATATATATCTGAGTGTTTATATGTATATATATATATATATATGTACATATACATATGCATCTATGTATGTCGATATGTATATGTGTATATATCTGTATAGATATATGGATAATTAGATATACATATATGTTCACCGTATGTCCTGAACATGGAGTGGAGCCCTACCTCAGCCCCGATAGTCCCAACTTTGTAGTGCAAGGGGATGTCAGGTATATATTTCAGGTATATTTGTAGACTATTGCTACTGTAATAGGGATTGTCTTTACAGACATGGTGTGTGAGGGAGGTCACATCTGCTTTTAACATGTTCATTGGCTACTGACAGACATCCTAAGGATATCATAATACAGTACCACTGCTAGCACAGTAATGCTCCTGTGGACTAAAGCAAGAGATATGGCCAATATATGTGGACAGTCTGACACACTCTGGACAGTCCCGAGGTATACACAGAACCCCTTAGTGCAAGACATGTGGACCAAGGCTGGCAATGTGGATGCTAACAGCCATGTAGATGGGTATAACACGTAACTACTGGTATACATTTGCCCCATAAGTTATGCCTTCACACACCCCTGTCTGTCCTGTCACATAATAACCGCTGGTAGAGAGGTGCCGTGGCTCCATACTACCCACTAGGAATTGACATACATCTGTACAGCATCCCACTGCTTTGTCTGACATACATGACTATTATGGTGGCCCAGCAGCAGTACATCTGGCAAGTATCTGGACATGACACCTCACTGGGTAAGTACACTATGCTGGTAGGCATGTAACAAAGCACTGGGCAGGCTACAGGCAGACTGGCTCAACACTGGCCTACATTTCCTATAGGGGAATACACATGTACCTGCATATATAGCAGACTCTACAGGCATGTCACAGCACAGAGTAACAGACACCTGTGTGAAAGTGCATAACCACAACCAATGTGAACACAGCCACATATGGTAAACTAGCATAATATTACAGTATATGGACTATCTGTTCAACACCATCCTCATATGTGCCACTCATACACTACCCCTACATATACTGGGCTGCTACACAGTGTGGTCTGATGCCTGTCTGTGGTATGGGACATGTGTGCGTTTGGCTCTAGAAACATGTAAGCCGATAGGGTAACATACAGTGGAGCAGCATGTAACATCAGATAGAACAGGACCAAGAGCAATGACATGTACCAGTCTGTACACAGGCCAAGGTACATATTAACAATATACACACTGTTGACAATCACCATAAGTACACATACCTCAGTGCTGTACACACAACTACAGAATGTCCAGGTTATGTCATCAAATATAACCTCTATTATACATAAGATATGTAGCAGTCTGATATCTCACTGGCTTGTTATCAGATATGATGTCAATAAATATGGTGTACAGCACATATGCACCTCTTCCTGCATGACATATGTGCGAAGGTTGACAGAGCTGTGGCTGGAGGCACAAACACAGGGCCAATATTGAGATGTTGCTGTGATAACCTCATACATTTACTGTTGTAACAGAGTTTGTTGCAACATATATCCTATGAGGGATATGAAGCCAGTAACTCTCATGGCTATCACCATCTACAGACTGCAATCCTCACACTACATTCTGCAGTTCACAGATAGGTGCTCTGTGAGTAAAACAAGAAACAAAAGGTACCACACACTGCCCAGTCTTCAGATGACCCTACAGATCGGGGGTTTCTCATAAACATAGCTATGATATGACAGGTATTAAAACATGTAGGACAGCCATAACCACACACACCCTGTTAAACCAACATTACTCCAATCACAGTACAGCAGCACTTACAGTCTGTAGTCAAGTCAGGCACATCTCCCTCCTGTGTGTTGGCCTGTTTCCACAGTGTATGTTGTTAGAGGTAAATCCCCAATCCATCTGTGATGCAGTTTGCCAAACAACAGATCTAGTTCCTACTCACAGTGCATGAAAATACCCAACACCAACATGATGTTCCTAGATATTAGAGAGTGTTTCCATGCAGTTCACTATGGGTATGTTACCACAGCTGTTCCACATGCAATCAGTTAGAGGAGGGCTGCAATTCATGCAGAGGCCATCAACTGATCATGATCATCACTTACAATACACATGCTGCTGCCTAAGAAAAGCAGGTGTAGGTCTCCACATCCACCAGAGAGGGAATGAGAGAGGCAGACAGAGGCAAAGTAAAGTCAGGGAGGGGTGGGATAGTAAAACTTAAGCATGTTCATGTCACACACCTACCAGCACAGGGTATCAAACCCCTGACAACTATGTAGTGCTATCACATTTCTATGCAGTTATTGGATGCGTCACATAGGTTATATGTTGAGGAGCCCCCCAAAAATATATGCGATGGTGAGTGGTATCTGCAACAGGGATATGGTAGCTATATGGTAGTTGTAGTACACGTGCCTGTCAGCATGAACAGGTGCCTGTATCAACACAGCCACACTCTCACAGGGATGCACACAAATTGACACACATGGCAGGGCCAGGAATGCAACTCATCACTAGTGAGATTGCCACAACACATTACTGTGCAGGTATCACATGCACCACAGGGGTCATACAGAGGTTATATGGGCAAAGGGTATGTGGAGGTATCTGATATTGGACAGCAGGCTTCAGTATGCTAATGGGGGTTGTAGTGAGTCTGAATATGATCATACAACACACACACACACACACACACACACACACACACACACACACACACACACACACACACACACACACACACACACACACACACACACACACACAGTGCCAGTACTGACATGCATGGGTGCATTGATTTACGGGTGTGTAGTGGTCGACTGTGCCAGACAGGTATACAAGGCTAGGTGATGGGTATACCTTGGCATCAGCCCACATGACAGTGGTCTGCATTGTGGCTCAGATGTGTAGTTTCTGTATTTGCCCAGACAGGTGGGTATTGCATTCACCATCCAGTCACCTGGGTAACTATTGCGTGTGGCCAATGCTGTGCATTGCTTGCCATATATGTGTTCTTTAGTCCATGACATGCATGTAGAGTGACATGTGCAACTGTACCTGGGGTGACTGGCCCATGTTGTGTACACAGATTATCATCAGATGTGCCAGTCCTGGCCTCATATGGCGGGAACTGGTAATGGACAGCAGGTTTACCCTGCACCTATATTGATAGCATGATACCAGCACCTTGCTGTCTGTGGCATCTGTCCATACAGGGCATGTTTTCAAGCATGGTATGTCATTTGTCTGTCACATTTTATGGCGCCACAGGTGTTGCAGGTGTCCAGTGAGGAACTTAGAGAAGGTGCACTCTTGGCATGTACGTGCCTATTGGAGAGATGTACTGGGTGTCATGCCCTCTGTAGCCCACTGCAATCACACCATAGTTACTATAAGTGGGCAATATTCAGGGTATTACCAACATAGTGGCTGTTGCCTAGGCAAGTGTGTGTGTGTGTGTGTGTGTGTGTGTGTGTATGAGACATGGGTTGAGAGTGTTCACTGAGTAATACTACTGTTGCTAACTTTGTTTGCCTGGCCTTGATGTCACATGTATGGGTATGGATTTGCACCCCAGCCTCTTGGCTATTTCACATCTGTTATCCCTGTACAGTGGACATTGTGATACATATTAGTGCCACCATATAAGAAATTTGCAAAACCCGCACCCCATTGAGCCCAGTTGTTACACACTCACAACCACCTCCACACAGGATATGGATTACAAACACTGACACACTCTCACACCTGTCATGTCTGGGATTAGAACTCCTACCTAACAAGTTTATTACAGTACAGCACTACTCAGTTATAGGATGCACCATGGGGATTACTGGAGTACTCCTTCCCCAAAGGTGTATTTAAAAATGAATGACATCAGCAGGATTGCCAAAGTAGGGCATTTGAATTGTAATGACTGTGGCTAGGCTAAAATGCATTGCTCCCTACACAGTCATTGAAACACACACAAAACATCCACAACTGACCTGTGTGGGAATAGAACCCCTACCAGAGTTGTATACCACACTACAGCATGAAGCTATTATAGGACACACCATGGGAATTACTGGAGTACTCTTTCCCCAAAGCTGTATTCCACAATGAATGACATCAGCAGGATTGCCAAAGTAGGGCATTTGAATTGTAGTGAGTGTGGCAAGGCCAAAATGCAATGCTCCCAACACAGACATTGAAACACACACTTGCCATGTCTGGGATTAGAACTCCTACCTAGCTAGCTTATTACACTACAGCAGTACACAGGTATAGGACACACCACAGAGATTACTGGGCTGCAGCTTTCCAAAAGGTATATTTCACAGTGTATGACATCAGCAACCTTGACAAAGTAGGGTATTTGAATTGTAGTGAGTGTGACTAGCCTAAAAAGCATTGCTCTTTACACAGACAGTGACACACACACAGACACACACACACACACACACACACACACACACACACACACACACACACACACACACACACACACACACACACACACACACACACACACACACACACACACACACACACAAACAGTCGCCATGTCTTGGATTAGAACTCCTACCTAACTAGTTTATTACACTACAACAGTATGCAGGTATAGGACAAGCCACAGAAATTACTGGGCTACAGCTTTCCAAAAGGTGTATTTCACAGTGTATGATATCATTAGCCTTGACAAAGTAGGGCATTTGAATTGTAGTGTGTGTGACTAGCCTAAAAAGCATTGCACTCTACACAGACAGTGACACACATACACACACACACAGACACACACACACACACACACACACACACACACACACACACACACACACACACACACACACACACACACACACAGAAACACAGTTGCCATGTCTGGGATTAGAACTCCTATCGAACTAGTTTATTACACTACAACAGTACACAGGTATAGGACGCACCACAGAGATTACTGGGCTACAGCTTTCCAAAAGGTGTATTTCACAGTGTATGACATCAGCAGCCTTGACAAAGTAGGGATTTGAATTGTAGCGAGTGTGACTAGCCTAAAAAGCATTGCTCTCTACACAGACAGTGACACATACATACACACACACACGCGCATGAGTGCACACACACACACACACACACACACACACACACACACACACACACACACACACACACACACACACACACACACACACACACACACACACACAGTTGCCATGTCTGGGATTACAACTCCTACCTAAACATTTTATCTCACTACAGCAGTACGCAGTTATAGGAAGTGCCATGGAGATTACCGGCCTACACCTTTCACAAGGGTGTATTTCAAAGTGGGTGACCTCAGCAGGCTTGTCATAGTACAGCTATGTGGAGGGCAGTGTGTGTGCATGGACCATAACCCATTCATCTTGATGTTGACACACCACATGCAGGCACATGCAGGGTTATATTCCACAGGTACATATATACAGCTGCTAGATGACTACTTCCTTGTATAGTCATGTTGCACGGCTAGCACTTGCATGACATATTCTGTCATGCTGACAGATACCAGTGGCTAAGTTCTACAGAGAGTGACATCCAAACCTCATGTGGTTGTAGCTATTTCACTGTATGCTGGGTGGAACAGGCCTCATAATGGATGTCCCCTTGTGACAGTCACATTCTTCCACACATCTGTGCATGTCTACTTTTGGCTTATTATAGTGTGTTGTCCTTGGATATATGCCTGTATTCCTATCCAGTGTGTGTGCAAAGCATGAGTGCTGCATACTGAGGAGTGTCTGCACTAATATCTGCAAATGCCAGATATGTCTGTTCCACTGTTGTTGGCAGACATGGCTTTCATTTGTTTAAGTGTGTGAGCATGCCCAGTATGATCTTTCGGTATGTTGTTGGCTGACATTGCCATCATTTCTCTAAGTGTGTGAGCATACCCAGTATGCCCTTCTATATTGAATGTGTGGATCAATTCCAGGTAGTTTGTACTGCAGTGCAGACCTTTGTGTTGTACACCTACAGGTAGCATACTGTTTCTACAGGGTATCTGTCAATCATTTGGCAATATGGGGATAAACTGTGCGGGGGCTAGTGTGTACTGTAGGTGATTGTGTCTGGGCTGCTTCAGCTGCATGGTACTGCTGTTAGCAGAGATATTCAGACATGTGTACTGTTATACACAGTGATGTTTTCGATCCTCATGTACTGTCAGGTGGACATTCTTGCTCACAGTGATGACTTGGGGGACAAGGGTGACTGCAGCTGTGTACGGTATTATGGGCAGACACCTACGTATTCATGGTAAGTTATGCCATTCTGGAGGGGAAGCTGCAGACACTTGGTGCTGGGTTTGTGTATTCAGTTCAGCACCTTGGTACAGTGCTGGCAGAGGATCCCATACTTGTCCGCCCATCAACATGACAGTATGGCCTTATCTTGCTGTGGCAATGCCTCACAGCTGTACAGATTTGCACATGTTAGCCAGAGGCAGGGGCCATGGCTCAAAAAATTTACCCTATTGTGGTGTATGGGCAGGTTTGTAGCCACCCATTTATGTGTTTGCAGCCAGGGATAGTGTGCACACAGCTTGGTGTCAGACCCTGCACATTCCATGTTGCCCATGCTCCCACACCCCCTCTGTTATTCTAACCTCATTCATACATTATGCATACATTCTCTGATATTTTCCCTAAGGATATCACCACATCACAGGTGTGTGTTAGAGCTGGTCCACAGTTCATGCAGTGGGACTTGGTGGACATGTTACTGTGGTTTGTCCACAAGGCCTTGCATATGGCTTGCATGGAGTGTGTTATGTTGTTATCTGGGTGTCCATGGCATAAGATGCATTGGAAGTACATGTGAGACATGGACCTTTGTCAGGTGCCTGTGGGGCATTAGGTGTTGATGCAGGCCAGATGTGGCAGGCCATTGCATTCTGTCAGTCCTACAGTCCCAGACCACCATACAGTATGTTCCCTTGGGCTGACAGGGTAGATGTGATAGTTGTTCATGCCAATACCTTCTATCAGTCTTGATCAGGTGGTGTAGATGCTGGCAGGGTGCTACCTACAGCTAGAGACACACCTGCATGGGACACCTGCACTGCATACTGCAGTCTTCCACTATTGCCATATACAGGTGGGGTCGTACTGTACCCATTCCCAACAGCAGGGATATTGCCAGAAACGTGACTGTGGGTGGTATTTGCGTGGTTGGGTGCATGTGTGCTATGGACACTACTTGCATCTGACACACAGATATGCATGGGGCATTACAGTTATGCTGGCATGTGCAGGTAAATCAGTTGATTCCCATTACATCAGTCCTACCTACTTTAAGATCTGCAGGTGTTTAAACAGACATCACCGGTATCCCCTACTACAGGTCCTGTTACTGTGATGCATACCTATATGTACAGATCCAAAGGTGTCACCATTTCACAGTGACACAATATATACTGTATGTCTGGGGTACTCGCCCCTGTGTACTGCTTGTATATCTAGCCCAACAGCCAAGCCATGTCAGTCTTTCAGATGGTGAAACATATTACCACCCTACATTTACAATGGCTTACTGCTAGCATGTGTTATACTGGTGGGGATGGTCTTTGGCACTGCAGTCGTGAGGGCTTGTCCCTGTTATCAGCAGTAGTGGGCAATGGCCACCAGGTCTTACCTCAACATACATACATACTGACCACTCACACACATTATGCAACACATACCATCCTAACACACACAGACCTGCATATTGTGCAAATGCTACAACCTATCCTGCTACCTTGGCCACCTCTTGCCATCTGTGCTCCAGTCGTATTATACCTACAAATGTTGCTACATTTCTACACAGGATTGGGGGGGCATACCTGAGTGTCACTACATTTCTACACTGGATTGGGGGAAGGGGCAGACCTGTCTGTTTCCACATGTCTACATAGGCTTGGGGGGGCACTCCTGTTTCTACATTTCTACATAGGATTGTGGGGGACATGCCTGACTGTTTTTATATGTTTACACAAGATTGTGGGGGCATACCTGACTGTTACTACATTTCTACACAGGATTGGGGGGGCACCTGACTGTTTCTCCATGTCTACATGGGAGTGGGGGGGCATACCTGACTTTTACTATATTTCTACATAGGGTTGTGGGGGGACACACCTGACTGTTTTTACACTTCTACACAAGATTGAGGGGGGGCACACCTGACTGTTACTACATTTCTACACAGGACTGGTGGGCACACCTGACTGTTTCTACATTTCTACATATGATTGGGGGGGCACATCTTACTGTTTCTACATATCTACATAGGATGGGGGGGCACACCTGGTGCATGCACACATTTGCTATGACTGTACTGGTATGTCAGGTACTCCATTTCATTCTGTATTCTAACCTATCATACTGACTAGAGGCATATCATTGTACTACAGGTCTTAGCTTTGGTTGCCCTACATATTAGTGTTTGACTTCCTACCCTTCAGAACTAACATCCACTGCCTGACCTACTGTAGACTGTCTGTGTAGGTCTGGGGGGGAGGTTACCCATAGGCATCATTCAGAGGCCATAGCACAGGCTCTGTTTGGGTTTGTCTACAAATGTCCTGCTGGCTGAGACTGTTGTTGTGTATGTGAACCTCCCTGACTGGCATGTGTGAGTCATATGGACACACATGTCAACCAGCACATTTCCTGCAGTGGGTTTTGTCAACTTGTGTAGTACTGTCTACTATGGTGACTCCATTATGTGTTATAGATGTCATGGTGCACTATTTGCATCTACTATCTCCTGCCATAGCATTCAGCCACCCAATTCCCTTGCATGCTCACATCCATACCATAGATATAGGTAACAACACATTCTACTCCATTTGGCAATTGGTAGGTTGATTGACTTACCTTGTGGGTGTGCCAGGATTGTGGATGGTGCTGGAGGGCTGCCTATATCAGAAGCACATAGTACACTCCTTATACATGATTGAGCACAGGTAGTGTCATGTTTGGCATCCCTTTTACTGTATGTGAGAGTCAGAGAGAGGTGTCATTCCCTGGGTCCCTACTGTGTCAGTGTATGTGCTATGTGTTGTCTCTTTGCCATGGCATGGACATACTGGGCATGCCTCCATCTGCCTACTGGGGCAGGCTCAGGATGTTCTTCCTCTTAGTCACTCTGTGCCTGTGCAGGCCTTAACATTGGTGGGGGTCTGTATGGCCCTGCTCCGTGCTGTTCCTGCTGCAGCTGTTTCCACAGGATCATATTGTGTAGCATGGCACATACCATAACAATTTGGGTACATGTAGCTGGTGAGTACTGCAAGGCTCCACCAGATGTGTCCAGACAACAGAACTGTGACTTGAGCATCCCAGACACATGCTGTATTATAAGTCTGGTCTGTGTGTTTGCCTCATTATGGCATTCTTGTTCACGTGTGTGTGCATTTCTGATGGATGTCATCAGCCACGGCTCCAGTGTGTAACCAGCATCCCCCACTAGGTAACCATAGGGGATGTCCCCATTGGCAAATCTCTGGTACAGCTGAGTCAGATGCCAAATGTGGGAATCATGATAGCTTCCAGGGCAGCCATCACACGCATTCATTATAATGCCCTGGGTATCACACATGACATGGCAGTTGATGGAGGGGAGGCCCTTGCAGTTGATGTAAGCTCTACCCTGATCACTGGGTGGTGCTTTGATGCATATGTGCATGCATTCTATAGCACCCACTACCTCAGGGTATTCTGATATTTGGTGGAAGAGACACATATTGCTGGCCAACACCTCAAAGGTGTTGAGGAAATATATGTGCTCACTGGCATGTGCTTACATGGCATCCAGGAACTGTTGGAATACTCTGGATGCTGATGCTGTGAGATCCCCATGATATCCCCAGTTGAGCTTTGGGAGGTACCTGTGGCTAGTATTCCTAGGCCTACACATACCTTGGTATCCACTGGGATGGGTTCCCCTCGGTCAGTTCAGTGTGTCAGGTGTGGCCGGCACAGCTCAACAATTTGTTGTAGGAGGTCTCTGTCCACCCTATAGTGCTCCAATATCTCCAGCTCATGTAGCCCCTGGTAGGTTACCCTGGGTCTGTACACTCTTCTCTGTCTCCTCACTGTGGGTTGATCAGCAGCATTCACATCCTCACCACCCTCAGCTTCTTGCACATGTTGTTCTATGTTGCCTGCTGCAACCCCTCTCATTTTGTAGTTTTGTTTATTAAACGTTCCCCGCTTGTATACACCGGTGGTGTAGAGTATGGGAAAAACCAGAGGGGCAGGTTTTTGCATAGTTTATAGTAGTGTTCTGGGCTGGGCTGGTCTGCTGCCTATGTAATTGGCTGATTCTGATACATTTCACCTGCCTGCTATGCTAGTTCTCCTTGATTACCTTCCTAATGTTATTTTCCCTTCCCATTGCCTTCCTGTTTAAGCCCGGGGGTTTGCCGTGCAAACAGAGTGCTCAAATGTGAACAGTGCTGCTATTTCCTGGTTTAACATTTTTTTTCTTCCTTTAAAACACACCTGCTTAGGCAATGTAAAGAGTGCTAGGCAGATTCAGACACACCCACTTGCTTACCTGTGCTAAGCTAGGAGCAAACCCGAGCCATAGGCCTCCAATCCACTTACAGTATGCCTGACACAGCCCCCCACATTATGTCAGCTAACTCCTAGGCTTGCACCAAGCTATTCCTACTCTTACACTGTTGGGACCTGACTAGCATGCTGGGGAAAACTGGGATTCACTATCATTCCCCTCATTTGCATAGGACTGCCTGCTAATGCAGTTACATGTCTCACACTGAGCCTCCCCCCTTAGCAACCACTACTCACTGACCATGTTGTCTTCTGCCTGCCATTGACTTTTATGGCAAAATAGTGATTTTAGTTAGAATGGTTATTTTAGGTTTATTTTATTATTTTCCCACAGATCCCGTTTGCGTGCTTAAACAGCTGAGATCGGCAAAAAAAAACTAAAAGCTGTTTTTTTAATTTTTTTTGACTGTTTGCAATGCCAATGGCTTTATACTTGGCCATTGGCATGCTTCCTGACTGATGTGTAGCTTTATCTGAAGCTGTTAAAGCTCAGTTTTGGATTTTGCAGAAATGTACTCAGTTACTAACCGAGTACATTTCTACAGATTGCACTAGTCCTGCACCGCCGGTTTCAAGCTTCCTGGATCACAAATTCACCTCATTTCCATGGATTTCTCCTGGAAATGGGGTGATTTGCTTAGTCCGTGCAGGACTAGTGCAGGAGTGCTGGTTGCACTACCCTGCAGGCTGTTCCTGGATCGCACGGCAGACATATTGCCTACTAGAGCTCCTGCACTAATCCTGCACGTGTGCAAGGCATGCAGAATCTGGGGGTATGTCTTTTTCTGTGGTCCTTGGTCATATTTGTTTGACTGTAATTCTTTTATATGTTCACTCAGAAGCATAACTAGGGTGGGGTGAAGGGGACAGTCTTTCTGGGTACATGGTGTTGGGGAACACAATTGAAAAATCCTTTTCTTTTAAATTATTATTATTTTTAAATTTTGTTCTTCACAACATGTCCTCTACAAGATAGTAGACCATGAAGGCCTTAGGACATGATGCTCCTGCTTTGGGAAGTGAGGAGCACCAGATCAGAGAAGGAACTTTTTAAAATTTATTTGGTCTCATATAGAGCTTTAGGACCAAAAAGCCAGATTGGAAAAGGGATCTTTTTTGCTACTCAGCTTACAGTTTTGGGGCATCAGAATGGGAAGCAGCATTGGGTGAAAAATGAGACAGCTATGTCTCTGCATCAGCTGCATATCTCTTAACCTCTCACTGCAAGAAATCTGGACAAAGCCTAAAATAATTGTGGAACAAAAGCATCAAAAATAGGGTAGATTTAAATATTGCTATTATAAACATAGAAAGTTGCTGGAGTAACATAATTTATGTTAGCATGCATTTTTTTGAAGGATATGAAGTCTGAAACTCAAATGTATGTCATTATTTAGTGACTTAAATCCTCCGTGATTTGCCAGAAAACCACAAAAATCTGAAAAGTCTGCAAAAATCTGGACAGCTGACAGGTATGATCAGCTGCTTTATATGTACTGTCATAGACTAAAAGATCACTTCTTGTGTTCCAAGGGTCCATACAAGTGATCATTTATGATAATTTGTAGCAGAGATATGAATTTTAATAAAGATATGTCAGAACTGAAGACATAATTTTCAGCTCCGTAGCTTTTTGCTTTGAAGTAGGACATTGAACAAAGACTTTCTCCTTTCTGTGACATGTCTCCCCCATGGGTTCTTTCAAGCATGAACGGAAGAAGTTAGAATTATGCAATAATGTAATAATGCACAGTGAAGGTTATAATTAGTAGATCTGTCAAACCTTAACCTATCTAGTGCTTTATTTCTTTTTTATGAGTATTATCAATTATCAACCATTTGTAGCTTTGTCTTATTTAGGGGGCTCGCCCTGACCAAGTTACAAAATCCTGTATGCACTTCCCTAATTCTTGTGAATCTCTGCATTTATGCTACCTCCTTGCCTATTTTGGCAAAGCTAAATTTACAGGGATTTTGAATTATTAGTATTCTAGTAAATTTAACATAAAAACATGTTCTGAAATGCAATGCAGATCAGCCAAAGTCTGTTCCCAAAATATTACACAACATTTTTATAACATTTTCTTATTTGTGCATGATAATTGTCTTATTTTGAGTTATTACTTTATTTGCATATCAGCCTTGAAGCATAATTTCAAGATCTCCACTGAGAAAGGCCAGTAGCTACAGAAAAATAGCTACCCAGCCATTAAAATGCCAAAAAAAAACAGATACATAATACATAGAATGATTTGCTGATTGTAATGCTGCATATTGTTTGGGTTATTGCTCCTTTGTGACACAATTGCGATAAGATTATAGTAAGTTCCTTATGTCATATTTTGACTTTCTGGAGTGGGATGACTGTAGCATTGCACCATTCATTAGGGACATAGCCTTAGGTAAGGATGTGATTGAACAGGGCACACAGATGTGGTGCCATTTCATTTTGTAGCTCATGTAGGAAGCAGCCAGGGATATTATCAGGTCCCATGGACACTGTATTCTTGGCTTTGGACAATGCAGCTTTTACCTGTGCTGCAGAAATGGTGGGTACCAGGCATTCTTCTGGTATTGTGATAGGGCCCTTGGGGGAGGAGAGAAGTAAAGTTGGCACTGAATCTGTCAGCCAGTATGTTGGCTATATCTGTTGGCTCTGTGTAAGAGGTGCCATTGTGCAATAACTCAGAGCAAATCTGAATATTACCTTGGAGGTTTTTGATATAGCTATAGAAGACTTTGTGGTTGTTTTAGGTGTCAGCCACAATTCTGCCTTCATAGCTGGCTTTAGAGGATTTGATAAGGGATATCAGGTTTTTGTTGAGACTGATAAGGGAGGTTTTCCAGTCTTGTGACTTCATTTTTTTCTGCAACAGTTTCTTCCTTCTGTTGTAGAGTTTATTGATGGCTGGGGACCACCAGATTGGCTTCCTTTTTTTTGGAGTAGAGCATCTTAGTTCTATTTGGCATGGCAAGATCTATGCATTTGTGTACGAGCTCGTACAGTGCATTGGTGTATGATTTGGCAGTCATGCAGAGATTTTCCATTGCCATAGGTGCCAAGAAGTTAGCCACCTCTGTTTTTAGGAGCCGAAAGTCAGGTTTAGGGAAGTTTTTCAGGGTGGTCACCTTAGCGGGGGTTGTAGGTGAAATGTAGATCTCCATGGTGATCAGTTTGTGGTTGGATTTAACCAGGGAGGAATTGACTATAGGGGTGGAGCAATGGTCTCCCATATTGGTAATAACCAGGTCGAGGATATTGTTTCCTCTAGTGGGGGTCAGAATGAGCTGGTCCAGGGCATTGGAGTTGATACATTCCAGAAAGTGTTGGGCCTGTACATTGGTACTTGAATAGTTTTCCCAGTTGATGGAAGGGTAGTTGAAGTCACCCAGTATAAGAGTATTGTGTTGGAGCTTGATATATATATATATATATATATATATATATATATATATATATATATATATATATATATATATATATATATATATATATATATATAAACCATCGCACCAAGTAAGAACAAGAAGCAACAACATTAGAAGGAAAAACCTTGCCAATGAGCTCCAAAACACTCCTGGAACACACACGAAATAGAACTACAGAGATCGGATACTTTTTAGTGCTTTTGTTCCTCTTTATTTAACAAAATGGAACTTCATCAGAAAGTAAACTCCATTCTCACCTAGACATATACATTCCTCATTCAATTAAGAATACAGGCAATCAAAATGACTTATTACGTGCCAACCTATCAAGGCTTGCATTCATATTAATACACTTAACTACATATTTAATTAATAAATACATATATAACATCAGAAAAACATTGATAACAATTCAGTATGAAATGTAAAAATACAAATACAAAAATACTTAAAATGAAATGACTAAATAATTTTAATTTTAACAAACTTTTAACACTTATATGATAATTGAAGCCAGGAGTTGTATCAGCTCTCAAAGATACCTGCAATTTTTTTTCTCTTACTTCTAGTATTTTGTTGCACCTATCAACAAAATTAACATTCTGAATTTGCTCCAAAACTGAAAAATGAAATTGTCTAAACCCAGGACAATCTAAGCTAGGTTTAGCTAAAGAATTGGACAAAGAACTAGACAAATAATTAAAGTACATATTAAAGTGATTCATGACCATGATTTATCTGAGTGTCAAAGTGTGGTCACTGTTCCCACTATTGTCTCATTTTGCAGGGTACCAGTTTTATACTTGAGAATTATGGAAAAGTAATACCTAAACAGAAATTTGACTGTGGTAGTAAAGCTGTGGCTTATGTGGCAAAGTGCCAATCATGTGATGGGTTCTATATAGACAAAACAAAAAAGACCCTAATTATTGCAATATAAAAAGAATGATGAAGGAAATTCCCTATATAAACGCATCTAGGGACACAGCTCCCACTCTTTCAAATTCTTTGTTCTTGACCATGTGAACTTGGGGGAAAGGGGAGGACCTGCTGATGATTTCTTAGAATATAAAGAATTGCAGTGGCAGCTGAAAACTAATGCCACGGTTTTTCCTGGGCTTAATGAAACAACTTCAATCGGCAGTGTTTTAAAACTGAAGGCTACTTTTGCCTTGTAAAACTAGTTTTTTACATGGGTTTTCTTTTAAGATTTGTATTGTTGTACTAGAACATTTATATTTTAACAAGTGTATTTGTATAAATATATTTTTGGCTCAACCTTTTAGCACTGATATTTAAAGTTTATTCTTGTAAAATGTTTTTCCTTGGTTAATGTGTACTGTCTTTTTAAGAATGGTTTTAATGGCAAGCATCTAATCAATGTTGTGGACCATGTGACTGCTATTATGGTATAAAACCATCCATTTTGATTTTAAAACATTCTGATTAAGTCCAGTCTGACTTTGGACAAAAGTGCCAACTTGCTTTAATAACACAGTGTGGAGACCTCCCTCTTGGACTTCTTCCTTTTTGTTTTTATCAGTTTGCATGTGTGCTTCAAGTCTTTACTAGCTTTCACATTGAGAATGACTAGAGCTCAAGATAGAACATGGGACACTGTATCTCTGAGACAGAGGACCAACCACTGGAATGATTAGGGGACCTTAGTCATCTTCCCTCGCTAGGGCCCCATTTATCCTTGATCTGGTGACACTGATAGTGTGGAATAATTTAGAAAGTTGTGAAGAGAGAATAAATATGTACGAAGTAAAAAGGTAACATATAGTATAAAACTAGTAGTATCTAGGAACAGATGGAATCATCTACAAACATTTTAAAGTATGCATGAAGAACAAATGCCAACATTTTGCAACATTTTGAATGACTAGATATACAAGGTTAAAAGTAATAAAAGTGTATCATGTATTGGGTTATTACATTTTTGAAAAAAAGATGAGATAAGAAAATGGAGACAGATAACACTATTTAATGTTGCCTGTAGCATTTTAGCTAAAATAGTACAGTAGAGGTTAAATAAAAAGTTGAAGTTTGTTGAGACAGTTGGAGGAAAAGGTAAAAGCAGAGAAAAAAATGTGGTGCATTAGGGAGGATGTAGAAAAAAATATAAGACAGAAGCATACAAATTCTTGCCAGTGTGCATTTATAAAAAACTTTCTACAGTCTAAACATAAGTTGTTTGATTCATAAACACTGTGCATAGTCACATAAGTGGCTTGTGCACATAGGGTATATTCCACAAACTACTGTGGCAGGGATTGCCACCTAGTGGTGTAAACTTGGCTCTAGATGATTGTTACTGTTGAAATGACACCTTGACCACATGTGTAAAAATGGGAAAAGGAGTCATGGATGGATGTTTCATCATGGGGACGTGAGATCATGCTCCACTGCTTATACACTGTAGTTGAAAAAAACCCAGAGTCTGTTGAAATCCATAGTGTGGCAGCACATACCCAGTGCCGTACCACAATCTATGGCTCATCTGAGGGGAATAAATTACCTACAAGTGTCCTCCCACCCCCAGTTGTGCAATGTACCAATATGAGTCAATGAGTTTGATCCATAAGACTTAAAGGTGATTAACCTTGTTTACTGACTTGCAATCAAATTTGTAATAGTATCTTTCAGTCAGAAAAGGTATGTATATGGGTGAAACAGCCATTTGAAAATGCAGTTATCATGCAAAAAATGCAATGTATAAGTGCCACAGAAATGCAATACACATGGTGTGTGCCACTTGTATTTAGATGCCCACATAAAGCATTCCCTACTGATTATGATAACAGCACCTATCTTTGCAGCAAATTTTATTGGCATAAGTATAGATGGATCCTGCATCTGTCAGCACATACAATGGATGCAGACAGAATGGCACCTAATCTCTCATGGCCATAGTTGGATCATAGTCAAATGGCACCCTAGGCAGGGTAATGAAAAGCCCCACCACCATCATTATACCAATATCCCTTTACTTGGCTGCATCTCCCCATTTACCATAAAACACTGCTCAAACCTATCATTGTGCATACTGTTTTATTTTTTTCTACTTTTATAATGATCACAGAGATTTAGGATTTAATTTAAAGCTGTTATTTCAAATTTTACAGAAAACCACTGGCAGACATTTGCTATATTTGCTAAACAAAATAGACCCATGCTGTAAACAAACTTAGCATGAGCAAAAGTAAACATTTTTTCCCTTGAAACTCACATGTATTGAAAAAACATCTGGCAATCCAATAAACTACACACCATGCACTGTGACTCCTAGTCAGATAGCATATAGTGAAACACTAGTTAGTGTCTATGTGAAGGGTGCAGGAATTCAAAAGAAAATGTGCAATGCATTTGCTAACAGCTTGGGCAGCTCACTGTTCGCAGGTATCCCTTTTCAATGACAGCCTAGGAGTACTGTCTGATGAAATAACTTGTTCAGTCAAACAGCAGACAAATTAAGGCTGATGGAATCAAACACTGCACTACAGAAACAACTCATATGCACTATGTATCATATTGTTGTGACCCAACACAGTGCATTTCACACCTGTGCTACTGTGAAAAAAATAAGTTAATTAAAAATGTATTCACAGTTAAAATATTAACATTAATCTCATAGATTTCATGATATCCAGTTTATACACAACCATGTGATAATAAGGAGACTGTCAACAGTCAACAAAACAAGGAAACCAAGGATCATGCATACCCCAAGAACATGTCTCATATGATGATGTTCTTGTTTACTACAATCAGTTCCTTCCTTTTTGCCATAGTCACTTTAGGTTGCAAGAACTAGATGTGTGTATATATCTATATATATATATATATATATATATATATATATATATATATATATATATATATATATATATATAGATATATATATACACACACACACACACACACACACACACACACACATACACACACACACAAACACACCATCATCTACAACCACTTACATGACTCTACACCTCAGATACCTGCTTGAGAAGAAGTGAATGAATACATTTATAAATAATGATGAGTCAGAAAAATATCTCAGCCTACTGTTATGAAAATCATACAGTGGAACCCATTGCACTCCCTCTCTGCCCGCTTTACTTTTTAGTTCAAGAATCAGAGACAAATTACTAATTAATATCTGTAACCCCAAGTAAATCATTTACTGGAAAAGGTGCACAGTCATCCTGGCATCTTGGAGGTAAAGCAGTGGAATCTTAATTCCACAAGAAGTAACAGAAGTACACACACACACACACACACACACACACACACACACACACACACACACACACACACATGCACACTTCCTGATCTTGCTAGCTGAATGATAAGAAAGACCAACTAACCACTCTCTCAGACATTGCAATCTCCCTCCAATGTGAGACATCTCTTTCTCCAAATAAAAATAAATCCCTTCTGTAATGGGGAATCACAGGTGCCAACAAAAATCTCCTCACAGGAAACACAAGAGTAATATTACGCACATTACTTCCATTTTACTTTTAGAACATCTTCAGAATAAAATACAAATTCATTTCAACGAATTTAAACGATTCATAAAAATGACGTCACATATAACCTAACCAATCAAGTCATTTGTCAGTAAAAATGAACATATGCAATTGCCTAAGAAAAGTTTTTAAATAATGAACACATTCTTGCAAACATTTCTTAAAAATACAAATAAATCAGTAGAATAAAACAACAGATGGCTATATACATTTGTACTTTAACAAGCTTTTAACAGAAATACCCCGGGATTCATGAAGCTTGTGCCAGGTGCAGGTGTAGCATCGGCGTTCTAACACCAAAGATGGCCACCAACCGGTTCAGGTATGAGCCATTCCCACGTGCACTACCTGCGTATGCTACGCCTGCACAACTCCTGAGCCTTGTATGCTAATTACCCCATTTGCAGCAGTGTAGCATGCAAATGAAGGTATGTAGTCATTCAGGAAGTGGTGCAGGTGTAGTTTAAGCATGCAGAAATGTAAACTGTAAAAAACAGTTTACATTTTTGCAACCATTAAATCGGAGCCATGACAGCTGACCAAACACATGTATTATATTGTTAATATATGCCAATTGCTAAATATATAGCCATTGGCATAAAAAAATGTACAAAATATAAAATTAACATTTAACATATATAGTCACACTATCATGATGTGGAAGCGCAGGGCAGCGGTGCGCAAAGGGGATCACAAGGAATATATAAAAATATAGAATAAAACAACAATGAACACACATATCACGATTTCCCCATAATAGTGGCAGGCATGCTACACCATACTCATGTCGCAAGGGTTGTTAAGGGGCAGTGACAGTGTTATGGGCAGTAGCTAGGAATTAGTAGGCAATGCCATGCAAATGAGCGGAGTAATAGTGAATCGCAGATTCCCCACTAGTGTAAGGATGCACCTCACAGCGTAGTGTTATAACACTGAGGTGAGCCCTTGAGATAAAGATGACATCAAGAGAGGGGTGTGTCACCATTCCTGTAAGCACATTGGAGCATTGCTAAACTGGTCTGCCCCTAGCTAGGCAAAGCTGCAGGATAGGGGTGTGTCAAATTGCCCATAGCTATGCTTAACTGAGAGTACACAAGGTAACCGTGTATGCTTGTGAACAGAGATGAAAATGCACGTAAATCCGGTAAATGGGTATGCGCGGCACGCACTGCAGCTGAAACAGGAAGAATATAGGAAAAAAATAAGGAAATGCTGCAGCAGTGAAATTGGAGTACAAATTACTAATTAACACCTAGGAGCCTACAGTGGGCCATTGACAACAGCTAACAAGGCTGCAAGCAGCTACCTGCAGAACAGGGAAGGGGAGGGGCTGTACTGCAAAGAAAACAGCAAAGTGTCAAAGCAGAACAAAGGTGATATGCAGTATATCAGCTACAAGTCACATTTCACAATGACTGGGTAGGGAAAGTACAAAACAAGAAAGACGGCAGGTGGATGCATGCCTGATAATGGGATGGGATCCAGGTCTAAAAGTGAATTAAAGGGCAACAGATTAATCAAGGCAGGCAAGTAGATCTCCACAGTAAAGGCCCCACACATGCAGTACTCATTGCAAAACCCATAATTAAGACATGCAACAGCTGGAATAGCTCATACACACCCACTTACATCAGCAGCATCCATAGCACAATACTATAAAGTGTGAAAGCATCTCGCACACATTTGTGTATTCCCATATACTCTGCATCAGTGGTGTATACAGGCAGGGAACGTTGATTATGTACATGTTAGGGGCTGCCATGGCTGTGATCCACCAGCATGTGTTGGAGACTGAAGGTGTTGTGGAGGATGATGCACATGACCACCGCAGGCACCAGAGGAGGAGGAGAGTGTTCAGACCCAGGGTAACCAACCAGGGGCTACATGATCTGGAGATAGTAGAGCGTTACAGGGTGGACAGGGACACCCTACAGCAACTTGTAGAGCTGTGCTGGGAATGCCTCAGAGCCAGAACAAACAGAGGGGAAACCCATCCCAGTGGATACAAAGGTATGCGTAAGCCTGAGAATACTAGCTGCAGGTACCTTTCAAAGACCAACTGGGGATATCATGGGTATCTCACAGGCATCAGCATCCAGGGTACTACACCAGTTCCTGGATGCCATGTTACCACATGCCAATGAGCACATATACTTCCCTCAAACGCAGGAGGAGTTGGCCAGCAATATGCATCTCTTCCACCGTGTGGCAGAATACCTGGAGGTACTGGGTGCAATAGACTGCATGCACATACACATCAAGTCACAACCCAGTGAGCAGGGTAGGCACTACATAAACTACAAGGGATACCCCTCCATCAACTAACAGATCATGTGCAATGCCCAGGGCATTATCATGGATGTGTGTGCTGGCAGCCCTGGAAGCTATCACAACTCCCACATCTGGCATGCCTTACAGCTGTATCGGTTATTTGCCAGAGGGGACATCCCAAATGGCCACCTGGTGGGGGATGCTGGCTATGCACTGGAACCGTGGTTGATGACTCCCAGCTGAAATGCACACACACCCATGTAGGAACGCCATAATGAGGCACACGCACAAACCAGAATCATCATAGAGCGTGTGTTTGGGATGCTGAAATCACGGTTCCGTTGCTTGGACATATCTGATGGAGCCTTGCAGTACTCTCCAGGCACATGTGCCCACATCTTCATAGTGTGTGCCATGCTACACAATATGGTCCTGCGGAAACAGCTGCAGCAGGGACAGAATGGTGAAGGCCCTCACAGCCCACCACCATTGCCAAGGGCCCAACAGGCACAGAGGTACTCAGACCATGAACACCCTGAGCCAGCCCCAGTAGGCAGACAGAGGCGTGCCCAGTATGCCCATGCCTTGGCAAAGAGGGAATGTATAGCACATACACTGAGAGTGTAGGCACCTAGGGACTGACACCTTTCTCTACCTGCACACACAGTAAAAATGGATGGCACACACACAAGACTACCTGTAAATTGTCATGTACAGGCAGTCTACTGTGTGCATCCAACATAGGCAGCTCTCAGCTATTGCACACACAACAGCCATTGGCACAAGGTAAGTCAACACCTGAACAGTAAATTAAGCTATCAGCATATGCAGACACTGTATGTATAGATTCATAGTTAGGTACTTGGCCAACTGCCAGAGGCCATTCATAAGGCCAGCCAAAATGTGTCAGCTTTTGCCACCCCATTGATTTATTAATTGCCCCTCTGTGCCACAGAGCCAATGGCGGGATCCCTGGGGTGCATCTACTGTTCCCCATCCACCCTTCAAGGTTTCTCTTGCAGAGTGTTAGTGAGGGGCTCTGTATAATGTAGTTAGGGATGTTGTTCCAAAGTATGGGGAGTGTCTGTGACAGGAAGCTGTCCCTCCAGCATTTTCCGGTTATTGTTGTGGCAAGGTCAGCTCACTACAGTATGTGGCTCACTGTAACATGGATTCCCATAGGTGGAGCATATCCATCAAGCTTGAGTTCGACATGGCTGTGTTGGCCAGTGGAGATCATCTCTGCGTAAACGAGATGCCACTGAGTAAAGCAGGAGGTTATTTAGTCCTGCTGCATAGGCCATATGTTGGAGGCCAGTATTCCCCTTGTGAGGTACATTCGTGGACCCCCCCAGCTGTTGAATGTGTCCTCTGGGATACATCCCACATGGGTTATTATACCCTATGATGGGACTGATGAGTGATAAGTAAAGGGGCACTATAACCCCAGTAAGTCAAGATGTGAATCCTTTAGTAATCAGATAGCCTACAAAAAAGGATGTCCTAACTACTGTGGAGATATGATTGTCAAAGGGGAGATCACTATCTACCTTAGTCCCCAGATACCCCATTACCTCATCTGTATTAAAGTGGCTGCCGCTCATGTGTTAATATGTGTGTGCCAATTCCACAATGGAATGACCATGCAGTTAGTGGCACTTGGCTGGAGGCCATGTCATTGGCACCCTGTGACATTCTCTTTGAGGTCCCTTGAGGGATGGCCACGTCAGCTGGGCTATCAGTCATCGCTCCCAGTTTACAGTCATTGCCAAACATGGTCTGCCGTAGTCCACCGGTGTTTGCCTGTACATCTGAGACATATATGCCAAACAGTAGGGCTCCCAGGACTGAGACCTGTGCGACACCAGTCATGACTGTTCAAGAGTTGGACCTGGAGACAGCTAGTCGTACCATGTGGGTTCTGTGTGTAAGCCCGTTGGCAACCCAACCTGTGATATATGGGTGAATGTACAGGCTGGTATGTTTATCAATAATACCTGAGTGGGGGATGGTGTCAAAAGCTTTGGTGAGGTCCAGATAGCATGTGTGAACCCCCTCCCCCATCATATAATGTCTTGGTGACTGTATGTAAGACGTCAAACAGGTTCAGTAGGCATGAACTGCACTCAACCAAGCTGACCTGCTTTGGGTCACGCGTTCGAAGGTTACCAATGTCATTGTTAATGAGTGTCATGAGGATGCGAACCATACCACTGCAGACCAGGCTAGTCAGGCTTATGGGGTGGTAGTTACCATGGTCAGTTGTGATTTCACATTGATGGAGTGGAATAACCGTTGCCACGCACCATTGTATGGGCATGTAGCCTGTGGAGAGGCTGAGGTAGGAATGCTTAACTAGGTGGGGGGGCAGGTTGTCTTGTACAGTTTGCAAAATGCAGTCTGGGTCAATATCTGCCTCAATTGACACTATGTTCTGCTGCTAGAGAGGGCCATTTCCACCTGTGTGTCTCTGATGGTTGGGATACTGTACCTTTAGGGTAGTGTTGTGGGCTCTTAAGGGGGTGAAGTATGCACTGAATGTATCTGCAAGGCTGTTGGTGATATCAGTAGGGTCAGCATATTTTGTGCTATATTTCACCAGCCCAGTGCAAATCTGTGTGTCATCACGTAGATCCTTGACATAGCCAACGAAGGCTTTGTGGTTATCTTTTGGATCCTTGCGTATTCTCCTGTTGATGTTAGCCTTGTATGATGTCATGGGGGATCTACGTATCATACAAATAGCGGTCATGGATGTCTGCCCTTTGTGGGATTTGCTGTCTGTCTGGAACACTGTCCTACTTCTGTAGTATAGCCTGTTTATTGCAGAGGTCCATCAGACTTGTCCTTGTCTAGGAGGAGTGAGTCTTGGTTTACCAGTGATGGCACAATCCATACATCCATGTAGGTGCTTATAGACTGCATTTGTAAACCTGTCTGTATCTTGAGCAGTGTTTCCCCTTAGTGTGGGAGCTGTGAAACCCCCCAGCCCTGTCACTAGTAGTGTAAATTTAGCTGTAGGAAAGATATACACTGTGGTATCCATGGGTGGGGGAGATGCTAGGGTGTGGAAACAGTGAATAGTTCATGGTCAGATCTAACCAGTGACCGGTTAACCTCCGCTGTGGTGCACCTGTTGCCCATGTTGGTGATGACCACATCTAGTAGTTTCCACCCCACGTTAGGGAGGTTACCACCTAATACAGGGCATATGAGGTGATACATTCCAGGAAGTGCTGGTCCTGGAAGTGAGTACCGAAGTACGTTTCCCAGTTAATGGTATGGTAGTTGACATCGACCAATGTCAGCGTGTGCATTAGGACTGTCATGTTCTCCACTGTCTCCAGGTAGGTGGAGTGGAGGTCCTGGGTCATGGAGAGTGATCTGTAGCAGGCCACATTCCACATTGCAGTTGTGGCTGATGTTAACTGCACATGGATGATCACAGAGGTATCATGCTGCCCCACTAACCTGGAGGTGTAGGTATCCCTGATGAATATGGATACAGCCCCTCCATGTCTGTCAGTCCATGTTCTGTGGCTGAAATGTGTGGTATGGGTTGTAGTCTGGTAGTGCTGGTGTGTTCTCAGGAGCCTTAAGACAGATTTCAGTTAATGCACAGATGTTGATGTTATCCATCCTGAGGAGTGCTGTGAGTGCATGCATGTTGTGATCACAACTCCTGGTGTTGAGTAGCATAATCCTCATTGAATCTGCTATTGTGCTGTTTACAGACCTGGTATTCACCTTTGAGACTCTCCTAAATAAGGCACCATGGGGGCGCCAATAGCCTTGGCCAGTATTCCAAAGCGTAAGGCTGACACATAGACCGGTATGGTATCATTGCATGCATGTTCCCCATCTGTGCTTGTTTTTCATCTCCCCTGTAGGTAACCTACTGGTAAGCAATAGAAAGCCTTAAACTTATACAAGTCTTCTAGCTTCCAAGATAGGCTTTTGGAGTGACTAAGTATCAGTGTTCTGCATGTTCTTGCTGTACTCAAATGTTTCCTGACTACATGGTGAGTTCTCACTGTATATTGTGATCTGAAGGTCTGTTTATTCACATATTATGGCTGTGATGGCCTGCACATTAGAGGTTCACAGATAGCCTATAACCTATCTGCCCAAGGGCAATAAGAAGCATAGCAACAGTGTGTTGGCTTTCCCTGCACCATTGATGAAGTAACTGAGCCTCTGTCAAGCATAGCCAATGAAGCAATTCCAGGCAGAGTTGCTGAAAGCTGTTGAAGACTGGGGTTGTGGAGGGTGATAGGGGCACATAGTGATCTAAAAAGGGCATGTTAATGTGGAAATTCATCACCACTCAGTTCTCCCAACAGGTTTTGCAGCTATCAAACTGGACAGTCTCCCCCACCCCCTGGCTGTATGGTTCTGGGACACATGATCCCAGGGGTGTATAGTCTGTTACCCATTCACACAACAAGGTTTCCCTTGAAGTGTGTCAGTGAGGGGCTATGCCTAATGTAGTTAGGAATGTAATGTATTGTCTCACAATAAATTTGTTATATGTTGTTATTTCAAGAGTATGTGAAGACCAGTGAGTTTGGAAGCCGTACAGTCAACAGAGAATGTAATGTTATGGCAACACATAGTGAGATGTTACGTCACTGACATGTATATATCTGGAGTAGTTAGGTAGTTAGCGGATGTGGCCATGTTTGCGCTCACAGGTTATATGTTACAAAGTTTGTTTAACTGTGTTTAACAGCTGCAATAATGTCACACAAACACTTTTAAACATGCTTAAAACTGCTTAAATGAGCCTTATTCCGGAGTAAAAAAACATTCGTAAAGCATCGCAGGTGTCAAATTCTGGACCATGCACACTATAGTCATGGGAGGTACCACTAAGCCATCCGAGGTGTACACATGTTTCATGGTCTTGAGACTACACCTTATACCATATGCATTTCACTGTAATGATCACAAATGGGACAGTGACTTTGTGTACATATGTACAATACATTGTAATGTACTGTAATTTGTGAACCAACACATTCCAGTCTACAGCTGTATTACTGTTACAAACTAATACGAAATATATACACACACACACACACACACACATATATATATATATATATATATATATATATATATATATATATATATATATATATATATATATATATATATATATATGGTATATGGTTCCCATTCAGAAGCCTGAAACATCATAAGCCTGAAAATCAAAATCCTGAAACCAAAAGCCTGAAAATTCAGAATCCTGAAAACTCAAAATCCTGAAAGCCCAAAATCCTGAAAGACCAAAATCCTGAAACTCAAAATCCTGAAAACACAAATAATGCTAATATGTCACTATAAAGACACTAATATCTACCAACTGACCCTGACCCTAACCCTAACCCTAAGGTCCATCACTATCGCACACTCACCTGACCCGCCAGAACCTAACTCACTTAAACCGCCCTAACCCCAATATTTCTCACTATTGCATACATGCCTAACCTGCCTCTAACCCTAACTCACTTAAACCGCCCCTAACCCTAAAATAAAACCAACGCACCCTTACCTGATCCCACCGCATGACCTAACAACACAGGGCTAACAATAGCAAAGCCACAATGACATCAGTATGCCTATTTTGTGTTTTCAGGATTTTGAGTTTCAGGATTTTGGTCTTTCAGGATTTTGGGCTTTCATTTTGAGTTTTCAGGATTCTGAATTTTCAGGCTTTTGGTTTCAGGATTTTGATTTTCAGGCTTATGATGTTTCAGGCTTCTGAATGGGAACCATATATATATATATATATATATATATATATATATATATATATATATATATATATATATATATATATATATCAGTGATGTCTGCATATATATATATATATATATATATATATATATATATATATATATATATGTGTATATATATATATATATATATTATACAGTTACATCAATAGCCATATATATAAACATCTATGAACACACTTCGTGACACAGAAGCATTCCAAAGGAATTGGAGTGTACACAAAACACATGCAGCTCTGGTGTTATAACAATTAATATTAACCTAATTCACATAGAAGGGGTAGTTGTTGTGTATGTGAAGATTGGGGTGGGGGAGGAATGATGGGTAATGCTCACATGCATCAAGGAGGGCCTGGGTCGGATGTCCAATAAGTGAACTGGAGGGGCATACATGGAGTATGGGGACAATATAAAAAGGACACAAAGCAAGAACCTTACTTATTCATAATACACCCTGTCATGTCACAGTTCAACACCTACTTTCATAAACATATGAACATTAACATGTATCAGACATATGTACACCAACTGACAGTCACATTATTTTCAGTAGTGAGGAATGTCTGTAGTACAATGCATATTCTAAGCACCATAACATTTGCACATATCGCAGATGCCTTAGTGGTTAAGTCAGTGACTGTGGTGTTCATGTTCCTGGGTTCAAGACCTGCAATGGCTGTTAGGTTATTTTGAGGGCCAGAATAAGGGCTTTTGGATGCAGGTGGATTAAAGCTCTCTTAAGCAGTTGTAAGCAGGTTTCCACATGTTTGTGCGACGGTAAGTGGCACTGAAACACGGTAAATGGCGAAGCGCTTCACACATTTGACCATTGCTTAACGTTGTGCAGACCATGGGCAAACCTGCTCACAACCGTGTAAATGTGCGTTAGTCACACTTTCCCTACCAGTGCCTATTCTGAGAGGTAAAATAATAACACCTTCCAGGAGTAGAACCCGCAACCATGTACTCCATCCTCAGAGTAACCTAACACTAAGCTACCTGGGATGTATCTATCCCAGCTGTGTATGCAGACAGGTTCAAACACAAAAGGGAGGAATGTGTTGAAATAGGACAACCCGCCATGTACCCAATTAAAGGTGTATGCTCATATATATATATATATATATATATATATATATATATATATATAGAGAGAGAGAGAGAGAGAGATATAGACACATGTCGATATATACAGGTTTACATATATATATAGATATATAGATAGGTTAAAAACATCTACACATCTATGGAGGTACAGATAAACGTATGCAATAATGTATATATCTATATACATACACACACATATATATATATATATATATATATATATATATATATATATATATATATATATACACACACATATATATATATATATATATATCTACACACACACACACATGCACACACACACACACACACACACACACACACACACACACACACACACACACACACACACACACATATATATGTATATATATATATATATATATATATATATATATATATATATATATATGTATATATATATATATATATATATATAGATATATATATATATATATATATATATATATATATATATATATATATATATACATATACATACATGTCTGTAGACAGCATCCGAAGTGGTCATATCTGGGTATAACATGAACCATAGCAATCACACATTCCACCCCCCCCAAGCAATATAAACATAACATATGAAGAGTATATGCCAATACACTATTACAAATATGTTCTATGGACACAGTCACCAACACAACTGCAATGACTGCAAATATCCATGACAGAATTACACAGACAGCTTTCATTTTGCAAACCTTTATTACATTCCGATGTATTGCCAAAAGGATTCAAGGACTAACAGTACCTGCATGCTATACAGGAAGCATGTAATAGTGCCTTAATGAATCAGCCTGTAATTACCATAGTATTAGTCCACTAAGGGATAGGTGTTCACATAGGGAATGAACACCCACACACATATAGACGTTGCATGAAAGGGATTCCTGCACACCTGCATGTGCTATGTACACCTTCCAACATCAATACATACTGTCATAACTTAACCAATTATGCAACTACTGTACAACATCTGCTGAAACCTTAACATACCTGGACACAGACACACTAACATGGCCCTATGTGAAATAGTTGCCATTATACAATTGAACAACTGCTGATGTAACAGGGTTTGTATGAACTAATCCCGTTTCAGAGGGCTGTAAGGTTTGTACACCAGGAAGTTTTACCGAGTACTAATTATTAGCACAGTATGATACACAGTAACACTAAACTAAATATGTCTGGTAGGCACACTGTAAACCCCCTAACATTATATGCATAGCTATGCAGCTTTGAGCTGGTCAAACAACCTGGCCAGACTGAAACATATGCAGAAGTATTAGGTACAGACAAACCCTGCACAAGTAGCAATGTTCAGAAATATGACAGCAGTACTCACATTTAGACCAACTCCTCTAGGCATTACACACAATATATTACTGTTTGTCTCCATACAGCTGTTGCAATAGATTCCAAACAAAACTTCCACGCTGTCTTCCCCACAAGTAAGGCAAAGGGACAACGCTCAAGTGGAGAATTCAATTATACTCCACTGTAGCCATGGTATTGGCTAAGGCAGTAGCAGTGCAGCTGATGTGCATGTAATTAGCTACTTAGGAACACAAATTGGTCCTCAGGATAGCACATGTTACTGATCTGTAACTATAAAAGGTTGCCTTGTCACACATTCAGACCATCTGTATCTACCTGTAGGACAGTACAAAACACTGAAAGACGAACCGAAAACGAGTATTACACCAGTTAATAACACCTCCGATTACTAAGGCGGTATGTATAACATGTAGTATGTCTATGTATGTAGTATCTGTACTATAAGAATTACAGTGTAATCAATGCATATAGTGGAAATAACTATCTTGTAGCGATTTATTGTTGACCAGTAGTAATGCTTGTAGTATTCTATGTGTGTACTGCTGTAGGCCACACGGCACACTCCACATACACCACAAGGGATGATATGGGCTTGGAACCCACCAATTCACTTCCAGCCACTGTCAGTGTCAGGATTGGTCCAACAAGTATGTGCTATAACAGGGGATAGTATATGTCGATATATTGTAACAGTCGACATATGTATGGGTGTATAAGTAAGATGAACATGTTAAAGGTGGGCTTACTGTGCAAATATGGTGTGCATGTTGGGATATTGTGCCAGTAACTGTGTAATGTACAGTATTCTAGGCAGATCTGTATTCTATTCTATTCTACATAGCAGTTTTGTTATGTTATGCAAACAGTAGTTATGTCTATTGGCAATTACAATACTCAATGACAGGATACATAGCAGTATTATTCATCTGACAGGTTAGCAGCACGATAGCAAAGATAATTGGAAGAGCCAGGTAACTATCCATGCACATAACGCATGTAATATCCACCTCTCTACTATCATTTGCAAGCAATAACAGCTGTGCATGTGTACATGTTATGCAAATGTGTAGTGACCCTTGTTACAGGGCAGGGCCAAATGGCTATGTACACACCTACATAGAGTGAATATTGAGAGTACAGACACACTGGTTGAACTACCAGGTTTGTGTAGCCCCTCCTCTCATTGCCAACCTAACAGCCACCTGCACATACTGCATGTCAGGTAGTGCACAGCACTGGTAATGAAACAGGTTGCATATCATCATTAACTCCAGTGTAACATCTGCAGTAGGAGTGTAAGATGTAGGAGACAGCTGACCATGTGTAATAGCTGCATCATAGGTGATGGCTCACACTATCTGATTAAATCCTGATCATGTTGATAGTGGCATCAGAGCCTATTGATACGTGACTCTGTTTGGGGAGTGGGTGTCTGTGCCCAACAGAGCTCATGGTCCTGGTGGGATATGTGAGTATATACCCAGAGAAGGAAATAGACCTGTAGACACTAGTATCATCTGTAATCAACTAACAGGATTTGATGTGCTCCTCAGAGGAGGATTGCTGCTAAACGTAGCTACAATGTTTCTGTAATAGCCACTGTTGTCACGTCCATAACACAAATATTTACATGTGAGGATCACTGTCTAAAACATCTTCATAGGCAATATGTAAACAAAATATGGTACTTGGTACTTGTAGTACTGACTGCTCATACAGGCATGTCCACTAGTCAGCTACTGGTGTTTCCTAATGTCAGCTTTGTGTATGTGGTCATCCTGGGGGAATGTAATCTCTATGCCATATACACTGCCAGACCCACCTAACACCATGTCCCACACATGGTTTGGGATGCAGCTACAGGGTAAGCTGGAAGGCAGCCCAGTCTACAGCCATGACTGGACTGGACAGTTATGAGGTGTAGGTTAACACATGCAGCTCATCAACACAACCAACACATACACTTACCAGAATACAGTAAGGACACCCACACACACTACTGGAAATCACACACATTCACAGATGCATCTAAGTATCTGGCCAAACAAGTGACCCCCCAAGCAGGATGAGACAGACACCGAAATACACAAACTGTATGACATAGTTTGCATAATTGTGCCACACCTCTGAACACATGACTGGAAACATGCCCAACAGTACTCATTTGTGAATGCAAACTCTAGCACTATGGTACACACCGACCTATATGAGGGCATACATATTGTCAGCTGCCTGTCTGCCATGATTAGCCACATACTCATACACTCAGACCACCTTTTGAACTATACACATGGCTCTGGCATATTCCATGTTGTTGAGCAGGACCTGTGATGCAGTAGCCTGGACTGCATGGAAACACATGTAGGAACTGTCAGGTCTTGTAGCCCATGCAGGTATGTCCCAAGGCCTGGGTAGCATTCTGCCATTGGCTAGAATGATACTGCAGTACAGGGACAAAAGGATTGTATTCCACAATTGCCTAGTGTAGTGGTACATGTCACAAGGTATCCAGTATCTGTCATCCTGGGATAACATGGTTGACAGACCATGATGCTTTGCCAGACAGGGCCTGCACCTCTCACCCCTGGGAATCTGGATACTGCCTAGGGCACATGCTTCCCCTATAGTGCTTTCATCATGCATGGTTCAAGTGAGGGTCCACTACTGTTACAGAGACAGCCAAGCAATAGACTGTGGGTCTCTCTACACAATGATACATGTCAGAAACACTATACAGACACACATATGTCAATCTCTAACATGGAGAACGTATCTGTGCAGTGGCTGAGACATGTTTCAACGCTCCAGAGAGCACACCTGTATGACCATGTTATAACACATACCTCACCTCTTGCCCATTATCCTTTATTGGAACACACTGGCTGCAGGTGTGTCCATATTCCTGAAGGATGTGTACACCCCCACGTTAATTGCACTTGCATAACATCAGATGCATTATGTTGAGAAACTACCTTTGTGCCAATGTGGAATTCAAAATGCACCTTGAGACAGATCACCCACCAGGACACGGACTTCCCAACTGTCATAATGTGCTGTTATGGGGAAGATTAGGTCTGAGACAGACCCATAATAATGGCTACTCTCAACTATTCCAGTATGAACTGGGAAGACTCCTCATGTACCAACAACTGCTCTCAATGCATGTTGGATTCCATCGACCCCACTGACCTGGATCACAGTAGTCACACAAACAGGGCTAACAGTATGCTACACATAGTTAGTCTCTATTGCCAATGTTATGTTTCCTAAGAGCAGAGTGGTGAGTGCCATGGCATCCATGCAGATGGACAATGCATGTGCAAATGCTAAATCCTACACAAATGAACCTTAAGCAGTCACATATGTGCAGTGATTGTGCCATTGAAACAGAACTAGGATTCAATCCAACACATACAAGTAGGCAAACTGGTGGCACCATGCTTTAAACTGTACCACAGAAGATAGTAACTGTTGCAAGAGTGAACACACATGAGTGTAGGTGATCCCTGGTCAGCCTCAGTAAGATACAGATACACCACATAAAACCACGCAAAGCTACTGTGAAACTAATCAGCCACATATTATGAGGCCAAGCACACAGTATTCTATAGCTGTGTCATTAATCGTAATGGCAACAACAAGACCTGCCATGCTGCACAGCACTATGGCATGGGAAGTACTGCACCTACAGAAATAGCACCCGTTCATCCAGATAGGGTCTTGGAGGATCTAAACCCACTCCCACCTCCCTCCCCACCCCCAACAGGTACACTTGGTAATATATCCATGTATATTACAGGGCCCCTGTACTAACGACTATGCAGGTACAAGCTGCACTCTCTAAAGCCATACATACAGCTTTCATGGGACCTTTCAACATCCCAGGGTGTATTCTACACAAATGTAAGAACATTCAGCTGTCCACATACACATTATGTTCAATCATAGCTCCATGTCAGGCTGTGTACACAGCGAATTGTGCACAGCAACAGTTATCACACCTCACAAAGGGGTCAATGTAATTGATGTACTCGGTACAGATGTAGATGACAGTAGGGTTGACTCACACTGCATCTCATAGGACACCATCACCCATACTGTGTTCCAGCTACACTCAGTACACTAGGTATATATTCCTATGTCACAGGAGTGGTTGGCAACTGGACTGCTGGCAGAACCCACACTACAAAAGGTGTCTGACGAATATATGCACATCAAACCAGTGCCAGCCACAGTAATACAGGGGTCATTCCTGGTACTCCCCCTTTTTGTTATCTATACCACATAGACTAACACAGATGGCATCAGCCTATTGATGTTTGCAAATGACTATGAACTAGGAGCAATAGTTGACTCATTGTATGCTGCATTCAACATACAGAAGAGTCTTAGTGTGTCAGATGTGTGGTGTGTGATGTATGGCCACAATCTGACAGCTAAGTATTGCATTGTCATCTCCTATGTTACAAACCCTGTACCCATTAACTACCACCTAGGCAGCGGTCAACATAATGGCAACTGTGTGTATGGGATGCAGCTGCACAGTACTTCCCTTTGATAGTTACATCACCACAAAAGACAGGTAGTCGTATGTGGCACCCCTAATCATGACAGGGTGCCATCCAGGAATATAGAGATAACTGCTCAGCCATACTCAACACCCATGTGACCCATAACAGAGCACATATTTCCTTTAAGGGTTATTGCCCATGTGTTGATGGCCTACACTGCCCTTCACAACCCCTAGCTGCACTATGTAGCATGCAGCCTACCCTGAATAAAGCCATGTCCAACCCAGAGGTGTTGGACATTCTACACTTAACACATCCTGATCTCAAATAAACACATACGTCATGGACATCCACCTTTCTAGTACAAGGATCACAACATGCCTGACAGATCCCTATCCCATACACTTAACATACTCTTGCCATGCTATGCATCCCTGTCCAGCGGAGCTGCACATCACCCCTCTCTGTGACATAGTGTGTTGACCACATGCCAAATATGTCAGTAACCATGTGTATCAGTTCAGTGGCACTGCTTGAACTGGCCACTGAAACTTACCTGTCTGTTGCCTACAGCTAGATAACCTGTCTGCCTAGGCTCATAAATGGCCCAGGGCATATAGCCTACTAGATCACTATGACCATACATGCTATAGTTGATATCCAACCCTGCAAATATCAGCAGGCTAGCTATTGTCCCATGTGTTACACATGTGCAACACAGGCAATACATGGCAGGATGCTACACAGCTGTACAGTGCCATGTAGATGTATATGGCAAAACACTTACATGCTTGCAAGTCTGCAGGGTCACAGGTCATGTCCCTAATGTCTATGTATGACTATATATGTGGCATATACACAGTGTTAAGGTTGATTGCATTAATGTGAACACATCCAGGCATGTGCTGATAGGTAAAGACACCACTACAGGCAAACAGACATGCCCACATCAAGACAACATCCACATGGTGTATGAGCAATGTCATCACATGACACACACATATATGGCGATAACATCACATCACCAACAGGTGTCAAATGTGTGCGACCTATACATGTCAGTGGTGTTAGTGTCATGTAGATTTACAAAGACGTATTTGTAATCTTAATAAATGTGATACACATGTATGTTCAGCTGTACTGCTGTACTTTTCTGTGAGTTACTGTTACCTGTCTCCATCGTTATGTGTTCCAGTTATGCCACGTAGCAGACTGCCACCATACAGCCACTTGGAGGATGAGGTCCTCATCCCATACCTCCTTGACAACTACACGACGCTCTTCAGCCATGTGCCACAGGATGCACAGCAGCGGGATGCCCTGTGGGAGGAACTCTGCAGGAGGGTGAATGATGTTGGCAGTCACAATCGCACCTATCAGCAGGTGCGCTGACACTGCACTGACCTGATAAGATGGGCGAAACAGTGTGCTAATGCAATCACCAGGGAACAAGGTGCAACAGGTGGGAGGCCACTCACCCAGCCCCCACTCACACATACTGAGGAGCTATTGGCCAACCTGGGGACACCTGCAGACCTCCATCCACAAGCTTTAGGTGGTATTGTGGAGGTGGGTGTCTCTCAACCACCGAGCCTGGAGCTGCCTAGTAAGTCACTACTGCACATAAAACACAACTATATATCACATAGTTACATATGTTACCATACAATATGTAATGTAACATCATATGCAAGGCATGTATGCACACATGCCACATACTATAGTCTGCTACTCTATGTTTGCACAGATGTGCATACTCCATAGTATAGTGTATTGTACTGGCTTATGTGCTAACATGGACATTGCATTCTGTAGCTATCACACAGGTGTGGATAGTGATCTTACTGCTGTGACACCCGTTTAGGTATCTCTGGCATTTTGAAGCAACAGCAGCCTGTGCCAGGTGAGATTGTTATTATTTACCAGGCCTGATAAGGTGCGGAACATATTAATATCATGCTATCTGCCATAACACACGTACACATAATGTATGGTGGTCCTGTTAATGGACACTGGTCAGACCTATAATGCATCACACTGTTTACCTATGTGAAACAATTGAAGCCTATATGAAACACCTACACTAAACCTTCCAAACTGTCATTGCCAGATGTGTGGACAACAGTGAATACAAGGGTGGAGGTGTGTTCCACTGTAGAGACAGGTACTACATGTCAGCATTACACATGGTGGGAATATGAACAGTACTATACATAGAGCATATGTGTGTACACACACTAAATGTGTTGGAACTGGAGTATACCCGGCCTACAGGATACACCCTTGCGGAGAATACCCTTGCTATGAATGTCACACAATCTCATGTGTATCAGACATGTCCATGACATGTAGTGGGCTGACTGCAACACTGCTCAACTATCTTGCAAAACATGTCTCACATCCCATACATACCACCCTTTGTCTGCATAATCCTGTCCTCACTGGGGCATATGACATCTATGGGTGAATGTCATATGGGATAACACTGACATGTGAAATAAGATGGCCATCACAACCATTGGACTGAATATGTGTACACATGGCCATGGAGGATGGCCAGACACATGAAGCAACACACACAGTAGAAGTACATGTGTGTACATCCTGTTGTACATTGGCTCAACACAATAGAACTATGGCCTTTGTGTAATGGTGATATTGCATATGTGAAACACTAAACATCATACAGGCCTGTGCACAGCTTGTGTAGGCATAACATGTAACCACCACATAACATGTCTTGAGCATCTGGAGTGTGTCACGACATGGAAGCATTCACCTATACAGTATCCAAGTACATGCATGTGTTGCACAACATACACATACATCCACATCAAGCCACAGATACAGTACATTCATCTTGCTGGTGTCAGACATCACTGTCATGTCTTGCTCCTCATGTGTGTGAGGTACACAGATGGCATGTGGGACATAGACTATGTGTAAGTTAGCCATGTGTGGGCATAGTTGCCAAGTATCAGTAACATGGTTGCAGATGTGCAGGGGTGTCAGCTGTATACCCTTCTGTGTCCTGTGTCACAAATTCCACATTAGGGTTTATTGTGTATACACCTCAGTGACGTGGGTCACATTCCACAATAAATATGTATTGTATGTGAACATAGTCATGGCTATGAACTGTGTCAGTAGCTCACACTTTATAGCAATTCTGAAGCCACATGATGCCCTGCAATGGCTATGCACATCAGCTCAATGTGCAGTATGTCCCTGCATATTTGTAGGGTGGACAGACAACATTGCATCAGCTGAAGGCCCATGTTAGTATAACACACCACTGCATTAAGACACCATTACCGTACTTTATATTGGAAAATACACCATTGTGTTACACATGTATGCATATCATTCAACATGTCAGCAGAAGACATGTGATACTACATGTGATTGGCAAGGTCATAGGCCACACAGCAGGCCGGTGTACTGTAAACTTGTGCTGGTCTGTGGCACCATTGCAAAGTAGGGACAGCCATGTCAAACATGTGTGTACAGCCACATGCACAATGTCTACACTCAGCTCAGGGGTAGATGGAATAATGTTGAACAGACATGCACTGCTTTGGGGGAGATATGCAAGCTAGGGCTCAGGCAAACATAGTATGCAGTTGACATACCCTACAACTCATGTCCTCACACATAAGGGTGGTGGCCAACACAGAGTATCAGTGGCAGATGTACAAAGGTCAGCGATGGTCTGTTAACATGTGGTGTATGTTGCATACACCATGGCAGTGCAGTGCAATGGTTCAAAGTACATGCATTGTGTTGCAGGTATTGAGAATAGGCTACTAACACAAATGGTGCAATACATGTATGTATGCTAGCCACCACTATAATTATGTAAGGTGCATGCTGTCTGCTAAAACACATGCACGCTGTTGTGTGCAACTCAGGGATGTATTGCAGTTGTAGAATGCATTTTGTACGTTTGACAGTATGTATCATGTGTAACAACACTAACAGCATGTTGATCCTGATGTTCTACCTTCCTCTTTCAGGTGTAGTTGCATGTGCCGGGGGATGTTGGTGTTTGCAGGAGTCCCACATGTACATGTTGACTACCCACAGGTCAGTATGACAATACCTGCATGCACGTTGTAGCTTCCACATCACAGTTATATTCTCCCATATTCCAATTATGTTTACTGTTCTAATGATCCAAGAGCAGGATAGCTGTGTAGTAAGCTACTGTGTTCAGAGATGTCACATCCATAGTGGGTGACATCACAGGTATAGTTACCTGGAGTGTGGAGTTGATAAAAGAGTGGTATGCCGGAAGACAAGGGTATAGACCAGTGGAAATAGAGGCTTCTCATTGGGAAGCAGTAATACCCACTGCCATGACAGCATGCAAACACAGACACACCCACACACTCAGGGATTCACAGACACAGTAACACACACTCTGACACACGCACACAGTTGCCAGTGTTCGGATGAGTACCCCTGCCTATGTGCATATCATCATTATAGTACTATGCAATTACAAGATGTGCCACAGTGATTACACATGTACAGGTAGTTGGAATGGCCTAAGATCGAGGACATGGACAGGGATACAGTAATTACTGCAAAACTTGTATTTCTAGGGAAAAGATATTACAGCATCAGTGAGCACGGCAAAGGAAAGGCAATTTTATCAGTGTGAAAATCCATATCCTTGCGGATGCACAAGGGCATATGCAAATCATCTTTTTGGAAAAGGTAGTCCAAAGCAGAGTGAGCAACAGTGTAGAGTAAAGTTGTGACTGACATAAATGCTATGGGGGAAGAACCCACACCTTGGCACAGTGCAGAAAAAGAGCTAAAGACATGCTGGGCCATGCAAGGACTAAAGAATGACTATGATGCAGGAGAGGATGGCGCAGGATTCATTTGAGGTGGCATGGACTCCATCAATTTCAGAGACCTGTAACATCCATAGACAGGTGGTGCAGAAGGTCTTTATTTTACTTGCAATTTCAGGGCTTGTGTGTGTTTGGAATGGTGACTGTGTACACATAACTGTGAAATGCTTCCTTGTGAGGTACTCTGCCAACATCAGTTGCAGCACTAGCTCAGCAAACAGTGCATGTAAAGTGTGTACATTATACATTTAATAATAATGATATACCAGTTACTGATGACATTAACAGCAAATTATATATTTCCTAAAAAGGTCAGCACCAGAAACAATTTTATGCTGTGCTGCACCACAGCAGGTTGATGTTGACAGCAGAATGGCTGTTGACAATGATGCCATTACTCTCATATCAATGAAACAGCTTCAAGACAGTTACACCCAACTGCAAAGTGTACTGACAGGGCCTTCTACTCCACATTAGGGGATATTTCCATTGTTAGTATCAAAAACTCACACACTCGGCATAATGAGGAAAGGAAATCATAACAAGGGTGGAATACAATGTAACCCAACATCTTTTTCCTAATGGGGTCAGCACCAGAAACAATTGTATGTTGTGTTGCACCAGGCTGAACAACCAGAGAAAGACATGACCCTGTTTGTGGTACTATTACCCACTGTCACACCTGGACACAGGGGTACCAGATGGAAATATCTTTTACAGTTAGCTTTGGAGATAGAGAAGGCCTTGTTTGCCAAGCAGCAGATATGCCAAGACAGTTCAGGCTCAGGCTACTGCCACTGTGAATCAGGTGCCACAGGGTATACATGAAGAAATCCAACAATACATCGGAAAGGTGGAGGCTAGGGATAATGGAATGATTATCCTCATGCAGAGTATGGTTGCCCACATGGCATCTATGTCAAACTCTATCTGCACACTAGTAAGGACTTATCGAACATACCCTGGGGACACTACTACTTTCGGATGAGGGAGTGCCTGCATGTGTGGTGGATGAGTATGGAAACCACATGTTCCCTAAAACTGCTGCAGGCATTCATGTGGATTTCTCCAAAAGAAGGCAGTTAAGCCTCGTCAAACTTACACATCATGTGGTAGAACTTCAGAGTCAAGGTCTGTGACCCACAGCACTATAATGTCAAAATCAAGAGGTTTCTCTGCATCCTGAAGATCCCATTGGAGCAAATGAGCATCAGTTTCACATGCTAGAACTTGCTCATGATCTATGGGACAATCTCCAACACTGTCATTAGGGAATACTGTGTATTACACCTTCAAAATGTAACACATATTTTCAAGTGCTGCAACACACAAGTTTATCAACAGGAAAATAATTTGTTGAGTGACAAACATCACATTAGATCTGCTGGAAATGAGAAACACTACACTTAACTTCAGTATCATAAAAATTAATGAAAAAAATGAAAACAGCTACAGCAATGAAACATTTCAAGATAAAACAAACAAACAAAAAACCCCTTTACAATAGCAACTAAATACAACTTCAGTAGCACAACAGTTCAAATACTCAGAGTACAACACTAACGTTTTGTCATATCATCTGATTCTTTACAGTTTCCCCAGATCCTGTAAGTATAACTAGCACTTGAGCTACTGACCACTGAAGATTGAACAAATAATGATAGCTAGCAAAATATGAGCAACTCACTTGTTTATGATATGTGGAGAAATGTCTGATGTATAGTCTAAGTTGACCAAACAGCACTCAGCATAGCCCACATAAAACATTGCATGCACCAACTATTATCTTTATAATTTTACACTGTCACATAGTGAATGTCATGGTTCGTGTTTGTGGACTACTGTGAAAATTTAGGGGTTGGGGAGTTGGTATAATGGTTAAGATGTTTACCACAAGGTACACTGTTTGATTCTGACCTTTGGAAGGGGAAAATAGCTGGACTAAAATAGCCCACAAATGCAGGTAGCCTAGTATTTATCTATGAACTTTTGATTAGATTGTACCTCTGCACTTGTGCAGCTGTGTAACATGCATGAGACTACAGTAGGGGCTGCCATTCTGCTCCAGCCAACTGGTCACTGGTGCTGTCATCACTTTTGGGATAAACAAGTGGGAACAGCAGTGCTAATACTGATCACTGGCTATGGCAGTCCTACTCAAGAATGATGCATTATCATAGGAAGCAGAATGCAGTGGGCTGTGTCCATTCTGCATACAACAACAGGCTCATACTGATGGCCTTCCCAATTTGTACATGAGAAAACAGGCCTTGAGTAGGCCAAACACTCATTCAATGACTGTCTGTGATAGGGTTCTGTTATAGCACTCCTCAGCAACTCTCTTTTGGTTACAGACTGGTATAATTTGCCAAGATTTGAGTGGGTAGCCTGAATCACCTGAAAAACAAAACAGTGAGGAGACACATAAGGGAGTGGAGATTAGTCAGTACTACCTATCTCACAATATAGATAGAGAAATAACTATGGTTAACAGCATTATAATAATCTGCAGTTGCCAACTAGGTGATCATGATTAATTCTACCATGCAGGAGGTGCCAGTGTAACATATTTGTGTGCCATATGTGAAAATCATGGGCATTACCAGGATGCTGGGTTGAAATAATGATGATGCAGCCCAATACATCACACACTACTTGGCAGTTGCAGTAATGATATCCCTTTCTGTACAGTACACCTGACATTGTGGTTCATATGGGACCCTTATAGCCACATGGGTACAAGCTATCACACCAAGCACCTCATAGAAGTATGCCATTTTAGAAAAGGAATATATGTGCTGGCTCAGCCCTGTGGTAGCACTTTGCTATATCTATATCTTTATCTCTCTCTCTCTCTCTCTCTATATATATATATATATATATATATATATGGATCCCTATCACAACACCGACATGCCACAAACCCGACACTCAAAACAACGACACCAAAACACAACTCACAAAACTGAACACCATAACACTGACACCCAAAACACCGACACACAAAACGTAAACTACACATTACACACAACTATACATGCACTAACCCTAACCCAAACCCTAACCCTAAGGTCCAAAACTACCGCACACTTACCCTACCTGCACCCTAACCCTAACTCACTTAACCCGCCACTAAACCTACATTCCATCACTATCGCACACTTACCCTACCTGCACCCTAACCCTAACCCTAACTCACTTAACCCGCCACTACACCTAAAGTCCGTCACTATCGCACACTTACCTTACCCGCACCCTAAGTCCGACACTACCGCACACTCACCTTTCCCACACCCTAATCCTAAATCCCACACTATCTCACACTTACCTGTCTGCTCCCTAACGCTAAATCCCTCACTATACCTGTCCGCTCCCTAACACTAAATCCCTCACTATCACACACTTACCTGTCCGCTCCCTAACGCTAAATCCCTCACTATCACACACTTACCTGTCCACTCCCTAATGCTAAATCCCTCACTATCACACACTTACCTGTCCACTCCCTAACGCTAAATCCCTCACTATCACACACTTACCGACTCACGCTCACCGTTGCCCATGCGGTGTTTCAGCTGTCGGGATTTCACCTTGACGATCATCTGTCTCGTCAGTCTTCTCGAGTCGGTCTTCTTAGCGTCAGTGTTTTGGCGTGTCGATGAAGTCAAGGGGACCCATATATATATATATATATATATACATATATATATATATATATATATATAGATAGATATATATATATATATATATATATATATATATATATATATATATATATATATATGAAGATATGCTCATCAAGATGGATCAATAGTATTCAGAGGTATATAGTTAGTATATAGTTACAGTAATCTTGAGGCACAATCCTGTGAATTAAATATGTCTCCATTATATCTCTGAAAGGTCCCTGTGGTGAGTATAGTGCAGGCTATACATACCATGATGTTGGCAGGGATAGAAAGGCCATACATCCCTCCATTTCCCATTTGTTGGACATACAAACTCACTAAATCCATTATTATATCATTGCTCACTTTAAGTCTGTGGAGTAAATCCTGTTCAGAAAAGTACAGGTGAGCTATTTTCTTCTTACATCCCCTTCTCCTTGGTCACTGAGCACCACTGAATACATCAGGCTTCAGTATGGCAGAGACAAGCAGCTCAAAGTGGAAATATATATAAGGGTTTCAGCAAATCCGAGCATCTTTGTTGATTGCAAAGTAACTTGAAAAGTCACATATTTTCTTTTTATGATAGAATTGTCCATGGCAAAGTTGTGCCTCAAAAAGTGACTAAAAGCGTAGAAGACAGCCTCATTCACATAAGTAAGTCACATGTTTTACATGGATTTCTCATTTCTGTCCCTCATTTGCATAAATCTTTCTATATAAGTTTTAAATCACTATGTATAAGCGTAGCTTATATCTCTGAAATGCAACTCTCTCGCACTTATGTGAAACTAGCATACATACCTGATGCACTCAAGCATAATAACTATGAATACCACCAATGTATCAGGGATCTTAATATCAGGTCTTGCACTTCTGATGGGAAGGCTGTAAATAGTTTCTGTTATTTGTTTTCATCTATTAATAATAATTATTGCAAAAAAGAGCATGCCAGTGCTTAAAGCAAAAGAAAAAACAACATATTAGTACAAATATTACTTATATAAATTTTAGCCTGCATTATCCCTACCTTAGGCCTTCTGATGCCTTCATTTTACCCTTTAAGTTAATTTCTACACACTGTTAATATAATTACATATATATATATATATATATATATATATATATATATATATATATTTATACTTTTTTTTTGCTGCTACATTCAAACCATGACTGTAAAACTAATTTTCACTGTTGTTATCAAATGTATTCCATATTATCTTCAAAATTTATTCTATGTGGTTATTATTTTATTTTAATGTACTACTACTGTTTTATACACTCTGTATTGTTGTGTAAACTTTCCTTGTATGTAATTAAATGTGGAGCTTTTCTCCCCAGGCCTCCACTGAAAATGGGCTAATTTCAGGCCCAGTGGACTTTCCTGGTAAACAAATGCAATAAATAAATAAATAATGTAATATAATATAATATAATATAATATAATATAATATAATATAATATAATATAAAATAAATAAATATCTGGTGTTCAGAAAATGTAATCATGTTTCTTCTACAGTGGTCAATCCTTCGTTATTTTGTCAGTTTATATATAATATAATATAAAATAAATAAATATCTGGTGTTCAGAAAATGTAATCATGTTTCTTCTACAGTGGTCAACCCTTCACTATTTTCTCAGTTTATAATGATGAAGTTAAAACTGCAATAAATGACGTGGGTCAAAATTCAAGTCCAAATAGCTCAGAATCTAATTTAAGTGGGTTTGTATTGCTGAGTTCTGTTTTTAGGGTTCTATAACAGCTCATTTTTTGTGGTATTGACCAAAGGCAAAACGTTTCAGACAACTTCTTCTACCCCTGTTAGGAAATAAAATAGAAAAATGTAGATATTGTAGTTAAAGTTTTGTTAAAATTTGATTAGTATTGTTGGTGTTAGCTTCAGCACAAAGTCACACAGAACTGTTCTCCATGATGATATCTTGCTAAATACATTTCATTGGTAATTTAGATAGGAATGATGTCTAGGTCGATTTATATGGAACACCATTAACTCTAGATCATTATTGGACAGTGCGTAGCACAAAACTGTAATTCCTCCTCCAGATGTCATAAAATAGTACAGTGGTAAGCTATAAACCTGGAAATAAGTGTTTTGGCATCCTTTGATATTTGTGTTCATTATATTTTATTGGTCATAGTTAAAAAGCAGTTTTTAATGCTGAGGTAGAAAAGATCATGAAAAAAAGATTGCCAGAGTATCCTCATGTATCATTATTACAGTCACAGCATTAAGTAGAACTTGATTAACTAGAAATACTTAGGTTAGGTGAAGGGAGTATTTTTGAAATATGCAAGCACACCTCTTTTCACATAACCAGCTTCACATATGCTTGCTTCACATGTCTCTGCGCTGTGTGATTTAGATAACTGATTATGACCAATTTGTTATAAGTTAAAGAAAAAGATGTCAATAAATTTACTTTGAGAGCTCCTAATCTTGACATATAGTTAGGAACATAGGTTCATAGGTTCATAGGTTCATACTAGGCTATCTGCCCTAGGGCATTTATAAGCCTAGCCAGAGTGTGTTTGGCTTTCGCCACCCATTTTAAATGAATTTTGCTATGCCCTTTTTCGAGGTTAGTATACTGTGCCTCTGTCTAACAGTGACACAGAAATGATACCCGGGGTAAACCTACTATCTCCCATCCACTCATCAAGATTCCTCTTGAAGAGAGTCAATGAGGGACTCTGCCTAACCTGGACTGGGATTTTATTCCAGAGTGAAGGGAGCCTCTGGGTTATGAATCTGTCCCTCCAGCATGTACTATTTATTTCAGTGCTGAGGTCCAAGTCTCTTTCGATGAGATTTGGATTTTCTGAGGTGCAGCATGTCCATTAATTCCGGGTTGGACATGGCTTTATATGTTAGGCACAGATCGCCTCTGAGCAGGCGGTATGCCACTGAGTAGAGCTGGAGTTTCTTTAACCGAGCAGCATATGGCATCTGTTTGAGCCCTTTGATCCTCTTGGTGAGGTACTTTTGGGGTCTTTCCAGTTGCTGGAGGTGTCTGGTAAGGTACATCCCAAAAGGGCATTGTACTCAATTATGGGCCTGATGAGGGATGAGTAAAGAGGCACGATGACCTCCCCTGATCTAGATGTGAATCCCTTTATGATTAGGTGGGCTATATAAAATGTTTTTCTAACCACTTTGGCCACGTGGTTGTCAAATGAGAGATTGCTATCAACTTGGGTCCCCAGGTCCCTAATTACTTCTTCCATACTTAATGGATTACCACCTATGTGGTAATTTGTGGGCACTTTGTTTTTGCCAAAGGGGATGACTATACACTTATTGGCGTTTAGCTTGAGGCCATGGTTCTGGCACCAGTTGTCTGTTCCTATGAGGCCCTTTTGTAGGATGCTTGTGTCGGCTGGAGAGTCTATTATGGCACCCAGTTTGCAGTCATCTGCGAACTTGGTCAGCCACAGTCCTTCCGTGTTAGCCTGTACCTCCAAGAAATATATACCGAACAAGAGAGGTCCCAGGACTGAGCCTTGTGGGATGCCACTTGTAACTGGCTTGGAGTCTGACATGGCTCCAGCAATTCTAACCATGTGGGTTCTGTCCTTGAGCCAGTTTGCAACCCATCTAGTGACATAGGGGTTTATATTTAAGCTGGTGAGCTTATCTATAATGCCTGAGTGGGGTATTGTATCGAAGGCTTTTGCAAGGTCCAGGTAGGCTGTGTGGACCACCTTCAATGGCCTTGGTGACTGTTTCAAAGAAATTGACCAGGTTTAAGAGGCAGGATCTGCCCTTAACAAAGCCGAACTGGGTAGGATCCAGTGTCTGTAGGTCCCCAATATCTTTATTTATGAGGTCCATAATGATCCTTTCCATAGCTTTGCAGACCAAGCTAGTCAAGCTTATGGGGCGATAGTTTCCAGGATCCGTTGAGGCACCACCTTTGTGGAGAGGGACCACTGCTGCTGTACGCCACTCTTTGGGTACATATCCTGTAGTAAGGCTGAGATTGAACAGTAGTTTTATGTTTGGGTTTAGTTCTTCTTGGAGTTCATGTAGGACGCCCGGATCATAAATCTTTGTACTATGTAAGAATTTAGCTGCTCCAGTGTATTTCTAGTTACAGAAAGAAATTAAAAACAATAAGACACAGTACTACAACACAGACAGTGGTAAGAAGCAAAGTGCACCTCTGATCATTCAGCAACTTTTCAAAGTTGTTATATATGCTTTACATTTTGTGTGAGTGTGTGTGTGTGTGTGTGTGTGTGTGTGTGTGTGTGTGTGTGTGTGTGTGTGTGTGAGTGTGTGTCTGTGTGCGTGCATATTTCTCTGTGTGAGAGAGACTGCATGAAGTTTATTACAGCTGTCAAAGCTCTGATATATCTCTGATGATGTTATGTGGTAGCTGCTCTGCAAGAGTGCAGCATAACAACACTACAAGGTATATAATAAAATTGTTATGCACTTTGTGATGTCAAAGAAAAGTATACGAGGCATTTTTACCAATTTTGGAGTGTAATCATCATGCTGCATGAACTATAATGACATAAATTAACTACCGAAATGTGTTATCCAATTTATCTTAGTATTTCCTCTACCTCTGTTGGGAAATAAAGTAGAGCATGTAGATGTTGTAATTAAAGTTTTATTAATTAGACTAGTGTTTCTGGCATCAGTTTCAGCACAAGGTCACAAAGAACTGTTTCAGATTAACATAATTCTGATGTAATCTAAGTGTCACTGATGTTTTTGAACATAGCTGGGCTATTGGAAGATGACCACCACCTAGACTCCTTCAGCTGCCTTCCTGGGCAATATGGTGGGCTGGGTTTCCCCAGTGAGCTAACTAAATTCTTATCCACTGCAGTTATTTTGCAACTCAGATAGATATATTAACTATACTGTTCCATATAAATCGAACTAGACATCATTCCTATCTAAATTACCAAAGAAATGTATTTAGCAAGATATCATCATGGAGAATAGAACAGGATGGATTATAAACAGAATCAGTAAAATGGCTGCCCAGATAAGCATGGTCTATATCTGGTTTTATAAACATTTTCACAAATGCAAGTATTTAAAAAAATCTCTTGACAGTCATAGATCACTTTGACACAATATAAGTTGTTTCAGAATCCTTGCACTTATGTTTTAAGCCCGTCTCTTTATTATATCGTGTTATTCTTTTCTTTTCTTTTTGCACATGCTAAATATATACACAATTGACATAATCTCTGTCTACAACAACAGAATTATCATTTATAATTTATATTAGCATCTCACATTTTGCTTTTGTTAATCCTTTCACAACCAAACCAACTGGAAGCAGAATTATACTCCCTTCACAGCTTATCACCAGAATCCTAACCATATCTTGCTTTTTAGCTGTGCTACTTGATTCCTTTGTTTTTATTCTGACCTTTTTTACCACTAGTTATTGCATTTTTGAATTACCCCATTAGTCTCTTTCTTCATCCTCTATCTGTGCTTCATTTACTTCACTTGCTTTCTCAGTTATATTTCTCCAGCTGTTATAATCTACCTGATCCCAACAAATTTTTGGATCCATATTCCTAATTGTCTTCTTCCTCATGCATTCTCCTCTATATATTTGTACCATTTCATGAATACTCTTAATTCCTTCTCCTCACATAAAAACCTCTAGTTTTTCTCCTTCTGCCATTTGTCATTCTTACACCCCACAAAACAGAGGTAGAAAGTTGAAGAGAAGTCATTCCCTTTCTAAAATATGTCTCTCCACACTTGCTGTGCTCCTGTCTTCACTTTTGGAGAAACTCTACAAAAAACTCCATGTTTGCAACTAATCTACTCCTTACTGTCCACATCTGCAACATCTGTCATCTGGCTACCATTCTTCACTTCTTGCATAGCCTCATAAACTCCACTCCTCTTGCTGGTATCCATGTTTCTACCCAAACCTTGTCACCCAGTCTGGGGTAATTCTTCTCATATCTCCTCTACAAACTTTCCATAGCTCTGTCTTCCTCCTTCTCCCCTAACACTCTGTATATTCACATTTTTCTATCTTTCTTACAATTTCCCCATTTGATCTTTCTAACACTTCTCACATTCTTCAATCTCTCCCCCCTATTCCTACTAGCCTTCCAATTTACTCTCTTCTTCACTTCTTCTCTGCCTATCTGCTTTCTTATGTTTTTAACCAGCCCTTCAAAAAAAGTCAATCCTCCTTCACTCTGGACTCCTTCTGTAGTTCTTCAGTAACACCTGCCACCATGTTTTCTCTTTCTTCCACCCATAAAAGTATTATTTTATCTGTTTAACCCCTTTACTCCTACACTTCCACATCTCTTTTACACCACAGTCCTTTTATTACTTTGCATATCAAGTTCCTTAGTGGTAAACTCTCTTCACTTAGTTTAAATACAGCAACACCATGGCTCTATGTATATATTTTCAAGCATTGCTATATATCCCTTCATAAAACTGTTGATAATCTGTAACTCTGATTTCCCATAGCATCCATTTCAAACTATCATTTTTCACCACTCTCAGATCCTATGACATATTAATTGTTGCCATATATCTTTTAAAGTCCAGCATCCCTCTGCCTTTTTTAATCATCCTTAATCTGCTGAAGACTCATTGGCCTGATTACTTCAGTCATACCACTTAAGGGTAAACTTTTTTTACTCTTCCAGTAACTTGTTAACTTTTTGCAATGACTCCTTGCAATTTGTGTGCCTTATGTCTTCCACCACCCACAGCTTCAAGCCTAGGTACTTTTATCCCCAGCTGACCAATACAAGCTTACTTTTTGCCATTCCATCTTAACTACTCCTATCATGACTGACTTCTTGTTATAGTACTGTACTCCTAATATCAAATCAAATTC
>NC_056739.1:1642553602-1642558602 GCF_019279795.1 Protopterus annectens | reverse complement strand
ACGCACACACTGTTTCCACCCATCCTGGGCTCCCCACACCATGCACATTACATTTTTTTCTTCTTTTCTCAGATTTTGCCTCAACTCTTTTTCTTTCTTTTTCAAGATGCCATAATTTTATCTATGCTCTGAAGTGCATTTTAATTTGGTTTTACACAACCTTTTCATCCAGTAATGGCTTGAACAGAAATTATGATTAAGGAAAGAAATTCAGTGTTCTTGTTTAGCTTTAGTTTTCCTTACAACTTTTCAGTACAACTTTCCTGACAAAGACAGCAGAGTAAACTCAATTAAACCACAGGTCCCAGATGTCACGGGGACATAGATGCTCTGGGATGGATTTTAGAGCATTTTCCCAGCTTTTTAATTCAACTGTGGTTTAAATAAAAATCATGAGTAAAAAAAAAGTTTCAGTCTTATTTTTTCTTTCAAAAAAGACATAAGTTGTACCCAATGCTTAATGATCAAAGCTGTCAAAACATAGCTCACAATAAACACGCCAGTTGTGAAGATACATAGATCCTCTCTGGGAATACTGGCTGCCTCCCCAGAAAGACAGTCACTGCCTGTGCATTCCTCTTGTTAGACTGAGATGAAAGCAGAGGTTCAAATAGCCAGATTCATGTATTTCAAGTGACTGCTGTCACAAATATACATAGAATATCTTCTCACCCCTCCCGCACACCTGTATATATTCTGGTGTGTGATTGTGAGGAAAGTGAAAAAATAATGATTATAGTAACATATTCCAATTCTATACACGCACATCTGAAAAGGGCTGGTTTTTGAATGGGTGATGTTGAGAGCAGAAGCCAAGTCCAAGTCAAAATCCATTTATACAGTCTGAGGAGATGTGGCCACCAGACTCCTAGATTATCTAAGTTTCTGAATGTTCTGTGATATATTTTATGCTTTACTTTTGAAACATACTTACTTCTCAACTGCAATTTTTACTAATACCCAAAAAAGTAGTGTATGTGCCCTGGCATCATTAGGTGTGTGCACAGATAAAAATCAGTGACTTTTCACACACACACACACACACACACACACACACACACACACACACACACACACACACACACACACACACACACACACACACACACACACATACACACACAAGCATAAGCCATAACAGTGCTAGTTTTATACTTATTTCAGCAAATACCAATATATTGTGCAACATTGATACTGCCAGACCAATCAGTAACCTGATGTTTGGCAGATGCCAGACAACAGCAGGGATAAGTAATGCATACCTGTCAATGTCCCTAATTTCACAGACCATCCATGATTTTGCCTCATAATTTTGCTCTGTTCCTTGCAAAAAGGTTGATTTGCTGGTAAATTATTCAGGATTACAGCCAGTCAATAAATCCGGAGATCAGAGTTTCATACTTCTTATTTTCCAAAAAATGGATGTTGACACAAACTGTGTTAGTCTATTAATTTTGTAAGTGAATTAGAGCAATAGTTAAAATGTGTTCCTGATTTTGAGTCACTATTATTCTTGCCTTTGCTCAGAATTCTTGAGCAAAGAAGTTGACAGTTATAGTATCTGGTGTTCTGCCAGTATTTATAAAATTCCCTGAAAGAGAAAACCATCCCTGAAGACTGGAAGTGTCAGCTCTTTTTAAAATCCAAGGTATGCACTGAGATCAGTCACTCTGGGCTACTGGTCTCTCTAGTGCTTACATTATCAGCTTTATACCAACAGGGTCATATCACAGACCTGTTCAGGTTAAAGATCATAATCAAAAATTAATACATTTTTTTCTCCTCATTTTCCCCAACCAGCTGCAGCTTTTGTGTGGCCCCATACAGTCAAGGATACTTAAGCCCCCCACACGCACACACCATACTGTAGCATCAGGTATTGTAGGTACCCAAACCTGGCTATGTTGTTAGTTTTAGAAGAGACAATGTCTTCCAACAGAATTTAACTCTGCCAGGGCACTGTCAGTAGTAAAATATTTAACACAATTGTGAAGCCTGTTACTTAACAAAACACTGTTACGATAACCAGAGATATCTTTGAATGCTAAAGGAGATATGAATTAGAATTATTATTCCCCACCTGGTTTATTAATGCACAAGATTGTTGTACCAGCTTTTGGTGGTTTAACAGACAAGTTACAAAATATCAAGCTAAGTTAACTTGCTGTGGTTGGGGGTTTAAACTGGAGCCTTGAAGCAAAGTCAACACAGTTTGTATAATATGTAAGTTTCTCACTCAACAGATTTGGAGATAAAGGGTTTCTCCTTTTCTGTTGTTTTGTAAAACAAACTGATATTTACATTAACAAATAGACTTCAGAGGCTGTTTTCAAGGTCTGTTTTTGTCACAATTTACATAGTATGTTGACGTGTTGGATGGTGGTGTCATGCCTTTAAATGGGTATAAAGGTATCTATCTAAAAATAAATGTAACAAACTCGCAACCAGCTATAATAACATTGCCAGATTTGCCACTGGCGCCCCATTCAGAACCCACCACTGCCACAACCTCAAACAACTGGGATGGTTAGAACTGCAGAACCAACTACTTTGTCAACAACTTATCACCCAAAAGATCCTTTACCACCCTAAGAACACACCAGCTCTCTCTTATATGATAACCCCATACAAAAATCTTGCAAGTCTACGCTCAGCTAATAAGCTCCTAGTTTCCAATATTAAATCAAACAACAAGGCTGGGGATTCACTATTCACTAACACAGTGGGAAAAACCTGGACCCAGCGTCCATCTGAACTCTCAACACTTTCTTCCACACTGCTTTTCAAAAAATATCTTAAAGAATATCTTAAAACACACTGGCTATGTCCCTGCTCTAACCCTGACTAATAACTTCATTTCCCCATCCTGCTCTCCTTATACTTCTCTGCTCTGTCAGTCTGACGCCTACTGGTGTTAACTACTAAACTAACCTCTAAATAGTATTTGACAAGTTTTCCTTCTTAAAACTCTATGAGTTTACTTACTCTAAAAGTGCTAGTCCTCCTCTACACTAGATGTAAACATAAGTTTGCACATCTGTAAACCAGGCACACACACAAAAAAAAAAAAAAAAAAAACTTTTATATTTTTATAATGTTCATTTACTGTATTAGATCTTAGCCTAAGCCTTACTAAATGACTCTGTACAAATTTTTCTTTTTATGTATAACCTTGTATAAGTTTTTTTTTTTACGTATAATCTAAACATTGTACTGCAACTCATGTTTCTACTGCATATAATGTATATTTATCTCTCTGGCTATACTTGGAGTTTTTCTCCCCGGGCCTCTACTGAAAATGAACATATATCCAGTTAGACTAGCCTGATCAACAAATGTAAAATAAAAATAAATAAAAAATAAATAAATAAAGTGGATTGTGACTATAATATTCTCATTGTGCTTTGATTACAGATTGGCCTTACCCATTTCCATGGTTGATAATTATATACTATCCCTAATGAGAATAACTGGAGTCATATCATAGGTAATTTGAATGGTCTATATTATGTCGCTGAAATGGCAGCACAGCGAATGCCGTTTTAGCGACACATAAACATCGAACCACCACTTCTGCGAATGGCCAGAACATTGATTTTTTTTTCCAAGGGAAAAAAAAAAATCACTTGGCTATTGCCATATAATTGCCCTTTTCCCCATTGTAGTGCAATCTTGGAGTTGGTATATTTAGTTAGGGGGGTGCGGGGGACATAACCCCCCCACATTGGGTGGTGTGGGGGTGAAGCCCCCCAGTTTGTAATGTTTGGTATGGTGTTTTATGTTTGGTTGGACTAAGGATTTATTTCCCTTCGAAAAAAAAAATGATTGTTCTGGTCATTCTCGGAAGTGGTGGATCAATATTTATGTGTTGGTGAAACGGCATTTGCTGTATTGGTGTTTTTCAGTGAGATAATATAGACCATAATTTGAAGGTATCCATGCATGGGACAAAGCTTTTAGGAGCTACCTCTGTCCATTAGCAGTACAAGGGGCAGTCCTAGGGAAATTTTCAGATTTCAATCACTAGATCTAAGTTGCACTTGAATATGAGCAGGGATAAACTTTGTTTTATGTGGCTGGGGAGTCTGTTCCATATCAGCAGTATCCACTAAGAGATATACTTGTCCCTCCAAACCATTCTGCTGATGTTGCAGAAGAGGTTTAGATCCCAAGACTGAGTATTTATGATGCCATTTGACTTGCTGATGTGCAGTAAATCCATAAGTAATGAGTTGAAGTATGCCTTGTATGCCAGACACAGGTTACCTGTTAGAAGTCTGTTGGATGCCGAGTATAGTGACATGGTTTGAGTTGGTCCATGTAGGACATGTTATTTATAACTTGTATTCTTTTAGTGGGTATTCCATTTGTTGCATGTGTCTGAACAGATTCATGCTAAAGGGGGCAATATATTCAATGACTAGCTTAATAAGGACTGAGTAAAGGGGATAACAACATTCCTAGATCTAGACACAATCCCTTTGTTTATAAGCTGTGCAATAAAGAAGGACTTCCTTACAACAATGGACACATTGGTGAAAAGTTAGGTCACTGTCCACATAAGTTCCTAAATCCTGAACAACTGGGCCATTTCTTAGGGGGTGTATTCTCAATGTGGTACTTTCCTGTGGTAGATGACTTTCCATAGGATATAATAATGCACTGTTGGCATTTAGTTTCAGTTAATGGTTTTGGCACTGGTTATTTATTTGGGACAAATCTTCCTGGCTAAGTCATTTGGGGATTCAGTGGCTACTCCTAGCTTGCAGTCATCTGCAAATATAGTTAGCCAGATCCTTTTGGTACTGGCTTTTACTTTGGAAAAGTAGATGTCAAACAGGAGAGGTCCCAGCACAGGACCCTGGAAGGACTCCACTGGTGACTGGTCTTTCAGTGGAGATAACGTCCTCTATTTTGATTATATGTGCCTATCAGTGAGCCAGTCCAGTTGGCAATCCAGCAGGTGACATAGGGGTTTAATCCCAGTTTATTTAGCTTTT